>NC_091543.1:24145000-24502500 GCF_030788295.1 Drosophila virilis | reverse complement strand
GTATGCGGTATAAGCATATGTCTCCGTCGCTGTCTCTATCTGTTGCTGCCAAAACTAACTGAGTTGCATCGCATTTCGCTGTTTGCCATTCGCCATGACTCACTGTACCGGCTGCTAAGCATTTGCTGTGCGTGTGTGTGTGTGCATGTGATGGCATTTATTGCTCGGCAGAACATGGCAAGCTAAAATTATCTCACAAACATCTCACGACTGAGTCATCCTCATCTCTAGGGATGCAGCAAAGGCGACATAGCCCTGAAAGGCCTGCCTCTGTCTAACTGACTGACTGAGTGACTGACAGGCTGGCTATCTTTTGCTTGGCTCATCTATTGTCCGCTTTATTTTTGTCTTTTGATTATAATTATTGCACAGAAATGAGAGACCCTCAGCTATGGTGTAAAAACCCCAAATATATAGGATTGGCTGGCTGACTCAACAGGTTCCAATAAGCGCTTGTGACCTAGCTCGACCGGAGTGGGTCACAGCCCCAAAACCAATTCGAGAAACAACAAAAACAGTCACTGGTCAAAGCATTCAATCGACAAATCAGCAAATCAACAATTGCCTTTCACTTTTGCATTATCACAAAATTGCTGGCGATTCATAAGCAAAAGATACAGATACAAAGTATCTGCTGCTGTTGCTGCTGCTGCTGCTGCTGGTCAATCAACCTGTTGACCACTCGGTCGACTCCGTCAGCGGCAAGTGTTAAGTGTTAAGATCTCTGATCAGCGTTCACCGATCAGCGCTCTGTGTGGCCACAAGCTCATTGTCCATTGGCCAATTGACAATGTCAAAGCCCAATTTTAATTTCGTTTCCAATTCGAATGCGAATTGCTTGTTGTATAATCTGTGGGCATCAACTCAATTTGTTTGCCTTTCGACTTTTCAACTCTCAGCATGGGTCATTGCACTTTGGCATCGATGTGTGCCACAGCCAGACCTGAGCCAGAGCTGAGCACTGACCACAGACTTTTGGCAGAGCCTACTTAATCGCATAGCCGCATCTTAATTTGGCCCCAACATAATGTTGAACGTTCGCAACTGAAATTGACTTTTCAAATGCAATTCAATGGCAACGTTACTCCGCCCCGCCCCCTGGCTGGGCAGCGAGAGAGCCACAGCGACAGCGACAGTGACAGAGCGAAAAATCGAAGGTCTATCTTTGTGTGTCGTCATCGGGGCGACATCGTCAATCGATCTTATCAACAGCTCCGAGGGGCAGTTCGACGCACCGAAAACCGAAAGATCAACAAATACGCGAAATCATTATTTAAATACAAAAACGTGTTCATAATTTGTCAAACAAGACAGCAGACAGTGACAGCCAGCAAGTTTAAAGTATGCCAATTTTCAATGCTCGACTGTGGCATACCCTTTAGTACAAATATCGGGTGTCTTACTTCTTTTTAATATACCGAAAAAATGGCTTGTTAAATATGTACCTTTCTTTAGCTGAAACAAAACAATGGCTTATTTTAATGTATTATATTTATATATTAATTTATAAAAATTGTTTTATTTATACTCTCGTTGTCCGACTTAGTCCGATTCTTTTCAATTAAGCCTTCCCCTTCTACACTGAACGCGCATTTCACTGAGTGGAATGAATTCACCTATGTCGTCTTATCACGTCTAAGACACCCTTACAAACATTCGCAAGCTTTATCGAATGGACAGGCAAAAGTTGTTGGGCATTTGAAAATCGGTAAAACACATATTCATTTGATGTAGACATTCGAACGCAATTTGAGCTGTTGCTCATACAACCTTGAATCCCCATTTTCACCAAGGTGGGTGAATTTTTAGAAACGTGGGAAACGCGAATCGAATGAATTTTCACAAATATCTTTAAAAATTAGTTTGAACGACTAGCTGATTGGCTTGTTAATAAACACGTTGCGTACATTTACTTTCCACCAATTTTCCACAATTGCGGGTGGAATTCGTCACATAGATTTTACAGTTTGGACTTCGCGTTAATCAGCCATCAGCCAGTATATCGGGATAAATGTATGTAGATAAATGTTGTCTTTTTATATGTGACACTCAGAGTCACCCGAATAAGCAGAGAACGAATACAAATACAACATGTGAGCATGAACAGCGACAGTTTCGGGTTGTTTTCGGGTGTTCTGTCAGGAATTTCATTTGATCGACATGATTGCGGCACCACTGTGCATGCCGGCAATGGCGAGTTTGTCGGCCCCGCGCTGCGAATCGTTGGATGTCGCCTTTTTCACTGCCCAAAAGCTAATTGGGCGTTTGCCATACCATGAACCCTAGTGGCCAAATGCTTTCGCATCCGCAACAGAGGGCGTCACAGACGTCACCCGCCACCAGTTGACTACTTGACCAGTTGACCACTTGACCAGTTGACCAGCTGACCAGCTGACCAGCTTTCTCGTCGTTTCGGATGAATTTTGAAAATCGAGTTCTCGCCTTGAACCTACAAAGTTTGTAGACAGCTGCCAAAAACGGATTTGAATTTGTGTTGTTGCTGAATCTTTAATTCCGGAAGCTTATCCAATTGTTGTTCTCAGTACTGTTGTTGTTATTGTTGTTGCTTTTGTTGTTGATACTCTTTCATTATATTCATTTTTATTTGTTTATTCGCGTGTGTGCGGATCGAGAGTTCAGCATTTAAAAATTTGGCAGCGGTGCAGTTGGCGGTGCGTCGGTTTTTGTGGCTCTCAATTGGCAAGCTTTTGGGCAGTTTGCGTTTTGTTTATAATTTTCCAAAAATCAATTTACGTTTATTTTGCCTGCATTTTTCATTTGGATCATTAAATTTAATTGCTTTAACATTTCGGTGTCATATGTTCAAAGTCTCTAGACTTTGCTTTTAATTTGCAATATTCAGCTTGTTGTTGTACGTGCCCAACTTTTAATTCATTTCCACATTTGCGTTTAGTCATAAAGTGTTGTTAAAAGTATTTGCCAAATTGCCAAATGGTCAAGCGAAAAAAAAATAAAATAAACAAAAAACATGAACACAAAAATGTGATAGCTTTTTAAGTAACTCGCACAGCATTTGTCGGCGTTTAATTGCGGCTATGTTTTGCACATTGTCTCGGCCGCAAGCGAGAGCTGTTCATCAAATACCCAGCCCTGGCAGCCCGGCAGCCCTGGCCCTGGTCAAACCAGCTACATATGTATATACCCGGTTGACAAAAAGGAAACTGAGTATATTAGTTCGCCACTGAGAATATACATATATGTAAATAGAATGTTCCGAAATCAACGCATTCCCAAAAAGATGAACAGACGGACATAGCTTGATCGACTTAGCTTGATCAGGAAAATGTAGACATATATACCCCATGGTGTCACACAAGCATTTTTCTGATTGTCAGCCTCTCAGAATACCTCTACTTTGAAAGAAACTGGAGTTGAATCAAAGCGATATTGTCTTGTAGAGGATCTGTGTGGGTCCAGGTTTCTCCACTTTACGGTAGGTCCCCTTGTGGGAGTATAGAGCTAAACTCAGGAATAAGGACATTGAAATATATATGTACATACATTGCACAAACTTCTTATACCCTTTTTTTAACCAGCTTACAGGGTATGATAATAATCATTATGACTACACACACATATATACATATATATTTAATGACTTAATTCAATGTTTTAAACGTTTCTCTTAGAGTTATTCTCAATTATTTCGCCCCAACTTTGCTGCCACTGCCGCCGTCCATTGTATTCTTGAAATAAGCACACACATGTGTGTATGTACATATATATATGTCGTGTATCCAATAAATTATTGTGAGTATTATTTTGAATGCTAACGATTAAGTGTTAGTAAGAATCAGAGAATTTGACAGAAGGTACTGCTATTTAACATAACTGTCCTACTTGTATTAGGGTTGCTACTGAAAGCATGGTGTGAGACAAAAAAGATAGTCTCTGCCGAGCATGGCCCGAGTGTGTTGTATAACGTCCAGTTTGCTATAGTGTTGAATGTTCACTAACAGTACTAAAAGTCAGAGAAGAATATAGAATGACAAGAGCATGAGTAGTATGCTCGAGGACGATGAAAATTATTCATTCTAAAAGTGGAAGTCATAGAGAACAGACGTGCTCGCTCCTAAAAATATAATTATTTTGTGACTATAACGACACTCGGGACTTGCTGTACTGCCAGTATGCCTAATTGCAAAGAAAGTGATTTCTCTGTTCCGACATCAGAAGTGGGATTAGGCGATGCCCCTCCACGAGGCAATTCTGACGATTCGTGGCGTCAGCTTTTGGAATCTCAAAATCGAAATATTCTTGAGATTATTAAAGCAATGCAGATGTCAAATTCAGCATCCTCAACAAAGAAGAGCATCTCGTTGCCAAAGTTCAACCCGGACATTGCAGGCGCAGATGCAAATGCCTGGTGCAAAACTGTGGACATAATACTTGACGATAATCCTATTGAGGACAGTACACTGGTGATGACCCTCAGCGGCTCCCTAGAAGGAAGCGCCTCGCCCTGGCTTTCTCAAATATGCTATACTGGAATGAACTGGCAAAATTTTAAGGAATTGTTTTTGCAACGTTTCGTGGGAATGGAAACATCGGCGGCAACTTTAATGAACATTTTTAATGGCCGACCGAATGATGGCGAATGCCTCTCCGTATATGCGAGCCGTCTTGTGACCTCACTTTTATCCAAATGGAAGACAGCGAACATGGAGGAAATTGCAGTCTCAGTTGTTTTGGCACATACATCGAAAATCGACAAAAGTCTGCAACGTATGTTATATACGACTAATATTAAAAGTCAAGACGAGATGCAACAGCATCTGAAGGCCTATGCTTATGGAAGGTCAAATGGAGGTCTACAGCCAAATATCCCAATGGAACCAGATCGCAAGAGATCGAAAACATATGGCATTAAATGTCATCATTGTGGAAACCTCGGACACAAAATGGTCGAATGTCGCAAGAGGAAGTATGAAGAAGGCAACGTGTCAAAAAACTCAGCATTACCTAAAGTTCGATCTGCCGTTACCTGCTTCAAATGTGGCGATGCTGGCCACATTGCGTCTTCATGTACGAAAGGAGTTTCTACGAGCGGTGTTGGATCACATGACAAGCGTATAAACATCTGTTGTGTGTCCGAGCCAAAAGGAATCCTGCGTCAATCTGGTGAGCTCGTTCCATTTTGTTTTGACTCTGGAGCGGAATGTACGCTCATCAGAGAGAGTTGTGCCGAGAAATTTTCCGGAAAAAGAATTAATAATTTGATAGTTTTGAGGGGTATTGGAGAAAATCCTGTGTATAGCACTATGCAAATCTTGGCTACTGTTAAAATTGATCAGTACTCCTTAGAAATATTATTTCATGTAATAATGGATAAGTTTTTGAAATACGATGTATTGATAGGCCGTGATATACTCGGATTAGGCTTTGGAGTCTCCATCGAGGCCGACAAATTTGAAATGTACAAAACCAAAACTGTTGATGTACTAATAAAAGTGCCAGATATAAGTTACGTAGAGCATCTGAATAACGATAGAGCATTAAGCAACACTGATAAGAATCGTCTGCTAGAATTATTGCAAAACTATGCTGATAAATTTATTGAGGGTATTCCTCAAACGCGAGTGACTACGGGTGAACTTGAAATCCGCCTGCTTGACCCAAATAAAACTGTACAAAGGCGTCCGTATAGGTTAAGCATAGAAGAAAAAGAAGTCGTGCGAAATAAAGTAAAAGAATTGTTAGACGCAAACGTTATACGTCCTAGTTGCTCTCCATTTGCAAGCCCAATGCTGATGGTAAGAAAGAAAAATGGAACCGATCGACTATGTGTCGATTATCGGGAACTGAATGCTAATACGGTCGCTGACAAATATCCGCTGCCTTTGATTTCTGATCAAATTAATAGACTGAGTGAAGGCAAATATTTCTCCAGTTTAGACATGGCAAGTGGTTTTTACCAAGTTCCAATACACCCAGACTCTATCGAGCGCACTGCTTTTGTCACGCCAGAAGGACAGTATGAATTTTTGGCCATGCCTTTTGGATTAAAAAATGCTTCCTCGATTTTCCAGCGCGCAATCGTGAGAGCATTGGGTGATTTGGCTCAAACGTATGCCATCGTCTATATAGATGACGTGTTAATTCTAGCGAAGACAAAGGAAGAGGCACTTGAAAGGCTACAAACGGTCTTGGAAAACTTGTCTAGAGCTGGATTCTCATTTAACATTACAAAATGCTCGTTCTTGAAAACAAGCATAGAATATTTAGGATACTTGGTTGAAGCGGGTCAAATTCGACCAAATCCACGCAAGATACAAGCGTTGGCCGAATTGCCGTCACCGCAGTCAGTAACGCAGGTGCGACAATTCATAGGCCTAGCCTCGTATTTTAGGCAATTCGTACCAAAATTTTCTGAGCAGATGAAAGCTTTATATAATCTCACCTCCAAGAATAATAAATTTGTCTGGAAGCCGGAATATGAGGAAATTCGTCAAAAAATCGTATCAATTTTGACTAATGACTCCGTTTTGACAATTTTCGATCCACTAAAGCCAATTGAATTACATACAGACGCAAGTTCTATTGGATATGGTGCTATTTTAATGCACAAGATAGAAAATAGACCCAGAGTCATTGAATATTACAGCAAATGTACGACAATGGCTGAAGCAAAATATCATTCATACGAGCTTGAGACCCTCGCAGTTTACAACGCAGTAAGACACTTCCGCCATTATTTACATGGTCAAAAATTTATTGTGCATACAGATTGCAACTCCCTGAAAGCAAGTATCAAAAAAATTAACCTTACCCCAAGGGTACATAGATGGTGGGCATATCTGCAATCATTTGATTTCAGCATTGAATACAGGAAGGGAGAACGCATGTTACATGCTGATTTTTTCTCGCGCAATCCGTTGCCTACTGATTATAAATCCTCAGCGAAAACGGTTGAAATGCACATAAACCTAGCTGAGATAACCGACGATTGGCTTCTAGCCGAACAGCAACGAGATTCTGACATTGCTTCCATAACCTTAAAATTGCGAAACCATAAGATGGGAGAAGCTATCTCAGCGTCGTACGAATTGAGAGCAGGAGTATTATATCGAAGGATTCAAAGAAATGGCAGCACAAAATGTTTGCCTGTAATACCTAGAGCCTTTAGATGGTCAGTCATTAACAATGTTCACGAAGCCATAATGCATTTAGGGTGGAAGAAAACTCTAGACAAAATGTATGCCAACTACTGGTTCGAGAAGATGTCTAAGTATGTGAAAAAGTTTGTAGAAAATTGCATTACCTGTAGAGTGTCAAAACCACCATCTGGTAAGCTACAAATAGAAATGCACCCGATTCCTAAAGATGACATACCCTGGCACACTGTGCATATTGATATAACCGGAAAATTAAGTGGCAAAAACGACTTAAAAGAGTACATCATAGTTCAAGTTGATGCATTCACAAAATTTGTTCACCTTCAACATACGCTGAACCTTAATACGGAAAACTGCATTAAGGCAGTCAAAGAAACTGTTGCACTATTCGGAGTGCCGGCACGCATCATAGCTGATCAGGGTAAATGTTTTGCTAGCACAAGGTTTAGGGAATTTTGTTCTTCGCAGAAGATAGGTTTACACCTGATTGCGACGGGCGCCAGTCGAGCAAACGGCCAAGTAGAGCGTGTCATGAGCACCTTGAAGAGCATGCTCACAGCGGTTGAGAGTAGTCAGCGATCCTGGCAAGACGCTTTAAAAGACATACAGCTGGCAATAAATTGCACGACAAATCGTGTAACGAAATATAGTCCGTTAGAATTGCTAATCGGTAAAGAGGCAAGGCCGTTAGGAATGATAACAATATCAGATGAAAAAACAATTGATAAAGATTTAATAAGAGCACAAGCGAAAGATAACATGGTGAATAACGCTAAATATGATAAGGCTAGGTTTGATAAAAATAAAGCAAAAATTGTAAAATATAAGCTTGGTGATCATGTCCTACTCAAGAGGGAAGAACGAAATCAAACGAAGTTAGATCCCAAGTTTAAGGGACCTTTTGAGATAATCGAAATACTTGATGGAGACAGATATTTATTAAAGTCATTGACGAGTAAGCGCACGTTTAAGTATGCACATGAGTATTTGCGAGCTTTTCCAAGCAACAATGTATCGGAGGAGTTGATAGATTTGAGAGATGATGAGTGTGACAATGTTGAGGACATTGCTCAAGACACTGTGGCACTAAGAGAGAGTGCGGTTGGGCTCATACACGATGGCTAAGACCGCACCATAATACTCACGCCGTGCACAAGTGCTCGATCATGGCGTGCTGAAGCGGGTGATATTATGGCGGGGGTCAGAGGTTGAAAGACCTGTATGGATCCGCTCCATGTTATCGTTGCTGGGCAGCAAGAGCCTATAGACGTGTGATGACAGAACAACAACAAAAAAAAAAAAAAAAAAAAAAAAAAAAAAATAAAAAAAAATAAAACCTACAATGACCGATGATACTGCTGTTTGTAAAGCTATTCTTAAAGTAAAGTAATGACTAATAAATTTTACCCAACAATTTTGACTATGGCATGATCTAAGCGAAATGTACACACGAGGACGTGTGAAATGTCAGGAAGGCCGTGTCGTGTATCCAATAAATTATTGTGAGTATTATTTTGAATGCTAACGATTAAGTGTTAGTAAGAATCAGAGAATTTGACAGAAGGTACTGCTATTTAACATAACTGTCCTACTTGTATTAGGGTTGCTACTGAAAGCATGGTGTGAGACAAAAAAGATAGTCTCTGCCGAGCATGGCCCGAGTGTGTTGTATAACGTCCAGTTTGCTATAGTGTTGAATGTTCACTAACAGTACTAAAAGTCAGAGAAGAATATAGAATGACAAGAGCATGAGTAGTATGCTCGAGGACGATGAAAATTATTCATTCTAAAAGTGGAAGTCATAGAGAACAGACGTGCTCGCTCCTAAAAATATAATTATTTTGTGACTATAACGACACTCGGGACTTGCTGTACTGCCAGTATGCCTAATTGCAAAGAAAGTGATTTCTCTGTTCCGACATATATATATATAGATATATAGTATATATATATATGCCGTATGTACATTCGTATTTAAATTGGTTGCTTTGTTTGTGTTGCCATTTCATAAATTATTGCACAATTAGCCTTGAATGCTGAGCGTTCAGCTTGGGCCCTGTGCTTGCTGTTGTTGTTGTTGTTGTTGTTGTTGTTGTTGACAGACAGTTGTTGTTCCCTTTTTAAGTTCGCTCTGGGTGAGCAAGATTTGCGTGATCTGCGTCAGTTTTCGCAATCGCAATCGCTGCATTGGCCGTTGTGTAGCTCTTTGAGCTCCCCAGCTTCCAACTCTACTTGCGGTCGTTCTAAGTTCTTCATTTTCTCGTAATTATAATCCATTTGACATTTGGTCTTTTGATAGAATATAATAAGAATGCGGCTCAATTTCCCAATAATTTTCATCTCTCGTTCTCTCTGCTCCCTGGCATTTTGCCGTGCATGTCCAGAGTTCATTTATAAAAGATTCTCAGCCTGCAGTCAGAGTCATTAACATTTCTAATTGCTGCCGAATTGTCTTGAAATGCATTGAACAGCTTTTTTGATTGATTGCCAGGCGAAGAAATTGACTGCCCAGCAGAACGACAGCTAATTGCCATATTTATTCAGCCACATTAACTGACCCTAGCTGGGTATTCAGCGGCTGTCATGTCAGTCGAAAACCTTAGCTAAATGCAGTGTATTTTGCTACAGGAAATTGAAATGCATATTTAAATGGCACGTGTAGCTGTGTTTCTGTTTCAGTTGCATTTCAACATTTCAATTATAAGTTTTGGCATTTGTAATCGTGGCTGACGGCCGTTTGGCCGACGTTTTGCCAAATTTTGGAAATTGCATGTACATCAAAGCGTTGTCGTACCACTGCTCTGAATAATACACGGAAATACCATATACTCCAGAGGTGTGTTCCAAAACTACCCTCTAACTAAAAACCATAAACAACTATTCTCGTTTATCTAAACAGTTAAAATTTGACTGCATTTATAATGTATTTTTTTTTTTTTTTTTTTTTTTTTTTTTTTTTTTTTTATATTTTGTTTATTAAGAAATCTGGTATCCTGTTACTCTATGTTAGCAACTTTTATCAGAGTGACATAATTACTTAGCTTAGCGATGATTGTGGTTTTACAATTAGTTATACAATTAGGTTAACAGATTACAGAAACATATTTTGGTGTAATTAACGAAGCTTGTCACCTATACATAACGATCGATTAGGTCGGTTGGGTAGGTCCTCTTCAGTCGCCTTCTTCTTCGCCTCCTTAGCAGGCTCCTCGCCAGGATGTTTGGGTGGTTGTGGAGCTTTGTTGAGTAGCTCGCTGCTTGCCTGTTGACTATGTCGCCCACCATTGGAACCTTGAGGTCCTTGGCGATGTCGCGTGTGCGAATATACCATTCGGCTCCAGTTATTTTGCGCAGGGTTTTGGCCTGAATGATGCGAATTTTGTTCAGGTGTGTTTTTGCAGCTATACCGTAAACTTGAAGCCCGTAACGCCACACTGGGGCAAGGATTACCTTGTAGATTAGGACCTTGTTTCGGAGCGAGAGTTTGTTTTTGGAGTTGAGGAGCCAGCTCATTCGCCTTATCTTAGATTTGATGTTGCTCGTTACTGCAGAGACGTGCTTACTAAATGTAAGTCGTCTGTCGAGAGTGACACCTAGGTACTTGTGTTGACGATATTGCTCTAGAAGCTCACCATGAAGAAAAAGTCCGGGGCATGAGTCCTTGCGTAGAGTGTGGGTAACCGTGGCGCACTTTCCAGGGTTCACTGCGATGTTCCATCTACAAGCCCAGTTTTCAAATCGCTTGAGGTATTCCTGCAAGAGGTCAGTTGCCACGTACACACATTTGTTTTTTGCAAGGATTGCCGTGTCGTCAGCAAACGTGGCCACCAGAAGGTCCTGCCGATCATTCCGTCTGCTTGCATTTGCTGTGGGCATGTCATGTGTAAACAGGCTATATAGCGTGGGACCCAAGACGCTGCCTTGTGGAACGCCCGCTTTTATGCTTTTATGTATATATTCTTGCACATCACATGCAGAACTGGTGTATCAACATTATTTTGATATCTCGTCCCGTTTCTATAGAATCGATAAGTATCGATTTTGAAATAGAGACAGGGTATATTCCAGTCGAGCACTCGCGCCTAGATTACACTCACTTGTTTTGCGCCCAAGTTCACATCGCGAGAGCAGAGCTCAACTCTGAACTTGAATCGATGAACGAGCCCCTTTAACTGAATCGATTAGTGATTGTCGATTGAAGGAAAGCGAATAAAAAACTTGTCGAATCTGAAATTCAATGCGCCTCGTTTGTTGTCAAATTGTGAATGCTGGGGACAAGGCAACAGAAATGGCAGAAGTCGAATGCGAACTTAAATATGTATTAAATTTGAATTGTTGAACCATTGAGCAATGTTGGTATTAATCGAATTGCTGACGCTTTGAGTACTATGCCAAATGCAATTCACTCATAGATTGGTCAGCTTTTCCAATTGTCAGCCCGTCCGGAGCTTTGCTCTGGCCCGGCAGATGTGCCAATTTCCAATTAGGTATTTACTCTTGGCCCCGCTCAAATGCATTGCTAGCACCTGAGGAAATGGAGCCATCACAAAGCAATGTAAAATGAAAATACAAAAAGGAAAGAAAACGAACATAGTCAAATGTTGAGCACACAATGGCATTAGTCAACACTGTAATCCAAATGCTTGGCTGCTCACGGGAGCAGCTCGAAAAAAAACGTAAAGAAAGCAATGCGACTTTGTGACAAGTGCAAATGCTGGTCTCATTTGGACTGCATTATGTGTGTCAATAACTGGCGCCTGCCAATGGTCACCCATTGATATGAATATGTCAACATTAAGCGACAACGAAAGATGTCCAGCTGTTTACTGGCTTTCGGGTCCTTTGGCTTGCAAGTAATTGATGTGGTGAATGTGAAAACAATTTAATAAGAGCCAGGGAATTGGACTCTTCGCTCGATTTCCTGTACAAATATGTTTCATTAAATCGTTGTTTATCACCAAAGAAGCGAATTTATCGAATTTATAAATGTCACCCGTAAGGGTGAAACTAGGCGAAAAACTCAACTTTGCCTTTCAGTAAGGCGTAGACAAAGTTTTTTGAAGAATGCAAATGTGCTACAACTAATGATTAATTGATATAAACATGGCTCAAATTAAATTATTTATAACAATACTTTTTTTAACCGCTCTTAAATACACAGAATAATTTTCCGCTCATTTTCCGAACGTTGGGTTGAAACTGAATTAGCACACTGTAGCCGCATGGACGGTGCATTGATAATTATGGCTAATAACCAATCAATCAGCCGAGCAGACCGTCAGACAAGGACAGACAGTCTTATATATACATTTCTACAAAGCATATATATATTTGAATACATTTCGTGCGTAGAATCTGCTTAGCAGGATAAGCATCTGGAAAATGTACTTGTTATACATTGCTGGCCCTGTTATACATTTGTATTCATAGATTCATGCGGGGTAATCAAATAGCAAATGTGAGTTAAGATGCTGTTTCTGCTGCTCAGCTTGTTGTTGCTACTACACAACGGCGCAGCGTGACAAACATGGCCAATTATTTGGCAGAAATCAAAGGCATATTTGTCTAATGGCCGCAAACTGTTGCTGTAAGTGTGACAGCGCCGGGTGCCTGCGGTCAAAGCGGCTCTCATCGGAGACATCGATGCCAACCATCACAGTCGCAGTAGCAGTGCGTGCAGTGCCGAAGGGCAAAAGTTGCTACTAAAGTCACGTCCTTGACTTAAATATGTGCGCGCCGTCAAGCGACAAAGAAATAAAATTAAAGTGCAACAAAAAATGGGCGCAAAAGCTTCGAGATCTTGTACATAGTAGTAACAGTTGTATAGGCAAAAGCAAGGGATAAAAACTTGTTGAAAACGCTCACATAGTTGAAGAAAAACTTCACACAAACCTGGGCGAACTGGGAAACCAATTAAAATCTTTTGGCAGAACAACCATCATCAATGAAAGCAACTTTTGTAGCAAGCGTGCAGCTTGTGCGCTGCACTGTGCTGAGCTACTTGTAGATACATTTGTATCTTTTGGCTGACGTCCGCAATTTATGACTGGCTATACACACACGCACACACACACTCAAACCGTTCCCCCAGTCCACAGTTTGCGGTTCTTTTCTCACACTTTCGGTTCGGCCGTCGGGAGGTTGGCGAAACCCTTGGCCCATTCCCGTTAACCATGTGACTCATGTGCACTGTCCATTGACGAAACCGCGATTTGTGTTTTGCGATTCGTACGAATTGGATGAGTTCGCTTGAATCCCCAGTCAGACAGTCAGTGCCCCCCACCCCACTTCTCCTCACAGTCAGATTGAAAGAACGTCCGCCCGACTGTCCGCTCGCTTTCTTTTGCCTAAACGTATTCGCAGAATCTTTAATGCTGACTGCGCTGCTTTTCTTTGCCACATGGTAAGGTACCATTGTGTGTTGCACAGCGCGGTGGGGCCATTGACCTGACCGCGAAATTTTCAAATTTTCGTGTAATATGCCACCCACCATCAGACACTGAGTCGCCCATAGGTCGACTTGGTTACCCGCATTGGAATGCAGGCTGGAGCCTGCACTCATACCCAAAGAAGGCACCTTTAAAGTGTTCCAGCGCGTAGTTGGACGCACGTTCGGGCAGAGATGCGTTCGCCACGCCCAGCGATTGATTGATTGACAAACTGTCTAACAGACGAACGTTTCCATTTCTCTTGCCGCACTGTCGCCCGCTCTCACTCTCTCTCTCTCTCGCTAGCCCGGTTGGCTAATCAAATTGCCAAGGCACGCCCCTGCCAAAGTGCCGCCCTCAGCCGCGACTGAAACATCAACTAAATTAATGTAAATTGAATGACACGCAAAGGAACCGCATAGAACTCCAAGTCCCTGGCCAGGCCAGGCTGGCACTGGAGACGAGGCGCATACGATGAAATATGCCAAACAATGTGCCACAGAGCAGCCACGTTGGGCAGGGGGCAGCAAGGGTAAGGAGGGCTACTCGCACGGGGCATAAATACAACGTAAAGTAAAGCAAATTAATTTATTTCGCCCCAACTCCAAAAGCAACGATCCCCCCAAGCCAACAGCTCTCAGCTTTCGGCTAAGCCATGCCGCTTTGAGGCGGCTCCAACGCTTTGTTGTCAACTTCAAACTCATGCTCTCATCGCTGACGGCGCGTCGTCATCGCCACCGGAATCGACTTCCTGCCAGCCTGCCTGCCCGACTGCCTGCCTGCCTGCCTGCCTGCCTGCCTGCCTTGTGAAATCGTGCGTGGACGCATCCGTCTGTCCCCTCTGTCTATCAGTGTATCAGTTGGCTCCTTAGAATATGCTAATGAGCATTTAATTTGCTGTCGCTGGCTGCGTGAATGCCTCAAATTCACTTTCAACTTCAGCGGCTTTAGTAGCTGCTCTGCTTTGACTTTTATTCAGAAACCGTTCTTAGAACTTGTTATCTTGTCTTGTCTTTGTCATTTGTTTTTGTTAGAAATTTGTATAATTGTCTTTAGTCTCTAAGCTCGAATTAAACTGTGCTTGAGTTGAACACCCGCTAATATCCAACCACCCCTAATATCTAATGCATCCGCAAGGCGTATCTTACTTAAAGAATATTTAATTTCTAGAAATCTTATGTTTTTTATATGCTTGTTGAGGGTATTTGAATTTTATCGCGAACTGTGTTATGTAATAAAGGGAACGTCTCCGACTCCATAAAAAATATATTTATGCATTACATCTTGAGCAGTATAAACAGCCGAGTCGATATAGCCATTCTTTCCCAGCTATCGTCAAGTTCGTCTTTATACAAAACAAAACAACGAAATTTTACCAACATCTAATATGTTATATAGCTGTATAGAAAGATTCAGTCGAAAAAATATTATTTGTACAGAAAAGTTTTCGGTTTAAGAATATCTTAAAGCTTCAATCAAACAATCCGTCAAAAAAAAGAGCGCTCCCAAGCTAGGGTATTTATGATTCGAGCCGAAACTTGTCGTTCTTGCTTTTTATTTTTTCATTTAGATACTTACAATTTATACAATATACAAAATATGTTTACATGATGTTTCGCATGAAAAAGTTATAATTGAAAAGGATTTTTTTTCTTTGGTGAAAACAATCTGTAAACTGCCGGAACACTATATATATTTTATGTGTTTTGTTTTTATGTGCTGCCTCGCCTAATTTGTGTAAAATAAACTTTGGCGTCCGATCACACACACGCACACAAATTGTATTGGCCAGAATAGATGTTGTTGGTCTCTATGTTGCTGTGGCTACCCGCTTCCTTCTATGCTTTCTGACTGACCACTTCTCGAAAACTTTTTGGCTTCAAAAAAGCCATAAAACTTATTTTCTCATTTAAAATAAATAAATAATTATTAAACCCCAAAACTGTTGGCTTTGGGTCTTGTGTTTCGATGATATGTATTTTTGTACATGGCAGCATTGTAATTGGGAAATAAGCTAAAGCAAAACATACTGGTGTGTCAAAATAATTGTATTTTTTTTTTTTGTACTTTCAATTTTAACAATTAAAATTGCTCGAGGCGGCAATGCTCGACTAGGAGACGCCCTGAACCCCGCACTGAGCTGCTGTCACAAACATTCTAGCCCCCTCCTTCACATACGCACACTAAAGCACGCATGTCGTTTGCTGCGGCTTGGCCTCACACTGTGGAAAATGGAAAATGTTTTCGAGATTAAATTCGGCTTTTCTTGTCCGATCTTTATGAAATTTGTAGGGTCATAATTATGGCATGTCAAGCCCAAGAGTATGCATCATCAAATGGGTCTCTTCTGAGGGGAGTGAAATATTCTGGAATGTTATACTATACGAGAGTATAGAGCATATCAAATGTTGTGCCCCTAAGTATTAAACGTTCCGAGGTATGCATAAAATTTAATTTCGATGTCGATTATTATCGATTTTATAGCATCATGGCTAAAGGAACCGACATTTAATTCTGTAGCTCTAATAAATACATACAGACGGACATGGCTAGGTCGCCTACAAATGACAGTTCTAATTCGAGTGAGCAAATCAGAATTGCTGAAAGTTATGTGTTTCGAGTGAACAAAGTATTTGCCGTTGCTTCGCGACAATTAGTAACGAGTATTTCCTGGCAATGACACTGAGAGAATCGAGGCTGGGGTCCAACGATAGCAATCTGTCATCACGAATCTGTCGTCGAAGCCGTCGATAAATGATATTCACAGCCATTCAACAGTGTGGAGCATGTTTCTGTTTGTGTAAACTGTTGCCTTTGTTTTTATTGTTCCATGTGCCAACTTCAATGTCAAAGTCGGGGGCGTTACTCGTGGGAGTTTAACACGCAAACAAAATACACAGCATGTATTGCAATCATTTTTTACGACAGCTTATGGGCAGTTTATAATTGATTTTTACGCTCATTTTATGGGCTCCCCTGGCTGCATATAATTTAGAATGCAAATTCGAACGCAACTGAAACTCAACATCAATAAAAAATGAATATTGCAATTTGTCAACGTTGTTGGTTTTTTCAGTTTGTCAGTAAAAATATGTTTAAGCTATGCAATCAGTTGGCCGTTGATTATGACGCCATCCCCTTAAGCACAGGAGCGGGGGTTCGTTCAACAGAGAGCCATAAATTGTACCACCAAATAAAATATGCAAACATTTACGGAAACTGTTGGAGCATGCATATGTCATGCAAAATGCTTTATAATAAAACACACAAAACAATTCGTAAACGGGTTTGAATTTTAAATGTTTAAAAATGTCACTCTTCATTGAGAATTCTTTACATACAAACAGATGTGCACCGATTAAAGCAAAAGGCAATTTGATAAAATAAATCTATTTATTTATTTATAATATATATATGTGTAAGGGCACACAGTAAATAGAGCTATTTATATAACATGATAAATCGATAAAACGGTTATATATATCTCTGATTCAAATAGTTCTTTAAAGTCAAATATTTGTATAGATTTTTTTTGCCAATAGATAAACTTATTTTAATATACAACATGCGATAAATATATGTATTATATATATATATTTATGAATATACGAATTGCGGAAATGCCCCAGAACTATGAATCAACATGGATATAATGATATAATATACTCATTTGCTTATAAGACCCTGAGCATTAGTTCCACATGGCGATTGTCTTTAATCGTTTAATTTATGCAAGATTTTTGGCAGCTTTTAGCAGTATAATAACTTTCTTTTGTGGGCCAAGTATTGTGGTATTTTTGACTTCTATTAGAATTCATAAAAAATAAATATTATTTTATTACCCACCGACCTGCCCTCGTGAAGCAACAACAACTATTCGTGTATTGTTGTTGTATGCTGCATGTTTAATATGTTTGCGTGAAATATGTTAAGCGCCTTAGACACAAACAATGGCGCTGACATCGGAGCTGACGCAGCTCCTCAAACCTAAGCCGACAGCGGCTGCAAATTTATCTTACTAACTAAAAAGCGAAACCAGCCTACAACAACAGCAACAGCAAAAGCAACAACGGCAATTTTCGCTTTCGTTTGTCGGCATTTTGGTGGCTTTTCATTGATTTTTGTTTTTTATATATATTTAATTTGTTTTTTAATATAGCGTGTGGGCGCTGCCGCCCACATGCACCTGATGCAGCTTCATAGCTAGAAAACTGAACAAAAACTTCAGACACTCGTTAAATGGCAGTTTTCTCAGTGAGACACAGGTATTCGCGATGATATCAGCAAAAGCTTACTTCCGACTTATTAAGGCTGTTTAACTGATTATTATCATTGATAAAATTCAATAAAAAACGATTTATGCTGTCCCAATGTGTAGTCTTTTAGATTGTAAGAAGTTTTGCCTGTATTAAGAACAGAGTTGCCTCTTGGGTGAAAATACTGTTGCAGCCTGTGCAATATATGCAATATGCCTAGAGGCGTGAACGTAGCGATAGCTCGAAAATGAAAGATACTTGATATTTATATACTATTCAAGAAGCTAAACATTTCTTGACACAATTGCAGACGGCAAGCGACATATTATTAAGTGGGGCACAATAATTTATATAAAATATTTTATTCTTGAAATACACTTTTCATGAAATGCGAATGCATTTTGAGTTATCTTTAAGCTATTAATTTGACTCACTCACGAACGACCTAATGCCTCGTCGTAGCGCACAAAGGCCTTACTAATATTATTTTAATTTATTTTCGTATACATGTATGTCGAATATTTTACGCTCGAAAATGTTGCATTAAAGCTAACCTCAAATTGTGTGCTTCCTTCATTTCTTTTCAGGTGAGTCAATGTCGCGTGCATTCAAACGAAACGATTGAACAGCTACCAAAAAAAAAAAAACCTAAAAATTAAACCCATTGATTGTGGGCTGTGCATTCTAACTGAAGAGAACAACGCGCGTATCTTAATTAGCTCATGCAACGTGTTTTCCACTTGTTGCATACAAAGCTTTCTTAGCCCCAACCGCTGCACAAACAAAAAAACAAAAACAAAAAAAAAACAGCTCGAGTCGAGTAAGTGCATCACGCACCTGCGTCAGGTACGTCTTTTCCAACTTTCCGGCAGCGGCTGCGTGTCCGCCTCCGTCTCGGGCTCCATCTGCGGCAACGGCCAGAGGCCTCCCGTGGCATTTGGCACGTTTAAATGTTTGCGCATTTGAAATGTGATATGCCATCGTAGCCGAATGAATGTCGCGTTTGTCTCCGGTGAGCGGCGCTCTGACTGCCGTGTGACACACATGTCCGCCCAGCCCCTCCGACAGCCCCTACCCCCTCGCCACTTGTAGCCCCCAGCCTGTTAATCTAAGTACACGCGCGTACACACACGGATAAGTTTTAGTTAACTGCCGCCCTGCACGTTGCGTTTGACTACAATACAACTTTGTTGTATTTCTGTTTTTTTGTATATTTTTTTTTTATTGTCTCATGAGTGAGGAGCAGAACAACAGAACACACCCAAATGTAAGTTTCCATTACAACAACAGGCTGCGATGCGACGGCCCCCGAAACAACGCTTGTCGTCATGGTCTATTTGGCTTTTAGGTTTTCAACTTGGAATACTACAACATACTCAATTCCTCAATGTTTCCCTATCGTCGTGTTGTCGTTTTGTCGCTTGTCGCTTGGCTGTCAAAACATTTTGTGGGCGCGTTTGGCACAATGTTTTATATGCTTGCTCGCTCCGCTCAAAGAATGTGCTGTAAATTACAGGCACATTTTGAGTATGACCAAATTACTGGCAACTTCCAACTGCTAACAGCAGCAAGTAGCAGTGCTCGAGTAAAAAGAATGCACGAATCATTGACACCCTGTGGCTAGGTTAAGCGCAGACAGCAAGCTTTCAATGTTTCATACGGCTATAATATATAATATGTATGGAGATAGTTGTTGTTAAAGCTTGATCACAGCTTTAGCTGTCGCATTCCTCGATATTGAGGCGCTTAGATCTATACTGCAAACAGATGACAATGGCTAGGTTAATCATTTGTATTCAATTATTATTTGGGGTTGCCCCTTTGAACCATTTTTAATGCTTACAGGGTATAGCAAACGAAAGAACGAACGAACAGTAAATTCATTTTGAAAGATTAACCGCCTTCAGCTAGGACTTTATGTATTGTGCGCCAGCCGCCCACCCCACGAGTGCGGAGATGCTTTTACTTGTTCGGGTCGGCTCGGTCCACAGCGAGCTGTAGCTAAATTTACCTTTTATAAGGACCCAGAAGCTGGTTGCTGCTCACAGCTGAACAGCTTAAAGGATTCTCTGGCGGCCCCTTTGCTTTTATTTAATAATAATAAAATTCTTTGCTTTCATTATTTATTTATTTTTTTTCGTGTTGCTGCGCTCATGAACGGGGTGTGAGTCAAATAATATTGTGCGTCTGAGGGATTTGAAATAATTTTCTAAAATTACAACAGTCCTTGGCAATGGGTCGCTAGCATAGAAAGCTCTATAAAGCCCAATATAAAATCATTTTGCATTTTACAATGCGACTGCCAAAATTGGGAGCCCAAAGTTGTTACTGTTGTTGTTATTGTTGTTATCGTTGCGGTGGGGCACAGCCCAATCGCTGGAAATTCGTTCGGGCTAAATTGCTGAAAAATTGGCTTGTAATTATAATGGGAAGCAATAAGCCAAACAGAGTTCAGGCAGCGATTTCATGCATCATTTCTCGCTCAAATAAGCCGGCCAAAGGAAACCCAAAGACAGCAACACGATGTCAGCTAAATATTTGGTCGGTTACTTGAATTTAGCTCTCGTGACGTATGAGCAAGCCGTCTGGCAATGACCGCGTGAATATTTCTTTTTATTTATGCCAAATTATAGAGACTAAACTTAAAGGTCATTAATTAATTTTCTATTTTGAGAAGTCGACTGTTCTCTTAGAGTGTGAACTCAAAGGCTAAAAGGTTGTCAAGAACGTATGAAAGCATTTTCATTTACGGCAGACCGTTGCCAGTTGGTAATGGTCTTAATTAAATGCCCTCAAAAAGTGATATAAGCCTACATAATTCCATTGTACACTATTCGATGGCAGCACTTTAAATAGCCATCAAGAGTGCGAGCGCCTGCCACTTTAGCCGATTCCACTTTTAAAAACTGCTTATTGGCTTTGGCCCTTAAGTGTTCACAGTTTTTATTTAATGTTCTCTCGGCTATTTTTGATATGGTCAAGCGGCTAATGGATTTTAAGAATTCTTTCATGGTGTTGCCATAATATTTGCGCAGGTTGGCACGGCTTTGGCTTAATGTTTGATTTATGTCGAGGCGGAAAATAACAAACTTTCTAACCACTTACTGTTCATAAATATTGGAGCACATCCTATGTCGATGATGATGCTGATAATTGTCTGATTTATTATTTATCTGAATAGCATAAAAATAAGCAATAAAGAACTTGTAAAAAACATTCTGAGCACCTGGCAAATAAAGTTACCTGATAAACACTTTATGGACAGCGTAGGGCTAGCACAAGCTGCAAGGTTTCTTATTCTTGATATGATGCGAATTATCAATATCCATAAGGATGACACATGACCTGCTGTAGACACCTTACCTATAAGAACGATTCGTTTATAGTAAGGAATCGACCAAGTGGCATAGACCGATTTGTTTAACCATGTTATATTATATTCAGCTATTAATTATACAGTTTATATAAATGCATATCTATGGTTATGCCAGCGGATTTATGCTGTAGATATGTGTGCTACAGTGTTGTTATGGAGGCAGACATCAGTTGGAGAGGCAGAGCTCAGTTGTCACTGGATCTTATGATAATTAGTGGGCACGACTCTTATGTGTGCACACATTTAATCATTCACCTATTCCTGTGGAGGCACAACTTGTGTCATGCAAGCCGAAAACCGACGGCGGTGCAGAGAAACCGATCAGACTCATGATTTTAACGATGTGGAAAATGCCGCATTTGCATTTTCATTAACGCCGCCGCAGCAACTAATGAAGCTGTTCCGCCATTGAAGATCGCGTGGGCGCCCATCCATGAATTATGAATGAGCTAAGCCAATCAGCTGGTCAGCTGGTCAATTGGTCAATTGGTTAGCCAGGCCAGCACAACAGTTACCCAAATGTTACCGTATTATTTACACCAAGCCCCACTAAAATTGCATAATGCTTAAGCTATCAATTGGCCCGCGCTGGAACTGGCGAACGGTTTGTCCAGGCATTTAGCGCATCCAATCGCAGGCCAATTGCAGCATAGAAAATGAAAATATGCTAATCAGTGTGAAAAACCTGTTGCGTTTCTCGACTTAACATTGGCCCGATAACACCGGCTCAGCAAGCCTTACCTGGCCTGGCGAGATGTTGTTGTAATTACCGCTTACAAATTCAATATGCGCCGACAACTGCCAAGCCTGACACAACTAAAGATACCCTGTAATGCGTATTGTCGGAGCGGACAATGAATGAAAACGAGAGCAAAACAGAAACTCTAGAACGAAATTGCAATCAAGAATTCTGGAAATACTTAATATGAAACTGGCAATATATAATTTGATAAACGTGCCAACTGATGTATCAATGATATTGATTACATTCTCAGCTGTTCTTGCATATATAAATATGTGTACAATATAAATTTCCTAAGATAACAACAAGTTCCATTACGTACTCTATAAACCACAATACGTTGACCACAATCGCACGCCAAGCAAGTTGGCTTTGTTAGAGCAGAATGAAAGGTTTTCGGTTTATGTATAATTGTAAATTTATGACATATCTTTTTGAAAGCCTCGCAAGGGAGAAGCTGAGCCTTACGCTTGATTGTAAGGGTGAAAAACAGCAGAACCTTAATCTCAGCCACACCATATATTTTTTAAAAAATCCTTTCGTTCCGATTCTTTTGAATAGTTTTGATATATATCAACATTTTGTAGATCCTAACGATAGTTTCTTAGTGCTCTGAATATTAAAAGGTAACTAATTTTAAAAAATTAAAATGTTAATATATAATGAAAACGAATTGTTTAATAGAAAAATTCTCAAAATAGTACGTTGCTAAGTTGTGTTACGGTTATGAGGAAACCTAGGTTCACGATCTGAAACATGCTTGAAACGAGGCATAGCTTTCAGCCCTAAACCGAACCAGCGAAAACCAGGCTCACGAACCGAAACCTGGATCAAGGCATTGCTTCGAAACCTGAACCGAACCAGCGAAAATTTGTGTTTTGGGTTCGCAGACTAGGGTATATCAATGTGCATCTTATGCTTAACCTTATTTTGTATAGTGCGAGTTAATGCTTTACTTAGTCGAAGTTCCATTTGAGAGACATTAGTCTTTAATTTAAAATACTATTTGTATTTAGTATCTGTATATGCCCCTGTGTCTATATGTCTGACGATTTCAATTTCATGCTTGCAAGTATTTGCGTTTGTGTGTCTGCGTGTTTGCATTTGATTTAAAGCTCAGCTGCAATTTATACGATTTGTTCAATCGTTCGAACGCACTTTTCCAGCCACCTGTTAGCCGGTTTGTTGTTTGTTAATGAATAATGGAAATAAGACTTGTTGCAGGTACATATGTATCTGCTTTTTGCAGTTTGCATTGTTCATTTGACATGTTTGGTGAAATGCCTAGCCCCATCTCTGCCCCACAGCACATTTGAAGTCAACAACGAATCTGATGTTTATGTTGATAAAAAGTAAGCGGCCATTTGTTGTTGTTGCTGTTGCTGTCGAGTGTGGCTCAGGTATGCAACTGCAGTTAGCATTTACCATTCGTTTTGTCTGCTCACAGATACACGTACGTACGTATGTATGTATGGATACAGCTACAGATGCCACTTGACGATAATCCCCTTGTGTCGTTTACTTTTTTTTAACAATCGATCGAAATCACGCATTTCATGCGAGTGCTTAAATACTTTGAATAATTTTGTTAATTTATGATTTCTGGCGCCTCGTTTAAGTGTGTGCATGTTTTTTTTGTCCCCCTTTTATCGCTGTTGATAGTTAATGCCAGCGAAATTGAATTCTTTTACAAATTAGAGCAGAGAACCGCCCACAGCTCGCTTGTGTCTGGGCCATTTGCCAGTCGGGCCTGCCGAGTTGCGCAATCCATTTGGCTAGAGGCTCTTTACAACTTCTCAAGGTTGTGCGTTACACATTTGTTTTGTTTACATAGTTGTTGCTGTTGTTGTTGTTGCTGTTATTGTTGTTGTTGTTATTACATTTGCCTGTTGGCCACATGCGGTGCGCACTCTCTAACTCACGTCGTCAAGTGCTGGCAGCGCTGGAGGAGAACCTGGAAAGTTGCATGCAGTGCACAGGTGGCAGTTGCAGCTTGTGTTGCAGTTGACAAGCAACTGGGTGGCAAAAACACAAACACATTCACACCGCTGACCATAAAGGTTAAGTGGCTAACCTATGTGGCAACACATTTCGGCCAGTTAGCCAGCCAGCCAGCCAGCCAGGCAGTCAGGCCGCACGCAATGGCCCCAACGGCGCCGCTGGCGTTGCCAAATTAGGGTCAAGTTTGTCGCCTTTGCACGTCAGCGTCATCGTCGTGTGTTGCAATCTGGGGCTGCCGCCACATGTCGCATTGACCCAACGCCAAAGAATCAATCATGTAAAAACTATCTCCATCTTAATTTAAGTGTATCTCTGGTTTTGTGGCTGTTGTCGCTGTGACAGCTTCTGCGCAGCGGCTAAATTATCGCAATATGTGTCGCAAATCCATTAATGAATATTAGCAAAGATATTTTGTATATTTATGCATGTTGTGTGTGTGCGTGTGTGTGTATTTGTGTATGTGTGTATTTTTTGGCATTACTCGGCGGCTTTAAATAGCCGACAACGAAACGAGTTTGCTTAGCTGACTATATTTATTATTTGAATTGACTTGATTGCTTTTGTTGTTGTTTGTCGTTGTTCTTATTGTTATAATATTATAATACCCTATCCAAATACAGTCATAGTCAGTTTACAGTAGATTAGGCTAACAGCTGATACATGGAATCGAAAATTGTTTATAAATATACATTTTTCATATAGTTCCCACAGTTATTTAGAAAACATTTTACTCACATAAATAAATAATTTAGATTCCCGGCCTTGGCCAGGCCAAGTATTGCTTAATCTTCAGTTTTCACTCATTTTTCGCAAGAGATGGTGGATTTTGACGGATTTGAAAGCTGTCAATGTGAAACATTGAACTTTTACTTTAAGCTATACTTTGATAAATTAACCTTAACAATTACAGAGTATTAGTAAGTCACTTTTTTTGCTTGCTCTTTATTGTTACTATTACCTTTTGCCGGGTGACATTTCGCATTTGAGTTGCCCCAAGTTGTCCGAGTCGCTTAACCTGTTGCCAAAACCTATTAATGGCATTCATTTGGCGAACGCCACCCGCCCATCGCCCCGGTGCCCGGTCCAGCGCCAGCCACAGACAGCTGAACTCAGCTAGGTTTTCAATTAAGTGTTAGTTAAGTTTGCCGCTCAGTTCAGTCATCGTTCGTTTGGCGGAAATGTGAAACAAATGTGATCATGACTACCAATTAAGTGAACGAGGCTGCTGATCATACATATATATATATATATATATATATATATATATATCTTAAATATATATATATATATATATATATCATATTAATTCTCATATAAAGCGATGATGTGATCAAGGACTGCCTTACCTATTGATAATAATACTAGATCGGAGTTATATAAAAAGAAAAGATGACAGCTCTGATTTGAATCCCAGGCTAGTTTGATGGTTTATAACTATTACTTAAACGTTTAAAAAATGATTATAATGTATAAAGCTGATGAACTTTACTAAAAATACTCGCGACTTCCGCTTGGCCACCAGCTACAACAGATGGTCAGCAACGCACTTTTCTCTTAAAGCGGCAACAACAACAACAAAAATAAAAAATATTGGGAAACGCTCTTAAAAACAACAACAGCAAAAATAAACGCTCGAAAATTGACATGCAAATCGAAATGGAAAGCTAGAAAAATGCATATGGAATGGAAATGCATGTAAAACATGAAAGAAGACAACAATGAGAAATAAAAACAACATCAACAACAACATTAACAACGGCAGCAACATCAACATTAACGTTAACATTAACATTAACAACAACAACAATTCATACATGAACGAAATTTAATATTAAACATAGCAAGAGCTATGGGGCGGCTTTGAGTTTGGGCCGAGGCTAAAGTTGGGGACAATAATGGGAATGGGTAGGGTATGTGTATGGGTATGGGTTAAGGAAACATTGGGCCTGGTGGGTGTGCGTTTGTGTGTGCACTTTCCAAAGATAAAATTATATGCGCAAGATCAACGCTGAGGCTGAGCAACAAATGAGTGTGGCAGTGGGGAGAAAAGCGGGAGACAATAACAAACACAGATACGAAGAAAGAAGGAGAAAAAAAAGACGCGTAAACAAAGTCAACATACGAAGCCAAAGCTGCGTTGCAATTGCAGTTGCATTTCCATACGCCGTGGAGGGCATTGGCTCGGTCCTAGACTGAAGCTAAAGCTGAAGTTGGGGGAGCAGCGGGTGGAACTGGGCGCATAGTGCGTGTCTGCCGCATGGCAACTTCCTCAAAGTTAACCAGACACGACACGCACTCTGAAGCAGGGCCCCGGACCAAGGGCTGTGTGGGGCGTGGCGGAGTTGATGCTGTCAACCGCAAAGTTTTGACATTTGGTTGCATTTTGTCTTTGATATTGAGCTCCGATTGGTTCACGTAATAACGGGAAATCGCACTCACCCTCGCACGCACACAACAAACTCAAACACACACACACACACACACACACACACACACACACACACTCACACAGCTCGTGGCAGATCAAAGCCACTTCCGTTGCGGTTCGATTAAAGTCAATGAAATCGAAATCAGTTTCAAGATTCAATTGTAAGCAAACACTTGACAATTCCTGATCTTTGATCTTTCATCTTGATCTTTTAATTGTCAAAGCGAAAGGCAACCTTTCAGCTATCATTATCAGCCATGACAGCAAATTGCTTACCCGTCTATAGATTATAAAAATGTACTTATTAATTGACGGGCCAATGCTATTAAAATATATCTTAAGGATCTTATGTAAACGAATAATGAGGATTTCGATACTAAGCAAAATATATGTTTTCTGCTCGTCTTGAAGCTTAGTTTTACCTATGAAGCCAAGGCGAAATAAAAAATTATTTTTTGAAAGAGTTTTATTTTCATTCGGTTCGAGCTTTGATTTGTATCTTTTTTAGGCACTTGTTTTCTTTCTAGAATTCGGCACATAGTAAAATTAACTTTGGTGCAAATCGATTTTGTTTTGACCATAAACCGAATATATAAGTCGGTTAGGAGATCGTACACCTTATGCTGTAAGGCGTTTGTCGTGACAAACTTAAGGCATAAAAACATATCGTATGCTGGTTCGAAACTTGGCAGATTCCTGCTGGTCTTGACTTTGAGTTCTTGTTTGTAGTTTGCAGCTTTTATAAGCAACTTTTGCTTTTAATGGCCACTCGATTGTTGGCTGGGGCCCACCTGTTCAGGTAGTTGATGTTGTTGCCTCTGCTGCTGATGCTGCAGTTGACTTTCACTTTGAACCTGCGCGCATTCTTGGCAACTGCAAATTGATGTTGCACTTTGCTTTTTCCAGCTGCCTTTGCTGGCAGTTTTTTCCTTTGCATTTTTTGAATAGTTTTGATCGACTCGCTTTTGTTCAATTATTATTATTGCTTATTATTTTATTAAAGTCACATCACAGCAGAGCCGCTAAGTCCAGTGCCAGTTTTAGTGATTGCGCTGCCCGGCAGCCAGCCAGCCAGCCAGTCAGCCATCCAGCCAGTCTCATCAAGCAGCCTCATAAATTATGTTGTTGGCCATAATTATAGCTTTTTTTGTTTTCTTTAAGCGTAATAGCCGAATGGGAAACAACAAAAACCAAAATGTTTATAAATGTGCGCAAATTGCCGGCTGCCGACAGCTGACAACAAAATTTATGTAAATTGCAATTACCAAATTCGAGTAAGAAAGCGACTCTTGATGCGAGCATCAATGTCCCATGTCCGCATTTTCATATTCAAGTCCAAGTCCCGACTTGCAGCAGTTCGGCAAGATGGCTCTACGCTCTCTAAGTCCAAGTCCATTTTCGCAGTCATATTCCATGTCGTTACTGGGCCACTGCGTTTACGCGGCGGCAACAACAAACACAACAAACTAAAAAAAAAAAAAAAAAAAAAAAACTCGACCGATCTCTGATAAGCGCCAATGAAAGTGAAACCGTGACACACACACACACACACACACACACACACACACAGAGACACTAACAGCCCTATATTTGTTATATCTGCATTTGTGTTTCTTGTGTATAAATATCATAAATAAATAAAAGCGCGCTGGCAAACAATCAATAGGGCAAATGCAGGCCGTCTGGCAAACTGGCAACGGGTGGGACAGGCGGAAAAAAGCGGAGCTGCGACTCCGTTTGATAAGAGAGACCCAACAGAAAATTCAAAATAAACACAAATACTACAGCTAAAAAAACGAAACTTGTCCGCTCGCATTTCGCAATGTTGCATTTCCTTTTGTCGTCTAACAAACAGTAAAAAAGCCAAAACTGTTCGGCTTGCAGATACCCCGTTCTCTGGTCTGAAGCGGCGCAACTAGTATAAATATAAAATATACCAAAATTAAAGCAAATATATTATTAAATAATGCCTTCATCTTAAAAGAAGCGGAACGGCTAAAGTCGGGCGCAACTGCTTGCGGAAAAACCTAATTCCCGATTATGAACATGGTATGAAAATCGCCTTTCTGTGCGATTTTCATGTATTCAAGTAAAGCTATTGTATGTATCTCTCATGTTTGAATAGAACAATTTCACTTTTATAAAGTCTCATGTAATAAAAAAAAGGTTATACTTATTAAAAAACCATTGTAAAATTATTGCGAATATGGCTGCCTTTTGTAATATGTTGCATTTGTTTTGTTAATTTTAAATTTTATAAAGGAACTCGGATAATTACAGAGAAAATTCCCTTCAAATACGACGCTGGACACTTCAAAGCAATAGTACAGACATATTTAAAAGTGAACAAAAGCATGCATTGACTCGGCTTCATTGTGCTTCACGCCCCGAACAGCCCAGCTAGCTGAACACGGCAAATTCAATTTTAAAGAGGGCTCAAAGCCAGAGGGCACCCCCTACAGCCATATATAACAGCAAAAGCAGCGGCTGCTGCTCGCAGCCTTTTCAAGTCCTGAAGCGCTCTTCCTGTCGGCGCTGGCGTTGGCGTTGGCACTTTGCCTTAGCGTGGCTAAGGCGAGCAACCAAAAACCAACAGAAACAACACCAAAACCAAAGCCCTAAGCTCAAGTTATGCAGTCGAGATTGCTGCTGCTGCTACTGCTGCTGCTGCTGCTGGGGTATGTAGTTAGACGGGGGGGTGCCAGTCGGTCCACTTGACGTCGCCGCATTGTTTGCAGCTCAGCGCCCGCCTATAAATAGTCAAAGGCATGTGGCATTTAAGGGCCCACATTCACATGCATCTAGCATCGCTCGACTCTTCTATCGGCAGCCGGGGAGCATCTTTTTCTTGCTCGAGACGAGTTTCCTTTTAAAAAAGCGTCAAGAAAATTCCTTAAAATAGGTAGAGAAGCCAAGAGCTGTTTGTTTGTATGTGTGTGTGCCATTTTGCATGTTCTGCAGTTGCAGTTGCAGTGGCAGTTGCAGTGGCAGTTGCAATGACAGTGGCACTGGCAGTGGCAGTGCCAATTGCACGGGCACCAGCAGCAGCACAGGCAAGTGTCTATCCAGCCTTAAGTAGACGCAGCGGCTCTGCATCAAGTTGGCAAAGGAATTGACTTGCGCTGGGCCCGGACAAGGGTCTGTTCTATGCATGATTCTGCTCTGGTGTATGGGGTGTGGGGTGTGGGGTGTGTGGTATTGGTGAGGGGGGTGAAGAAGGGTGGAAGAGGGTCAGTCAGTTCAACTGCCAAGCTGATATGTAGTGGCATGTCTGTGGCATTTTGCTGGCCCCAGCCAGTTGCATGCGACGCAAACAGTTTAATTTGATTCCGACATTTTCACATGCCCAAGGTATCCAATCAGAGTTCAGCTAAATAATTCATGTGGGACACATTGCAACTAGCACGTTGCAACGTTGCACGTTGTACGTCGCACGCTGCTCTAACGGTACGTGGGCTGTGCCAGTGCCACTAGCTCTCAATATGGATGCAAACTAGACCACAACTTGGTTTATATAGAAGCCACCCATTGTTAATTATTGCTAATTAGGCTCCATTCACCAATGAAAGTTGCTAAATGGGGAAGTTGCCGCTGGTGTGTGTGTGTGTGTGTGTGTGTGTGTACGCGCGCATGTGTGTTTGCGCTTGTGCGCCAAGGTCAACTTTGGCCACATTGTCTGTTGTCAGCCACTTTGGGCTCATAGTTTATGCATGAAGTTGCCGCAACTACTAAAAGACAACCAATGGAAAATTAAGGACAATTTCAAGCGTGTGGCACACGTATGGTTGGAGGTTTTTGTTGAACCCAGACGCCCCGTAGCTTGATTACAGAAACTATAGCAGCGCATAGAAAGTTCAAATTGGGCCAAACGCACAAAAACAACATACATATAAGTATAAACGGAATCCAAGCGAGCTTAGCGAAAGGGAACGCTGTGCTGTGCGGTCACGTTCTAATTTCATGTAGCTTTTTAAATATATCGACGGTCAAGACTGTGTCGATTACGGGCCATCTAGCAGCTGCCAATAAACAGACAACTTTATTGAGTCAACATTAAAAGCAAAACATCAGTAAGTATTAAGAAGGGTGCAGTCGGTTATCATATCATATGATAACCGACTGCAAAATACTCTGTCGACAAATCAGCGTAAAATAAGTCGAAAGCAACCGACTGTCTAATGCTCCTTCACAGTCAAAAAAACAATTCATAACTAGTCACTTTAATGAAGATCTCATTTTGCACTTTTTGTAAGTTAAGGTTAGCAGTAGCATATCTGAGTGTAAGCCGCATCAATCACATTTTATGCTATATTCTATTATGTGAAAGTATGTGCGACTTGCAATAAAAAGGCAATCATAAGTTAAAAATTGAAATGTTTCATAAAACCTTTAAGTATATATGAAAAACCAAGGTTTGATATAAAATCTAGCTGTTTTGCATGTGAAAAGCCAAGTTCACGAAGTGAAGCTTAACACAACGAACCGAACCATTTTTGGGTTTGATCAGAACCGTACCTGTGAAATTAGGGGAATCTGTTAAATAGTTTTACATGTTTATCCGAAGTCTCTAGCTAGTCCAACTTCATTTTCATTCGAACATTGTACAATTAAATCCACTGGGAACAGACCATTTGCCGGCTGCCGGCAAAAGGTGTTTAAAATCAATTTTTATTGTTTAAATCGAGCGTTTGATTTCGTTGCCAATTATAGCCGAACTTTGAGAGGTGCCTGCGCCTGGCTTTTGTTGCTGGCAAACAATTTGCAATTTTATTAATGAAGTTGTTAAATTGCACAAGTTTATCACTTGCCAGCGACTTTGCACAGCTGTAGGGGCTCAGCGCAGCGCTAATTTCTAATTGACTTGTTTTGGCCTGGTCTGGCCTGGCCTGACTTATCGCCTGACTAGCTAATTCTGATGCCATTTATTATTAGCCCGTGGATTAGGTGGTTGCATCTTTATACCATTCGTTCTGGCTGACACAGTTTCAGTTGTAATTTCCCACTGCACATGATGTTGATTCGCATTTGAACACATGTGTGCCACATACATATTTATATATGTACGTATATATGTACATATTCTGGATGCGGCTTTCCCTCCAGCGGTGTCTCAGTCTTGTGACTAATGATTACTGTATTTGCTTTTTTAGTTTTTGCATTTCGTTCAATTTCCATTAATGTATAAGTACAAATACATATATGGCACGTAGGTGTATATTTAATACATATTGAAACAGATGATTGAAGAAATTGTTTTATATTTAATAATTTAAGCAACTCCTATTAATATATATTAATATATATAAATGCATGCATAACATTTAATTTATGGTTTTGTTCGCTTTGCTGCGTTTCGCTGCTTGACGCGTTACAATTCGCAACCAGTTTAAGCATTGAGCGAGTGACAAGGTAAAAACTAAGCAACATTTACCTTGAGGTAGCCAATTTAATATTGGTGTTAGGCTAAAACGACTTGTCATAAAAATAAATAATGAAATGCAACTAATTAGAGCTTAAAGCAAATACGCATCACACACTTAAATAGCTCATTCCATGGAGTAATGGGCAGGCATTATAAGTACGATAAGTTTACCATGGGATTATGTCTGACGCAAATATGCGCGGATGCCTGCTTTCCATTTTTCATATACTTAAGATTGTTGTTCACCCACACACGCACACTCGCACACACGCACCGACGCACAAGTGTGTGCTTATAATTATGTGAGTGGATAAGGCAGTTGGCATTTCATGAAGTTTCTATTGCCGCAAGCACAGCTTCCTGGGCGGCCTCCCCAACAAATCCGAGCCCAAACCAAAAATCCCGACATCTTCTGCTCGGGTTGCGTGTGTGATTTACATTATAATAATTAGTTTATGGCAGAGGCACGCGCTGCTCTGGCAACGTCATCAAAATTGCAAATAGAAAGCAATTTCCACACTTATTATACACACGTGTGACGGAGTGAGCATGGCAGGAACTTCACGTAATGAGATCCAGCTAACCAGGCAAGCAGCTCTTACGCCCACCATTTGAAGCTGCCTTCCTCTAAAAACTTGGCCAACTTGGTTAAGCTTATGCGCTGCTTAAAGTGCATGTGCGCCGCATGCTTCTCAATTTTAGACACACACGAAATTACTTTGAAACTCGTGCCGGCAAGTGGCGAGCATTTGGCTTGTGGCCTCATTAGACCGCATGTTGCATAAAGCGCAGCAGGTGACTTTCGCCAGTGACAAAGCCGGGAATTTCGATTGCCATTGGCATTCAGTGGCAAACGCTGTCAAACTGTGCCAAACTGTGTGGCAAAAACTTTAAATCTCCTTCTCTCCTGCTCCCTGATTCCTGGCTGCAAATGACAGCGTTAAGAGTGACCTGTATTCGAACTGGCCGCATAATAAATATTTACGCAAATGCAGACAAGCTTGTTCAATCTGTTAGAGCCACGCTAAAAGCCAATTGAGTGCCAACTTTGTGGCCACTTTGCACTGTCATTTCAATTAGTCACAGCTTCTAAACTTGTCCAAAGCTCATATGCTTGTCATTTACTGGAAATACCCTGTACCTGTTAAAAAAAAAACAACAACAACAAAAAGAAAGGGCAACATGATGTTTAGCAAATGTATGTTAAACGTCAAAGAAAAGCGGCACATAACCACGTATACATCATTCTCAAAATTCTCGTCGCTAGAGACATTTAAATTTGTTAGAAAGCTCCGCAGTTTTTCAAAACTAGCTCTTTAACACTTTTGACACTTTAGTTAGTAAAAAATAATAGATCTGGCATTCTTAATTCTGTTCATATAAATGCTTTTATAATGAGTGGCTTTCTATGCGATTTTTATTATCCTGAATAAGACTTGAAGTAATCTACTGCTTATTTCTGAAAAAGCTGCTCTAGTTAAAAACTTAACTTTTGGAAATGTTCAGACACAGGACGCGGGGTATCTGCCCGTCGGACACACTCAGTTGTTGTAGGGTATATGAATATCGCATTCATTTTCGCATTCAGTGTGGGCTGTGTTGAGCTGCCAAACAATGAAATATAATTTGTATAATTTAAGTAAATGCCCGGAGTCATTAGCATTTCTGTGTGCGTTTCTTCTGTGGGCATTCTGTAGCCGCGTTTAATGAGGCTCATTAATCACGCCAACCAATTGCAATTCGACCGAACCAAGGAATAAAAAACTGTCAACTCAACTGACTTTGACGGCATGTCCAACTGACAGACTGACAGACAGGCGGACTGTCTGCGCGGCGCACTGGGTTTGTTATGCAAATGGTGCGTTTTTGCCACCTCCGCGACTCACGTGGCGTATGATTAATTTTTATAAGTTTTTTGTGCAAATCGACACGTTATGCAAAAGGAGTGGAGGTATAGTGCACAGCGCGTCCCAGGAGTTGCATTTGATCATAATTAATGTGCAATCGTCGCGGCTGCGGCCGCAACACTGCGTATACGTAATCTGTTCGAGCGTTGCACAACCAAGCAGAAAAAAAGAAAACAAAAAAGTGAAACAACACCAACAGCCACTGGTCACCACTTGTGGGTTGACTAAAATCAATTTGCCTGTGTGTGGGCTGGCGGACTGATGAAGCATGAGACAAGCCAACAAATCTCTTACAATATATACATATATACTATATATGTATGCACAAATATTTATATACATATATATATTTATGTGCTGGGGCGGCGACTTTGGCCGCTGCTCTCGGCCAAGGGCAGCAAAGTTAACTAACTGAGGCAAACCCACAGAGCTGCACAAGTCATGTCACCACCAAGAGTACAGCGCAGCCTTGCACCAAAGAACAAGAAATGCGGAGAGCAGTGTCCAAGTCCATGCGGCAGACTGGGCGTATGCGCAATGTCAAGTTTGCACGACAATGGCAGCTGCCTTGCATTTGTGGTCTTTGCATTCGCATTCAATGCAATTTTATTGGCCACAACAGCAGCCTGTTGAGATGTGTTTTATTGATTTCGCTAAATTCAGTTGTAAGACGGGGCTCGAAGATTGCTTTTTTTACCGATTTATTTGTCTCAAGGCGTGCAAAATATGACTGCTATAAAGAACATACATACTTTTTCACATCTTCTCATTATCTCCTGTTTTTATCTAACACGTTCAGCCCATCTTGACGATAGATATTTAAAATTAATTATGAGTTCAAACCAAAGTCGCAGCCCTTCTTACTCAATACACTGAGAGCTCAGTTTGGCTCTATGATAATCAAAATATATACATAAACTTCGGATGTGTTCTTTTACATACACGCACACAAGCACACACACACACACACACGCACAGCAATCAAATTAAGCTCTGGTCCCAATCAATTGAATGCCTTTCGAAAGACGCCAAACTTTTGCCCATTATGAAGCCGAAAAGTATCAACATTAGTACTAATATGTATACGAGCGAGAGTAGCTGTAATGGCTCGACTACAAGATACCCAGTAATAGAAATACCAACAACAGCCAAAAAGCAAACCCATTTAAGGTTCACTTCGGCTTTCTGGCCTACTGCCAGCTCCATAAGTTTGCAAAATGCACGAGTAGCAGGCGCACATACCCTTCGCATTAAGTTGCGGTACAGGGTATAGCTAAACGCATTGGTTGCTTTCAATATGCGTTGGGTTCCTAATAAAATTTACACAAACTCAATTTTGTAAAAGCGGGTTTTTGCCAAATGGTTAAAGTGGTGCTGATGAGAGCGACTGGGGGGGGCGAGTGGAGGCGAGTAGAGGTAGCCTGCCAGTGGCAGCCACTGTTTGCTTCACACAAACACAAACACACACACACGCACACGAACGCACACTCTCACATGGCAGGCTGTTTAAGATGCCTTGAAATTGGCAAATATTGGTCTACCGGCATTTATGTTTGTTGCCCACGCAGCAGTCGGCCATTTTGTGGCGCAACTGTCGTATCTCTGTGCCACACTACATTAAGGGGCATGCCACGCCCTTGGCAAAGGACAACAGGAACAGTTAACTCGCAGTTATCGCATTGTTTACTGCATGATTAATTATGGCCACGTGAATTGGCAGCAATCTCAGCGCCAATTGTTATGTCCCCGTATATTGTTCTTAATATTCTCGTTGTTCTTGTGGTATTGTCTGTCACGGCACGGCTTGTTGTTTGTGTTTTTGGCATGATAAATCTGCTAATATTGTGTGTGGCTGTTGTTGTTGTTGTTTTTGTTTCTAATACTGTTGCCGCGCTGCTTGTTGCTGGTGCTGGTTGTTGGTTGCTGCTGCCTGTGGTCATGGCCACTTCAAAGCAACCCACACAGCTTGCCGCCGGCGCTAACGAGCTGCGATCGACGCGACAACAGTTCTTGAGCTTGGCCAGAACTGTGCGCTGCTCAAAATAGCAAATCGGGTATATTACCAAAAGCCTATGTCCATCCGTCCGTCCGTCCGCATATATATTAAACATAAAAAGAGTATATCCTGACTGACGGGTGATCAAGCCACAACTCAATCCCTAAGAGCTACAAGACAAAACTTTCAAGTGGGACATAACGTGGTGTCACTCCCAGGATAGGGTATCGACCAGTCGGCTTATTCTAACCACAAGGCTTTCTTCGGTATGGTGTCGGCAATGGCTTTGATGCTGTGCCCCTGCGGGTAGCCCACGCATGCTACTGCACATGGCCAAATGGTTGTAAGCTGTTGAGCTTCGTATTTTCGCGCGCCTGGAGCCAGCCACTTGGCTTAATCCGACTTGCGTTAAACTGCCGCCTTTTAATTGCCAATCATTGCGAGCATTAGCGGATGGCGTCATCAGCCAGCCAGCCAGCCAATCAATCAACTAAGCTCGTATTCATTCTTTTTCTGTATCGGATCTTATCTTACAGATGAAAACAAACTGAACTCCAGCTCATGGGAGGATACTTTGGCGGAGCCGGAACAACAGACACAACAGTCGCAATCGCAGTTGCAGACGCAGACGCAGACGCAGACGCATCAAACATCCTCGTTCATCACATCGCCAGGTCAGGGGATCACAAGTCAGAAGGCGAGCGTGACCACAGCACAGCTGCACAGCGCCTTTAGTCGTCGGATTGCTGAGCAGCAACAGCGCGCGAAGGGCTGCCAGATCAGCCAGCAGGCAGACAGCGCCACAATTGCCGGCGGAAGCTTCAGCGCCAACGGTGGCCAAGCTGCCGTTGGTGTTGGTGTCGGTGTTGGCAGCAGCGCAAGCAGCAGCAGCGAGCGGGACACAAAATCACCGGGACGCGAACGCCGAGAGGCGCCCACAGCGAGCCACTCCGACGAGGAGAACTTTACAGAAGAGGAACAGACCAGCAGCAGCGTGAGTTCGTTAAGCGCCGGCAACCAACGCAATTCCCAATTGCGTTCCACCTTCAACAAGGCCAAGCAGCATTTGTCGTTTGACAAATGGCGCACGGCTGCCTCTACGAATTCGTCCTCTAGCGCCAACGCAAACACTCACTCCTCCGCCCAGCCGCAGTGCAGTCAGAGCGCCAGTAACGGCAGCCGTGACAGCAACATGATTATGCGAAGAGCTAGCGCTTGCACGATGCCCACCAGCTCAGGGGCATCGTCTCAGCGCGAGGAGAACACTGCACCCGGTGAATCGCCGGGCGGACGTCTTTCGCGTTGGTTCTCCATTCGACGTGGCTCCACACATCAATATGATGTGGGTGGACGCGATGGTAGGCAGTCTACGGCCTCTAGTTTTGACATACCGGACGCATCTGGCGCAGCCACGCCAAAGCCAACCACAGCGACAGCGACGCTGGACGCCGCCTCGCCACAGAAGCTGGCCAATCTGGGCGCCAGCAAAATGATGCCAGGCGTGCCTGAGGTAAGTCCACAAGGAATAATCCATTACAAACCGTCAAATGCTTAACAAGTCATCAACTCTTTTCCAGTACGAGGATGATGAGAACTCTGCACCGGACAGCAGCCGCTTCGATATGGACCTGATGATACCGCCGGGCAGTCGGGCCAATGGCACCGCACGCACCGCCCATAGCCGGCTAATAGTGCCAATGCTGCCGCCGGCACCGCCCGGTCTATCCCAGCAGCAGCTCAAGCGGCGCCACATTGTGGCCGCCATCGTTCACAGTGAGAACTCATACGTGGCCACTTTACAACGTCTAGTCAATGTGAGTACTAATGCGTATGAGTATGAGTATGAGTATGAGTATGAGTATGAGTATGAGTATGAGTATGAGTATGAGTATGAGTATGAGTATGAGTATGAGTATGATTATAAGTATGAGTATGAGTATGAATATGAGTATAAAAATGAGAATGAGAATGAGAATGAGTATGAGTATGATTATGAGTATGAGTATGAGTATGGAGTATGGGTATGATTATGAATACGAATGCGATTGCAAGTACGAATACGTGTGCACTTTACACTTCGTGTAAAGGTACAAGTAAGAATATATGCTTGATTATGATAATGAGTATGATTATAAGTGCCAGTCCAAGTATAACTATGAATATGAGTACGAGAACCAGTGTGAGTATGAGTATGAGCATGAGTAAAATTTCGAATACGAGTAAAAAATTCACAGTACTCTAAACACTAAATTTATCAACTAAAATCAGCAAATTGGTTGTTTAGGCTTGAAGGCTTAGGTAGAGTAAATGGCAGCTGCATGTAGCTAATTTTGTTCGTAGGGTAACATTATTTTTAGTCCCATATCTCTTCTCCATCATTTGGCTCTCCAACTTGGAGTGTCAGCTTAAACTTGAGGCTCATCTTCGGCACCACAAATTTGCATACTTCGTGTTCGCATAGTATTTCTCTATCTGCCTGATCGGCATGCAACACATTGAGAGGCCGGGGATTCTCTGTTAGCGTCGTCTGCGACGCGTCCTCCTCGTCCTCATCACTTATGCCGGCAATGGTCGTCGAGGAGTCGACCGTAGTGAGAGTTGTCGGCTGTTCGCTCTTTACACTTGATTCGGGATGGAGCAGCACGTCCACTTCTAGGGGCATCAGTATATACATCTCGCCAGTCTCTTCGTCTCTTTGGATAAGTCCGAGCTGCGCCTCGTCATCCTCGTTAATTAAATTGATCTCGTCCACGCTCTCCTTTGTCCAACTGTCAGTCAGCGTTGAATCATCATCCTCGTTGTGTGTGGTGCTCTCACGGTCACCGTCAGGGTGATCCGGCATTTGAAAACTGTAGAGGCCGGGCGCATTAAGCTTGACATAGCCCCGCTTTGTGTCAGATTGCAGGTACATCTCCACCTTGCTGAATGTATCGGCCACCAAAGTTACCTTGTCCGCGTCCAGCTCCAGAATACCGTCCTCATCGTGGACTGTACTCTGTTTTAATTTGTTGTCTGTTGTTGTCATCTTGTAAGCCAAAAGTGGATTAAATCTCATGTAGTGGTGCATATATAATAAATAATAAAAATTCTGATTTTTGTACGTCGTATTAATTTCCTTATATAAATATATATGTATTTGAGTTTGTGTTCACTCTCGGGCACACTTGTGTCAGTTCAAATTCTTGGCACCCTTAGGCCTCAGATTTTCAATTTGTATATCCTTGCAGAGAAATATTGTGTGTTTTGTATATGTACCAAAAGCCGGCTCGCTATGTTTATTTTTCTATTTGTTTACTGGGCTAATTTTGCAGCCATTTAATTAAAACTTGGATTAAAATTTATCTAAATGCTGTGATTTAAACAAATTCTTGTAGTTCCAATTTAGGCGTTGCTTTGCTCGCAACATTTAAATAATATTACATCAATATTAAAAGTCGAAGACCATCAAACGTAAATTTAGTTTTTGATAAACTTTTTTTTTAAATGTATGTAATGAAAATGTTCAAATGCATATTGCCAATTGTCTGCAAAGGTATTTAATATTCGGGAATCCGAATATGGTAACTTTTCTTGTTCCCGTTTCCCCTAATGATTATTACGTAATGGCTCTAATAAACACCGACTTATGTTAATGTTAACTCTCATGACAACTCATTTGTTTTCTTCTTTACATGCCATCCAATTCCCACCGTCATATGCCGTCACTCTCCGTCATAACTAACTCCAATTCTTACACACGCATCCACACACACACACACACGCGACACCCACACGCACACCTATGTAAATTATAACTATATACTCTATATATTCGATACTCTTGACACCCACACTCACACCAACTCAATACAAAACATCATTTACTTAACCATCTCAAACCACCTTTATGAAAAGAGTAGTTGCAAAATTAGTTAAACACCCATTAAAAAGAACCAAAATAGAATAAAACCGAGCATTTCGAGTTGGCGAACAGAGATCTTGCAACTTTTGGTAAAGCATCGACATCTGAAAATGTAGCAATGCGTCTATCAGCAGGTTTACTCTCAACTTTCTCTTTTTCTCTCGCCCCTCTTTGGCAGGATTACAAGAAGCCGCTGGAGGAGTGCAGTCCACCGGTGCTGAATCCAGTGAAGATCGCAACGCTATTCCATTGCTTGCCGGACATTCTACACTCACACAAGCTGTTCCGTATCTCTTTGTCGGAGTGTGTACGCAACTGGGATCGGGATGAGAAGATCGGCGATTGCTTTGTGAGCGCCTTTGGCAAGCCGCAATTGTTGGAGATATACTCAGGCTTCATCAACAACTTCTCGGCGGCCATGGAACTTGCCAAAATGGAGGAGAAGCGCAAATCGGCGCTGGCTGATTTCTTCAAGGTGAAGCAGATCAGTGCCCACGATCGGCTATCCTTCTTTGGCCTGATGGTGAAGCCCGTGCAGCGCTTTCCCCAGTTTATACTCTTTCTGCAGGACCTGCTCAAGTACACGCCACAGGGTCACCACGATCGCATGTCTCTGCAGCTGGCGCTGTCACAGCTGGAGCTGCTCGCCGAGCTGCTGAACGAGAGCAAGCGTGAGGCGGAGCAGTATCAGGCCTTCAAGGAGATGCTTGGCCACATAAGCGGCACATTTAATACACGCTCCCTCAACAGCGTCAGCGACAGCTGCGGAAATCGGGCCCGCTATCTGCTCCGCGAGGACAATGTCACTCACATGGAGTTCAACCAGGCGGGCTTCATAGTCAAGTGCAAGCAACGACGTCTGCTGCTGCTCAACGACAAGGTCATCTGCGTGTCCGTGGCGCCCAAGCAATCCCATGACTTTGGTGCCACCGAGAAGCTCACCTTCAAATGGATGTTTCCCGTCAACGATGTCGAGATTGTGGACAACAGCGCATCCGCAACATTATCTAGAATTCTTACAGCAGGTATGTTGGCCACGCTTCATAACTGAGCATACTCTAACTCGCAACTGTTTTCCTGCTGCACAGGTCTGAATCGTGGAGGCAGTCTCAAGTCGAATGGCAGCACTGGAAATACCACCGCCGGCGGCTATGCAAATGCAACGCTCTCCGGCCATGGTCAGGGTGGACTGGGCTTGGGATCGCCCTTTGTCAGCGGAGATTCGCATAGCTCGCCAGCCGCACAGCTCACAAACGGAGCGGATAATCTGTGCAATGAGATGAGCACGCTGATGTACGACTACGAAGTGATATCGCGCATACACGACCTGGTCGGCACACTTAAAGGCAGCTACAAGGAACTCAACTTGAATACTACGCGCAATGTGCTCAATACCATACAGGGCTCCATTCAGCGCAAGGATGAGGAGATGGCCTGGGTGGACTCCTGCTGCTTGCAACTAATTGGTCGCCACAAGTCCGGCAAGGAGGAGACCTTCACTTTCCAAACGCAGACACCAAATGTGAAGAAGGAGTGGATCACTGAGCTGCGGCTCGCTCAGCTGGCTCTCGATCCAAACAACTCACCCGCCTGGGAACGCTCTTTCTCCGGCTCGCAACCACATCATGCACATTCACATCACCAACATCCCAATGCCCATACCCTGCAATCGCCCGGAAGTCCGCAGGCCACGCTGCACACCTACGAGCAGCAGCAGCTGCAGGAAGCTGTCCAGCAGAAGCAGTCGCGCAAGATGCCGCTCTTTGTCAAGGCGATGCCCGTTTACCGGTCACAGCATCAAACGGAGGTAAGTAATGCCCCCAAAGGCATAAATGGATGCAGCACAAGCCAAATCCAATTAAAGGATATTATATTTAATTGCAATATTCGAATAACGCATATGTTTTAAATCTTATTTATACACCATCGGATAGGGCCACAATAAAACTGCAATAGGAACGCAATTGTATTCCATATTTGAAACGCTTTGCGTGCCCTAAACACTGTGATAAATAAGCTTTGTGCTTGCGCACTTTTCCCTTGTCTTACTCTCTCTCTCTCTGTGTCTGTGTCTCTCTCTTTCTTTCTTTCTCTATGTCTCTCTCTAACTCAAGCGCACTCACAGGCTGTCTCCCTCTTTTCAATATCACTCTTCTATGAGATTTTCATAATGTCAAGTCAAGATTACATGTTAAAGTGATAAAAAAAAACCTATAAAAAATAATCTATGCGATTTTCATGCTTATATTTTTTAAATAAAAACTGTGTATAAAGGTCACTTGCTTACAAATATGTCTGAGATCAAAATAGAGAATAGGTTTTTTTATAAGCTTCTCCAATTCACAGCTAACGTACTCTTTATCGTTTATTTCCTCAGGTGCGCTGTGGATGCTACTACAGCATCGCCAATGACACAAAGCAGAGCGGGAACGCGCGACGCCGGCACAAGCAGCTGAACTATCTGTGGATGTGCAGCAGCGATGGCACTTCGTCGCATATCACCGTGCTGGCCCAGCACCCACAGCAAGCGGGCAATTTGCGGGAGGCAGGCTGCTTTGATCTGGTGGAGACGCAGGTGTCGGCGCTGGAGTTTGTCAAGGGGCTGGACCAGTGCCGCACACGGGAAGAGCACAGCAGCCTTTTGGGCGATCTCGTTTGGCTTGGCACGGACAGCCGCAAGCTGCTCATCTATTCGGCCCGCAATCCGGAGCAGGAGGAGCAGCTAGGCAGCTTTGCGGTGCCGGGCGCTGTCCAACGCATTCTGTATCACTTCGATGCCGTCTTCGTGTCACTCTCAAATGCCACCGTGCTGATCTATAGGCGTGCCCATGACGGTGTCTGGCAGCTGCGCGATCCCCAGCAGGTGACACTGGGCGAGTCTGGCATGTCTGTGCCGAGCATGTTGCCAATCAACATGAATATCTACGCATCCTGCGGCAATCGCGTCTACGTGCTCAACGCACTCAACGGGGAGCTGCAGCGCAGCTTTGAGGTGCAGCACGGCGCCAGCCAGCAGGTCAATCTAATGGCGCACTCGGGCATCGGGCTCTGGATCTCGCTAAAGAACTCGACAATGCTCTGTCTCTACCACACCGAGACGTTTAAGCATCTGCAGGACATAAATATCGCCTCCAGTGTGCTGCGCAACGATGCTAAAAAGGAGCAGCCGCTAAACAACAGCTCAATATATGTGACTGCTCTAATGGCTTGCAAAGGTCTGCTCTGGGTGGGCACAAATGTGGGCATCGCTGTTACCATACCGCTGCCCCGGCTTGAGGGCGTTCCCATCATCAGTGGCGGCATTAATATGTCCTGTCACGCCCACTTCGGTCCCATCACGTTCCTCCTGCCGCTCATACCGAAAGTTTATCCAGCGTACAAACCGACAGCCGCAGCAACAATGTCAGCACCGCTGGTGCCCAGTGTGCCCAGCATGGGCGAGGATCTGCATTTGCCCGCCATCGATGCGGATCCCAAAAAGCTGACCGAAACGGACCTAGACGAGAGCACAGTCATTTTACGTCGTGACCTACCCAAAGAGGAGCCCGGCTCAACATCCGGTTCAACAGCTGGCTCGACTACGCCTGCAACTTGCATGCTGCGTGAGCCAAGTGTCGAGGCAACACCGGACTCCAACGTGGCAACGCCCGCCTCGGCTGCATCCTCACCGCGCAGCTCCAAGTTGGACAAGCAGCACTCGCTAGACCAGAGCTTCACCGCCAAGATTCGCGCATCGCTGGCTAACTCGCCTGCATTCCATCGCAAACGGTTCCGGGATTTGGGTGCCGGCGCTGGTGATGCCGGTTCGCGCATGTCCAAGACGCTACCGCGTGGCCTGGGCTCAGCAGCGGCTGGAGGCACCGGAGTCATCGGAGTGCACTCAAATGCGACCGCACTGTCGCAGCATGGCGAGCACGGCTACTGCGATGTGTATGGGCTGTACGGAAAGTTGATCTTTGTCAAGGAGAATTACGATGCGGAAGAGGGCACCCAGGGCAACCTCATGGACATGATGTACGAGGGCATGCGACGCTCCGATCCCGAGCTGGCTGCCATACCCGGCAAGGTGTGCACCCTGGACCGGCGTTTGCGTATGAAGGCCTCGCGACCGCGCTCGCTCGATCTGTCCAATTGGTCGGTGGACTCCAAGTCGTCCAGCTTATATACGTCATCGGGCAGCGAGGAGAGCATGGGCATACGCCTCTTTGGCGGACGCTCCGTTTCCCGCAACAGCAGCAGCGCCAGCCACAAGACGTCTGGCACTGGCAGCGACCTAGGCAACATATCGGAGAACGGTCTCATGACCACCGCCGATATACACCAGCAGCACCACCATCATTTGTCCAACAGCACGCCCAAATCCGAGGACGGTTTCAAGCACATGCACGCTCAGGCAAATGCCTCTGATAAGCAGGCCGCGCCGGCGGCCGTGGCCACATTGAAGCGCAAACAAAAGCAGAACTCGAAGCAACAGCAGCAGCAGAATGCGGACGGACCGCGCACCGTTATCACCCTGATGGGGGGACGTGGCTACTGGCGACATGTCTGGTACAATACCAGCGGCAGCTCGCCCGGTCAGAAGGGCGCCTCCGGTTCGTGTGGCAACGCTGGCGCAGCCTCCGGAACGGGCGGCGGCTCCGGCAGCTTTTCTCCGCTGACGGCCAATTCAAACGACGCGCACATCGTCGTCTGGGAGAAGAAGTTATAATCTCAGGAGTTGGTGTGCTGCTGCACGTTGCAGCAGCACCCGCACCAGCACCACCCGCCGTTGACCGAGCTCTGGCGACGCGTCGGCGAGCAGCGTCGTGGACGCGTCCGTTTCCGTGGCACGTTCACGCAGCGCGAACGCGAACGCGACCGCAGCGCGTCGGGTCTCAGCAGCTGCAACTGGCGGTCGGATGGTGAGCGGCTCGCGATGGCCAGCGGCAGCGGCATGCTCAGCGCCAGCCTAAAGCGACTCACCAAGCTGAAGCGCGGCGGCAGCCTGAAGGAGTTCTAGTGAGTCCCCCCTCCCACCACCCCCACAGTCCAATTGATGCGGTGCCACTAATTGCAGCACGGGACATCGTTTGCCAAATGTATATAAATAACCATCTCATGTGTACTTTATAGTGTTAGGCTAGGCTTAAACACGAGCTTGGGGCTATATATGTTCATGGCTGGATATGCCATGAGTAGCTTAAAGCACCTTTTTGTTTATTCAATTTGATATATCGAATATATATATTTATACGTATATATGTATACATTACTATAGCTAATCTTTGGAGCAAAGAGCTACGCCTTATTTAATTTTTTTTTTGTGCTGCTCTTATTTTTTTTTCTAAGTATATAAACGTTAGAATTAAGTAAACATTTTTTTTTTATATCAATAATATAAAATTTATATCCAAATATGCATTTTATTGCTATAGCATTTAAGATGCACGTGAAACAAGCTAAGTTAAACAAAAAGATGGAGCAGGGGGGACTTTAATAATAATTATAATAAAAAATAATACAAATAAATACATAGCGGCAAAGCCAAGCAGCACACGATGTTGCATGTACAATAAGTATTAGTTTAAACGATAAAACTGTTAAACGGCGACAGACACAGATCGGCATAGATAGTTAGGCAAAAAAACCTAGCGAAAATCTATAGAAACCAATTCAAGATATCAAAGAAATTATTGTCATGCGGCTTAAAGTACGTTTCGATATACATATTTTCAGCAAAATTGTACCCTGTTTTTTGCTCGCAGCAGCTAACCAATTTTCCTTACGTACCACAAATAATAATAAAACATAACAAAATACTTGGATGTTGTATGTGTATATGCTTATAAAAATTATTCTATACATGTCCTCGTATATTATATAAATATCTGTGTTTCTAAACAACAAATTACCAGAAATGTATGTTTTTTTTTTTTTTAATTTTCTATATCTGCGCACTTGGAAGTACATATGTAAACAAGGCACATGTATGCATAAATATACGATTTAAATACATATACAATCGATAATAATATAAATGTCTACTCAATATACATACATACTTATGTACAGCTGTATATTAACATTATGCAGTACATAATACACATACTTACACGCATAGAAAATTATTTATAAAATAATTAACCAAGTTTTTATACGTTTAATAGAAGGCATAATAAAATTATGTAATTTTTTGTATCAGTGTGCATTTGAACACTGAGAAGTATATGCGCACTTACACATACACATATTTACATTAAAATAGTTACACACGCATACAAACATATTTATCTATATCTATCTAAACACATATGCTATAACAATACATATTAAACGTCATCGTATTGACAATGAACAACAATTTAAATACACACACACACACACACACCAATTTACATTTTCAGTGGATAAACGAATATTGTATGTGTTAAAAAAACTCAATAAAATTTTTTTTTGAAATAAATCGTTTGTTTTTGTCAATCTATATAACTAAAAGAGTTAGTCAGGAATAGATATTTTTACAGTGACTTCTTTTTGAGTTCAAATTTAATAGGAATTACATTTTTGAATGGCAATGGAAAGTCGTGTTGCTTTACAAACAGCTGTCAACTGTCGACTTCTAATAATCTCGCAAGTCAGCAGCAGCCCAACATTTTTGCTCCTAGACCGTAGGCAATGAAATTTTTCAATTGTATTTGCTCTGTCTACCTACAACTCATTTCTGTTCGCCTGGTACTTTAGTTGAAATTCCATTCAAGTCTTGCTACTCAACGGCTGCCAGCCGTGCCCCTTTCAGTTATGCAATGGATTTTTGTCTACCTACGAGCCATTTCTGTTCGCCTGGTATTTTCGCTCAAATTTCGTTCAAATTTCGCCAGCCTGCGTTCCCATTGAAATTAAAAATGTAGGTTTTTTCATTTTTCATTTTATTTAATGCCAATTGATAGTACACTGAATCTTACTAGTCCAAAATGGTATAAAATTACAAAATTAGACAATATTTTTCCGAGATATTCCAAAATCATCAAAAAATCTTATAATAATAATAATATAATATAATAATAATTACATGGAATAAAATTGCAAAATTTGACAATATTTTTCCGAAATATTCCAAAAATCATCAAAAAATCTTAACACCATGACTGAGCCGCTTTTTGTCAAAAATTCAATATTGACGGTTTGACAAAAATGCCAAGAGGTTTAGGAAACATTAAAGTTTGATGTTTATTGGAATATCTGACGTTTGAATCGACATAAATTCGCCGTTTGACCATGGTGAGATTGGATTAGCGTGGACATGAACCGCTTTAATGTATAACGCCATGGTCATATGGTTTTCGCCGACATGGCAACATGGAGATATTATGTCGCTTTAAAACGACATAAAATCCCCGACATGGCGACATGGAGAAAATATGTCGCTTTAAAACGACATAAAATCGTCGTTGGACCATGGAGATGTTATGTCGCAATAAAACGACATAAAATCCTCGTTGGACCATGGGGAGATTATGTCGCTTTAAGGCGACATATAACCTTATGACCATGGCGTTATACATTAAAACGGTTCATGTCCACGCTAACCCAATTAAGGCTGAGCGATAGAGGGCGCTTCCAATTAGTTGACAAAGTAGCCTCGAATGCAGTTAACAGGTGGCGTGTGCATCGTTGGCGGACCTGTGCTTACCGCAAACAAGCTACAGATGAGATCTCTACAAAATATACCTGTAGATTGCATTGCAGATTTCATTGGATGTGATGCGGACGAACTTTCGTCAATCGAAATCGACTGAATACAATTGTCAAGATGCCCGTATGCCGGGTAGGACCGATCCGATCCGGTGATAACGGCAACAAGGCTATTAGAAAAGTATAAAAAATATAAATTTTTTTTTTTTTTATATTTGAGTTAAGCAATTGTATGAAAAGATCTATTGGATATGGTGCTGATATATGGAGGAGAAGCTCATGAAGTTATACAATTGCATTCCGATTCCGCGTGTTCGTTGAAAATCGTTAATGCTGATGCGGATATTTTTCTTTCCAGATATGGTCTTTACCACAAATTAATTTCGGGTTGATTTTTATATGAATGTGGACTAGCTATAATAAATTGGACTTCATATACTATCTTCATTTTTATACTTGTGTTTCATTTCTTCGTTTCGGACTGCTGGTCTTTGCGTGCCTGTTATTTGCTGCCTTTCATTCGGTCCACGACAATGCCTTGGGTTGTATAGATTAAAGTCTAGCTGATGGTAGCTGATGCTATATTTTTAAGAAGTGTTGATGCTGGCAGCAGTCGGATTCCTGAACCATACAGCATTTTGATGTTGTTGCTGTTACGTGAGATATTGTGGGGTATCCTTATGGCAGCTAATGTAGGGCATGAAACTATGCCGATTGATCCATTTTGTGGTGTACGACTCCCTGGTTAGGAGTAGACTCAGGTGTTCTGACATAACATTGCTGTGTACAGCACATCCATGGCTGTGTAATAATCCCCATTTGGTTTAGTACATATAATAAAAAGGCGAAAGCGGCTTACCGAACACAGATTCTTGGTATTGGATATTGAAGCTTATGGCAATGCTTTCGGCTAGTTTAGTTGTGCTACCAGGAAATGCATTGTGGTCGCACCGCGATAGTTTAGAAAGTTGTTAAGTCGATGTGCTGGTTGTTCTAGTCGATTTTCCGGCCGCCAGTATGTTTAGGTCTGTAAAGAGCGAAGTCAACCCGTCCATTGGTGAAGCTCCTGCCATTATTGGTGAAGGCCGTGTCGAGGTTGTCTGGGTGGACGCACTGTATGTCAATATGTTAAACCTGTGCAGGTTCGATGTTGTGTTCACAGTTGTATTATTAGTCATTGTAGACTCAGTTCTAGTTGCCGGAAACATTTTTTGGTGTTGTACTTATTGCCTCTGTGTAACCCGTTTTGCACGGTTAACAGTTCTTTTTTTTTTGTAGTAAAAGGTAAAGAAAGAAGCTCGTAAAATTAGAAAACTCTACTTACTTAGCTCTTGGCTGCTTTAGGTGACAATACCAAAATGACTGAATACTATTCTTAACATCTAAGATAACAAACAACGCCTACTACGACCACATTTAAATGTATATAAATGTTTCTTATACCATATTAAGAGCTTACAAATTATAATTAAATTTAAAATAACAAAATCATATTTAATTTCTTGAGAAAGCAGACAGTATAATCTCTTTTTGAAATAAAACTGATTGTTTTTGTAATTTTCATTATCTTTATTATATATTAATTGCCTTGCTGTTAATGTTGCTATTGAATTTCATGTTGTATATTTTACAAAGTACACACAGTATACGAAAAAAAAAAAAACAACTTTTTGTTTGTTAATTAAAAACAATGAAGAACGCACGTGTGATGCTTGCAACTGTGCAATCTGGTCTGCTAGATCTTGACAATTTAATTCGGGGGCAGATACTCTTTGAGTTGCTTTTACTGCCTAACTGAATGTGGCATAAAAAAATGGTGTTTATTTATATAAATATATGCATATGTATATAATGTTTGAACAACATGATGTGACATTAATTAAATTTGGTATAAAAATCTAAAACAATGTTACAATTTTTTGTTTTCTTTTCTTTTCTTTTTTTTTTTTTGTTTTTTTGTTCTCATTCAGTTTCAGTTACATTTTCATATATTTTAATTTGCATACACAAATTGATGCGTATGCACTCGTTTTGTATCAGTATATTTAAATATTTTTTCAATTTATTATTTAATTTGTTAGCAAAAAACACTTACAATATTTCGCCTTCGTTCACGAATTCTTGTTACGACTTGTTTCTGTGTTGCACACGTCTACGATTATATTGAGAGCTGGGTATGTCGCCATCCCACTCACCCTATCTTTTCGCTGACATCTCTATAAGTTGTGTGGGCCCTTGTGTGAATGAACACTCAATTAAATATAGCTAGCTTTATTACAAACATTAATTCTATTTATTTGTTGCATTTTGTATTGTTAACTTCCTTGCGAAACTAACAGCAATTCGGGTTCAAATCGATTTCAATTCAATTCTATTTCGCTAAACTGGGCAGGGACTGGACCAGCAATGACGAGAAGCCCTTCTTCAATGTGATTGCGTTTTGATTGTGTGGAGAGTCATTCAAAATGATTGATTGATTGATTATTAACAAGCGGCAGAGCACAAAATAAACACTAATTGGACTTAAAAACATAACAACAAAGTTATAAATATACATAAGCACGGGCCAAACTTTGTTACTCTGTTGTCTCTGTTTGTATGTACATGGCTAGTTAGCATCAACAACAACAAGAACAACAAAATAACAATTTGGCCTCAACATAAAATACATAATACACATTACACATACATAAATATACACACTTATGTACAAAATTCATACAATTAGAAGTGGACGTTATTAGAGACACAACACAGGTCAACATAAATCTCTCTCTATTTTTTTGTTTTTTTTTTTTTTTTCTGATCGATTCAACTTGACTTGCTGGCCTTTTGGTAGCTGTTTAAATTTCGAAGCGCCATTTTTACCGAATACCCATACATGAGTTATATATGTACCATATATGTCATCCCTATATACGCATACAAGCATACATATATATGGCAAAATTTACACGTACTTAGCTAATGCAAAATATTATATATACACATATGTATACTATTGCAGGGGTCGCTCGTAAATTGGAATTGTCTTGTGTTTGGCATATAATTTAATGCAATTATTAATAAATTAATAAAGTATTTTAAAGGAGCTGTGGAACCGAAAGATTGTCACTTTTCGAGCGACCTCTATATACATATGTTCATGTATATATAACGCATGCACCCATAAACTCACACACTCTCTCTCTCTTTGTCACACACACGCACACTCGCACACTCGCACACTCGCACATGCATATAGATATATTAAGTTATCTTCGATACTCGGTTACAAATTTTGGCGTTTTCCATTAGGTGTAGTTGCAATAGTAGTAGTACATGGTATTATGTAGATAGCTACTTAAACTCGTAATCAAACTCTTAATCGAGCTCCACAATTTATTTCTGACCTGACTGTCAATATATATTCAAATTGATTGCAATGCAAATATTTATATATCTTTATGTATACGTATATATATATAAATATATGCGAACGTATATAGTAGATATATACTTTCGTGAACAATTTGATAAACTAAAATCGTATTTGCTCGATTGTAAGCGTGCCGAGTCGTATCTTAATTCAATTGAAGTTTACCAAGTTTCGTTTTTCATGGTATTTCGACAGTATGAAAACACTAAGAATTGCCGTGTCTTATGCGTAGGAGACTAAAAGCGCGTACAAAATAAACGCTTAAAAATAGTTTTCTCTATTTACAGTTCTTCCGAAGTGTGTTATCAACTTTAAAATTCTTATTTAAACTATTAAAAAAAAAACAGATGAATAAATAATAATTAAAAAAAAATCATATCCGAATAAAAATAAAACAAAACGTTAAAAGTAAAAAAAATAAAAGAGCAAAACCGAGCTGCTAAGCGATATCCCAATACGTGTGTATAAATATAAACACACACATATATATATACATATATATATATATATATATATGTATATATCTAGCTATATGTCTGACTGAAGCTTCAGAAGAACGTGGAGAACTTGCGCTTGTTTGGCGTCTTGCTGATGTTGAGGTGGCTCTGGTTGCTCCCGTTGCTGTGCTTGGCGACCAGCACGGACACGGGCATGGGTATGGGCACCGAAGCGTACGCCGCCGGCTCTGCCCCATTGCTTAATATGGCGCGTTGCAGTTGTTGTTGCTGCGCGTAGAAGGCGGCCGTCGCCGTTGCCGTGGCGACTGCACTGCTGGCTGCTGTTGCTGAGGCGGGTGGCATTACGACGACGGGCACAACCACGGGTTATACGGAGATCTCGTAGTTCATATCGTAGATGCTCGCGCGATCCGGTGTGCCACTGGCATTTGCCGCAGCCGCAGCTGCCGCCGCTGCCGCATTACGTCCCACAGCTGCGGCCGCGGCTGCAGCTGCCGCATTCTGTTGTGCCAGGCTCGTTGGTACGCCGCTGGGCAGACCGCCATTGTTGCGCGCCATGGTTGCAGCCGCCACTGCCGCTTGTTGCTGCTCAAGTGTCTGCATCTCCATGGAGTCGGTCATTTCCAGGGCGCGCACAAAGCTCATTGGCCTCGTCGGCGTCTGCTTACGCTTGATCTGCGGAGATGGCTGCGGCTGAAGCGCACTAGATGCGTTGCTCACATTAATACCGGCCAGCGGATTTGGCGGAAAAACTGGAACGCCACCGCGCAGCTGCGGCTGATAGCCGCCAGATCCGGAACTGGCATTGCTGGAAGCTGGCACATTGGCAATGCTACCGCTGCTACCCGAAGCTGCAGCTGCACCAACACCACCACCACCACCACCACCACCACCGCCGCCGCCACCGCCGCCGCCATAGCGCAGAATGTAGCTTTGTGCAGCGGATGTTTGCGGCATGGTTGTAGGGCTTGTGGGATTGGAGCGATGATATGAGGCAGCTGCTGCCGCTGCAGCAGCGGCTGCAACAGCTGCTTGTTGTTGTTGTTGCTGCTGCTGCTGCTGCTGCTGTTGCTGTTGGTTGGCATAGTCCTGCAGCCGTGAGTGGGTCATGATGAGTGGATGAGTGCTACCGCCGGCTGTTATGTACTGGGCATGCTGCATAATGCCAGCCGTATTACTGCTGTTTGGCAGTGTGCCAGCACTGCTGCCAATACTGGCAGCAGCCGGGCCGCCGCCACCACCAAAGCCGGGCGAGGTGTCCTTCCACATGTAGACGCCGCGCTGCGGACTGCCAGCCAGTTCGCGTATGTTGTCCACCGTGTTGTTGGAACGCGCATAGGAGAGTTCCCCGCCAGCGCCCTGTCGCACCAGCTCGCCCTCAGACAGAAAGCGACGCTGTGGGCTGCCGCCATAGGCAGCCTGCGCTAGCGATTGCTGCTGCTGCTGCAGCGCTAGAAAGAGGAGCCAGAATCTGGCATTAGTTATGACTGCAAGAGGGAGACTGCCGAAGGGGAGACTAACCTTGTTGCTGCTGCTGTTGCTGATGCTGTAGCATAACACGCTGTTGTTGTAGCAACAGCTGTTGCTGATGTTGAATCGTTGGCGCCTGCGGATGCTGCGGCGGCAGGCCGCTGGTGTACTCATAGTAGGCAGCTGCCGCTGCAGCCGCCTGCTGCTGGTGCTGCTGCTGCTGTTGTTGTTGTTGCTGCTGTGCCGCCTGCGCATTCAGGCCTATAAAGTCGGGACGTCGCGGCTGCGTGGGTGTACCCGGATTGGATCTGTGAAGGAGGACGAGTCGAGAGTGTGTGTGTGAGCGGCGAATGCGAACGTTTACAAAGCGGGTTAAAGAGCGAGTTATGTTAACAAATAACACTGAGGCTGCGGTCAATAACAGCGCGCCATGTTAATGTTAGGACTTGACAGCGCAGAGTAAAACAATGCAAGTCTGTGTGGCTGTGATTGTGTATGTGTGTGTGCGCAAGTATGTGATAGTATTCATGAGTAATATGTGTTTGTGTGTGCGCGGTTAAACTACAAACTTGGACCACAAATTCGTTAGGGTATTTAACATTGACGATTAGTAACAGTTATGCAACAGACATATGCACGCTTCACACATCGAGAACGCGCAGACGAGTTAGACTGATGAGAGCCGTTGCAAGGTCCACATTTAGAATCGATAGACAATAGACATATGCTATCGATAGACAGTGATCAGTGATCAGCAATTGGTTATCAGTTATGCATAGACCAATTTTGGAATGAATCCTTTTATTATGTACAATCGACACCATAGCCACCTTCTTGTGTGTATAAATAAATGTGTTAAACAGTTAGCTAGCCGAGAACGTAGATGACCTTTAGTTATTTTGAAATGACCTCAAGCAACAATTCAGACAGACATTCAGCTCACGAGTGGGGTGTCGCACACAAATGACGTTGGGGACATTTGGCTAGGGCCAATGGCTCCGGGCGATGCGCTGCACAAAATCGACAACGGTCCGTGGCACATCGGAGCGTACCAGCTTGATCAGCAAATGGAGTATATTGACGACACAGTAGAGGATGCTGCAGCCAAGTATGATGGGCGCCAATAGCAATTTGGTCTGCATTGTATAGCGTGTGGTATCCTCAAAGTCGAAGAACTCCCATAGATTAGCATGACCGAGAAAATGTCTGCGCAGCTTCACAACCTGCCCCTTTAGCCAACTAAAGTACCAGCATAGGAAAAACAACACATTCGATGTCAGATAGCCAAGTAGAAAGCCCGTCAACGTAATGTAGTCCATCGAGTGATTGACTGCAGCTGCATTGAAACTGCCACCTGCTCGCATCTGTCCAAAACGAAAGGCGTTTAATTTCAGCGGCCGACTATAGATTCTTGGTGGGATCAGTAATTCCTCCTTGTGGGCCGGCTGATTATTATTTAATATGTCCTCAATTTGGTTGTTTCCGTCCAAGTTGCTATTGTAGGTGCTGCTTGTCTTCAAAGCATTGTTATTAGCGTAAGAGCTGTTTGTCTTCATAGTATTAGTATTGTTGTTGTAGGAGCTGCTTGCCTTTATGCTATTATTATTATTATTATTATTGTATGAGCTGCTTGTCTTTATAGTATTATTATTACTATTGTAGTTGTTGTTGTTGTTGTTGTTGTTAACATGATCGCTAACAACGTTATTGTTGTTGGGATTGGTGTGATTGATGCTGTTGTTGTTGTTGTTGGTATTGTTGTAGTCGTCGGTATGCGGCTGCCTGCTGTACTTGGCCAATACTTGCTGAAAACGTTCGCTATTATTGATGTCGTTGTCGTTAATGTTGTTGCTGTTGTTGTTGAAGCTACTGTTGTTGCTGAAACTATTATTGTTGTTGCTGACGCTATTGTTGTAGCTGCTGCTGTTGCTGCTGTTGTTGTTGTAGCTGCTGTTGTTGTTGTAGCTGCTGTTGTTGTAGCTGGCGGTAGTGTTGTCGTTGCTGTTGTTGTAGCTGCTGCTGTAGCTGTTGTTGTTGTTGTTGTTGTTGTTATTGTGGGTGTAGCCGCCGTTGTCATTGTTGTAGGCGTAGGCATCCTCGCCACCTGCCTGGTTATAGCCATTATCATTGTCCGCCCGCCACGTTATGCGCTCCTCCGGCTGGCGCTGCAGATGCGGCTGACTGGCAGCCAACTGTGGCACCACCCTGGGACTGGCCATGTCGTTGCCACCACCGACGCCATTTGCAAAGCTACGCAATGCATTGACGCGACTGATCGCAGACGGCGGCGATGATGTTTTGAATGTTTGGTAGGGAGATGACTCCCGTCGATCGTCTGTTGCTGGAAATCTTCCATCGCCAGCGTCTCCGTCCAGGCCACCACGCGGCATATGCAGGGACAATGGGTTCGTTTCAAACTGCATCCCATTGAACTGAAACTGGCGTCGATTGCGCAGCTGTGGTATGGTTGCGGCAGTCAGGGGCAACGTCTTGTCCAACAGACCCAGTGATCTGACGCGACCAGTGTTGAGCTGTGACTGCTTGTTCTTATTCATATTGCTATTGCTTTTTAGTAATTTAAAAAAAAAAAACGGATCGTACCGCAATTTGGCGAAGTTCAACTTGTTAGCCGAAAGGAATATAAAAATTTTAAATGTTATATGAAAAATACAACAAAACGAGAATTTGTTTTGTGTGTGGCAGAAAATTTTTGATACTAGCCTGACAGACTATGCGAGCTATGACATTCGTATCTGTGTCAATATTGTATGAATGAATTATTGTTATTGCCAGATCCAAGGCCCAGATGTGACTGAGAATGAGCAAGGCCTGCTGAGTGGGCCTCGATTTGATTTCGATTTAATTTGGGATGTGGCGACTCTTAGCGAATACAAAACAGCAATAATTATCTTCGAATTTTCCGAAGATCGCATACCCTTGCAGACATACACAGCAATGCAAGATATAATACTCCCAACTTGGAACCCCTTTTCGAACGATTGTGGCCAGGTTTTCTGTATTATATAGTAGTCGGTTTTGACCCAAAAGCGCTTTCATGCCAGGTTTTACGACGAAGCTGCATGATTCTATGACCAACAGACAGACAGACATGGCTATAGCGACTCGAATGTTAACGCCTGATCAAGATGTCACATTTAATGCGTTACAAACATTATAGTACCCTCTGCAAGGGTATATATTAGAATAAAAAAGAGTGAAACGGCACCAAAATCAAGAATTCACTCACCTTCAATCAAATGAAAGCTGAGGTAGTAGTACATAGAGTGGGTGCGCTTGGTGGTGACGCTAGTTGCAGTGGTAATTTCTAGGAGTGTGTCTTTGTCAGAGATTGTGTGTGTGTGTGTGTGTTCGGTGTGTGTATGTGTGTGTGTGTGTGTGGACGGATACGTTAACGGGACAACTGTCGTATATCATCCGACGTCTATCCACACAGAGACGTAGGCAGAAATGAGGAAACGGGTAGACACGATACTGTGAAGATTATCTTAACTTGGGAATTTGTGGTTTTTTTTTGGTTCGGTTTCGATTTCGGTTCAGGATATGGCTCGAGCTCAGGCTCAATTCTGCTGTGCGCCTCTTTGGCCGATGACAGAGTGTAAGTTTGTTTGGTATTAACGACTGCTCAAGGTAGGTGCTTACATAAATATCATTGATCGTAATCGTAATCAGGACTTTTATCGTCTCACTTTAATCCTAGTTTATTTGTTGTTGGTATTCTCTGTTTTTGGTTTTCATATTATTTTATATGATTATATATATTTTGTATATATATATTTTTTATATATATAATTATATATATACATATATTTTCTTTGATTTTTTTTTTTTTTTTTTTTTTTTGGTAAGCTAAGCCTAGGAATTAGTACTGTTCTCAGAAATTGAGTATTGACTACATCGAGAGAAAAAATAAAATAAACAAAGAAAACGAAAAAAGAAAAGTTTAAAAATTAAATTAGTTTAAAAGTGTGTAAACAAATCATGGGAAGAAGCTGTGTGCAAAATATATACACATATGTGGATGACAAAGAAGGAGAGCGTATTCGTATTTAAGACGAGGCGAAGTAGAGAGCAATTTTTACAGAATATCGACTAAAGCGTGTAAGTAGTACAACGAAAGAGAGGGAGACAGAGCGAGAGGGAGTGAAAGCGAGCGAGAGGAACATGGAGGAGGATAGACCTCGTCGCAACTGATGTATAGCTAGCGTTCGATGACCTCTCCAAGCTATTGCTAGCTCGCTCACTGTCGTGTGCAGCGAGTTCAAGATGTACAGTAAGCATTCCGTACATGAGAATGGTCGAAAGCACAACACAATGACAACAACATAAATTTAAAAAAAAAAACTGCTAAGGAGCACAATTGGCAGCAATTACTTACAGACTCCTTCATACACAAACACCTCATTAAACATACATGTTTTGTGGGCGCTTTGATATAAGCCATCAAATCGAGCTGATCGTCATAATGGCAAAAGCAACAACAACAAATTGAAGCAATTGTACAATCATTTACAGCAGAAAGCAGCTCAACAAATGAATATGGCTAGCTGGAGAAGTTCGGTTTAGTGGCCGCTGGCTGCACCACTGCAGCACTGGACCACAATGTGATAGATCCACTCACCTTCTCACTGGACTGGCGATGACGAGTGGCGTGGCCACGCCCAGTGGCTTGATTCGTTGTTGCATGGTAGGCGTGGCTGTTGTGGTACCACCGCGCTGGCTTTGTGCTACTGATATGCCCTGCTGACCATTAACGACATAGCCACCGCCCGGTTGGTCCGGCGAGAGCGCATCGCTCGTGTAGCCGCGCTGCGGATCCAGGCCCCTGAAAGCAAATGGGCAGGATATAATGATGTACGTATTTTGTAAGCCAGCAGCTACTCACCTGGTTCGCGCGTGCGGACTGTGACGTGGATGATAGATGCGCAGGTGACGCGGTGAGTCGCCACCGCCGCCAGTCTGCGATGAGTTGGGGACACCACCTGCGCCACTAGCAATATTGCCATTGTTCATGGTGCTCATATTGATGCCGGGCGCGGTGTCGCTCACCTGAGGCAGGTAGAAGTTGGTCGAGTTGTGCCGTTGCAGCGGCGGAGTCGGCTCGCAGTCTTGACTCTGTGAGGCAGGCGGCGGCTCAAGGTCCGTATCGGAGCACTCCCGTCCCGGCGACAGCTGTGAAGATCGCAGAACGTATACAAAATTTCTAAATTAGTCGGGAGCTTCATTCGCTTGAGCAAGTGCTTAACACAGAAAACCTTAGGCCTACATAAAACGAGAAGTTGTGATTGATCGATTTGTAATGTACTTGAAACCAAATGGAAACGAAACTTGTGTTTGTTTGTGTGTGTGGGTTGGACAAATGAATCGATGCCAAATGCCGAATGCCGAATGCCTAATGCCAAATGTCGTTTGCGAACGCCGAATCTTGGCCAGAAGTGAACGATGCTAATAGTGTCTCCTGTATACATATAACGAACAGTGTGTAAGATGCCCGAATCCGGGTTAAGATATAGAAACTGTAATCTTTTTAAAGTGTATTTTTTTGTTGTATTTTAAAGTTTGTTTTTTTTTTTTTTTTGTTGCAAGGCATGATATTTATAGTTATTTTATTTGGAAAATAAGTAAAACTGGAATTGATAGATCAAAGCTACGAAATTCAGCGAATTTACTGAGCATTCAGATCATAAAGAGAAAGAAAAATGTTATTGAGTTTAGAAGAGATATATGTATATATATGAATATAAATATAAGGAGTGATTTTACATTTTAGAATTGAATATAATCAATCTTTGGTGAGAAAGCAACAGAAAAATCATGTGACAAATTTCATATCAATCAGTTTTCAATCATTATCAATCAAAATGTATTTATCAGTAAATAATTAAATTATAGAATTAAATATATAATTTTTTGATACATTTTTTTCGTTGCTTATTTTTATTTTTTGTTTTTTTTTTTTTTTGTTTTACCTTTTTCGGTGCTTGCAGAAAGTGTAGAGTTTTGTTTATCTTTTTTGACCAATTTTTTGTTCATATATTTTCTATATACGCTAGTTACTTAATTGAAACATAGTTGCACAACAATCTGCGAGTGAATTTACAGCACAAATCCAGACAAACGAGCCAATCAACTGATATAAGCCACAGAGCAAAAGCTTTAAAGTTGCAACTTAAGTACTTCAAACCGCATGCAAAATGTCAGAACGTCCAAATTAAACGAAACAAACTGAATGGAACTAATAACTAACTAAACCAAATAGTAAATGCGTCAAATAACTAGATTCGATTGCAAGCTTGAAACTTGAATACTGTTCAAAATCAATAGAATGAAGTGATACGATGACAGCCTACATCAATCTACTGAAATACATATATTACTATTACTATTACTGTTATTCTTATTAATATTAAACTGGAATAAACAAAAAACTATCTTTTGAACCTCTGGTTCAGATAAAACTACAGCTCATACACATACACTAGACTGTAAACCTGATACCGGGTCTAATACAAGTCATCTTGTGAGGACTGCTCGCATATAGTTTTATATAATTTATTATTTAAGCACAAGGCGAAAAGGGGTATTTATTTTTTTCTTTTTGCAGTAATCGTTTTTTTTCTGCAATGAGCTTGAAGCGACTTTCTACTCTAACGCTGTTAACTCATACCAAGGACTGCGTTACAAACAACGTGACAAAGCTAAAATACTCTACGCAGGTGCAAGAAAATAAACCAAGCTTGAAATACAAGAGATACATAGATAGAGAATAGAGCGTTGGCGATATAAAAATAGTATGAAAGTGTGTGCAATAATTGCTGCTTGATTGTGTGTATGTGTGTGTGTGTGATTTGGTGTGATGTGTGTGTCTGTTTGGTGTGATGTGTGTGTTAGCGATGCTTAATTGTATGTCTTATTTCTATGTACGACTGGCCGTGGCAACTATTGCGCAATTAATGTTTGCTATGCTAACAAACGCTTATAAATATATATTTAAAAAAATATCTGAAAAGCGCGGACAGAAGCCAACTCAGGTCACGATTAAAATGAAAATTTCGCTTAAGCCGTGAATTGAAGCGGCAACAGTGGCAACGGCAGTTGGCTTTTTCTTTACAATCTACAATCAAATAATTACGACAGGACGACGGGCAAACAAACTGTGAGTTAAATATACAGTTCTGGGTAAAGCCAAAGGGTGTGGGAAGCGGGTGTAGCTAGGTATATATATGTCGAGCGAATGTGATTAACTTGTAGATATGATAGAAACTAAAAAGTAAAAAAACGAAGAAACAAACGCAATTGGCAGCCAACAATTCAAAATCGCATATTAAACATAGTTAGCAAGCAGAATGTGCGTGTTAAATGTTAAATACAAGTCAAGTTAAGTTAACAGCCAATACAAAACCAATTAAATGAATTACAATTGCAATTAAATGAAGAAAATAAATGAAAGACAACAACAACCACAACAACAACAACAACAAGTGGCGACTACAGTTGTTCAGCTGTTTGTTGCAGTTGCCACTTGAGAAAGGCAACAGATACAGAAACAAAGTAAGTTACAAGTGAAACTTTCACAAATAGATACATGGTTATAGTTATAGAGAAAGATTTATAATCGTTTTGCATAGCAATTTCTGCAATGTTTCGTTTTGGTTTGCAAAATGTTACCCACCTTACTATAAAGCGTTGTGCTGCCCGACCGCTGATTATAACCATTGCCCTCGGCCATATAAGTCTTTACCTGAATTCCACGCTTCTCCCGACTCGACTCGTAGTAGGAGCGGGGTGAATATTGTACCGAGGTGCCGCGCATTCCACTGCCGACGCCGCCGGCTGTACTGCCATTGCCACCGGCTCCGGCTCCGCTACCGCTACCGGTATTGGTCTGTTGATTGGTCCGATCGTTGCATATAGTGCTTATTGCTTGATTTTGCGTCTGAGATCGTCGCGATGCGTACTTCTTCGGCTTCAGAAGACTGTAAGTAGGCAAACAGTTAGCGAGTCAGTGATAATTCATATAAATCATAAGTCTTCATTACCTGGGATACTGTGGTCCAAACTGAGTGTAACAGCAGTTGTGCCAACAGCCGCGCGAGAACGGATTGTAGCCGCCCTTGAACTTGCCAGTCACCTGTTCGTTGGTGGTGCGACCCCGCGATACCAGCACCATGTGGAAGCCCGTTAAACCGAATATCGGTATCGCCAGTACAGTGACAAGGCCCATCAGTATCATGCTATACATTCAAAAGCAACGTTTACAGTTAAGACAAACCAATCTTCCAATGACAACACATGGTTTTAGCTGAAATGTGTGTTAGCTCAAGGCTGCAAGCCAAAATTATGTAGACAATAGAACATAAGCTTAAAATATACTTTGATACCATTTCAAATCTCTTATTTGTAGAAGTTTAAAGGTTTAAATAATTTCCTATTCTCGGAAGCTTTCAGCTTAGAGCTTAGCAATTTAAAAAGTATTCCAATGGAAAATTCGATAAATGCCCGAGTTTCATAAGGAACAGAATAAATCTGTTTGTTAAACAACAGTCTATGCTCTAGTCTAGTACTCTAGAGGCTGGTTTGCTTTTTGTTCAGTCTTCAACTTTGGCTCACACTCTTGCAATTAAAGTCAGTTTTCAAATTATATATTTTGTTGTGAAAAGGATACGCGACAATGGGCGCCGTCTGTTTAATGTTGGGCATGATTTTGAGCACGTAGAACAGGCAAAGCGAGAAGATGCTCAGCATGTGGATGGAGAGTGATACGAGAAAGAAGAAGAAGAACCTATAATTGCGCCTGCCAATGCAATTGTTTACCCAGGGACAGTGATGATCGAATGTCTGCAGAAGTAAGAGAGAAATATTTTCATCAAATGATATGCGACTCAAATTGCAAATGCCATTGGAACTCACCTCTATGCAGTGATTGCACACTGAGCAGTGGGAGCAGCGGGGCGGGCGATAAAACTTGCATGTAACGCACCATTTCATTTTAACCGTAATGCCGTTTATCTCGGCATTCTTGTAGAGCGGTGCGCGGAACTCCTCCTCGCAGTCTTCGTCGGGCGAGGCTAGAATGCAGTCAAGTTTAGGCTGTGCGGATGACGCTGGGCACCGTTTAGCACGCTACGTACCTTTGGGTATAATGCCCGGATCCATAAATGTGGCCAACGTAAAGTTTGCCAGCACAAAGAACGTGATGACGCCCTGATAGGCCAGCACCCATGGATGACTCTTTACATAGTATTGGCAGCTGCAACAGAAAAGACGAAAATAAATAATATTATTAGCAAAAACTCGCACACACTATTAATTCCCTAAAAAAAAAAGTTGTCAAATCTCATTGCTAGCCAGAAACATTAGGAACACGGAGCTACTAAGCAGCGACCAAGCACATTTCTTCCGGTTTTCTCTCCCAACCCCATTTTCAATATCCTGCAATCACTTTAGAGTCCAGTGAACTGGAACTGTTTGTCGAGCCGGCACACACATGCCCATACTTGCGACTGCAGCCCACACATCCACACATCAATGAGCCAAGGGAGACCGCGTGTGCTTAGCCTAAACAAGCAACCCCTTCTTTTGCAGCTCCCATAGTGCAATCACATTGATGTGTTTAACTTTTACCAGTTACCTGAGCTGAATGTATTGCACATTTGGCATTAGATGTACATTCGTACGGCCATGACAAAAGCAACCAAAGCCATAGCCACATGCAATCCAATTTAATACACTTCAGTGCAGTGAAAATCAGTCAAGCAATTTTGCTTCCAATTAAAGACAAACATTTTACCAATTATTTTAAATCGATTTCCTTCATCATAAGTGAGTCTTAAATTTATTTCAATTTGATTGCCTAAACAACATTAATACATTTTCAGATTATTTAACTTAGCACAATTGCTAAAACTGATTACAACTCAAATGACAAGGAATAATACCATAAAATAATAATTGATCATATTTCACAAGCTGGCAGCTTATTATAAATATACTAGCGGGTGTTCCAACCCATTTCCAGTTCGGCAAAAATTAAAATTTACTTTTATTACGTAGAATCAACATTTTCACATAATGTAGAGTATTTTTCGCAAACCGCGAATCAAGCTGAAAATAATATTTTAGAGTAAGATCCAATACTTTAACATAGTCACATACATAATAACAAGCCTTTACTGCCAATTTTTTACGCTTGCGGGTGAAATTTTTTAAAATCCCTCTATAAATATCTAAAACGGTTGGAGTATTCAGCAGCCATATGCTTACCACCCTTGCCCCTTGCGAAAATTGATAAAAACTGCCTCATTTATTACATAACTTGGATATTTCAGGAAACAAGAACTAGGTCATTTATTCCGGTATTTCTTTATGAACTAACCTCGCAGTGCAAATTAAGAATGCCACTGCTTTTGATGCTGCGGTTGCTTCCACGTATTTCTTGCAGACTCACATTCCGGTTACGGACACGTGCAGCCTTGGGCAACTTCTAACTGCTAACTGGCAACTGGTAAGTGGAAACTGGCAAGTGGCAGGCAAGGTCACAGTTTGGCCAAATTGCTTAAAACTTTTGCTTAACTTTGGATGCAATTCCGACAGTTTTTCTCAGCTTATCTAATTAAAATTGACTAGCTGGCTGTGACTGATTTTCTGACGAAAATGTATTTCAGCTCAGCCCTTGCTAATGTACCCAATTAAGGTGTTAATGGAAACTCAACCGTTTTGCATTATGATTTCTTGCCACCAGCTGTGAAATACCATGAATATCATATTTTCTTGAAGCCTGACTAAATTGCATAGAAAACATAGAATAGCTACTCGGCTGTTGATGCTGATCAAGAATATTAATAATAATACTATGGAAAAATCTTATTAACATCATGTATTGTAATTGAGTTTGATCGATTTGCCAGTACATTTTATAAAAACAAGATGAAGAATGGCTGGCATTTAGTTAAGTTTGTGAGGCAATTAAAAAAAGGAATCTTAGAGAAATACAGCAGGCTGCGCCGTATACAAATTCTTAATTTCATGCTTGGTCTTAATTTTGAATAAATGAGCGGCTTCGCGACTCAGCTACAAACCAAATCCAGGCCAAAACATGCCGGGACACGTAAAATGCAATCCGCTAAACTGCAATCCGAAGCAGCAGAAGCTTAGCCAGGGCTTAAGTAAGTATGAGATATGAGCCATCCCAGCCTTTAAGCTGAAGCAGCGGCATCGGGTTTAAAAAGAGAACGAAATACGAAAGGCGACAGGCGACAGGCGACGCGGACACGGGCACGAACATGGAGGTGGGCATGGTATTGGATGATGTATATGTTTGCTCAAGGATTCTGTTGGCGTTTGCACTCGTTTATCCAGTGTAACAAACCGGAGCGTGCAACTGTGAGCCTGTGTGCTTATGTAGGCCGTGACTATGCTCAGTCGGGCCGGAGCGACACGGGCCCGGGGAAAGGGGAGCAGGGCAATGGCGTTACGCCTACAACAAACAGCTGCAGCAATTACAACACCAGCATAGCCAACACCAACAATAGCAATAACATAAAAGATTGCGCATCGAACAATTAACAAAGAGAAACAGTAACAAGTAAGGCTCGACCGGCGCACAACAACAGACATCAATTAATGTTGGCCATCAAATTGAAACAAATTGGAAGTGAACTGGGCAACTGTAACTGCAACGGCGACTGTGACTGCAACAGCAACAATTCACTTTGTGCAAACTGACTGGATGTGCGCACGTTAATCCAAGCAGAAACAAAGAGACAACTGAAAAGCTAAGTACTCTTGTTCTTGTTGTGTTATTTAACATTTAATATTAAATAAGTTCTTTAATTCAAATGGATTTTGAAGCATAATAAAATACTTTTAGTTTTAATTAAGTTATTAAATCTTTACGGGCTATCATATGCAAGATGTAGGAAGTTGATGACATGCCGAGCAGCCCCTTTAAGGCGTATTGTTATTAGGGCTTCAAACAAAAAACTCAGGCATTCGGCCCAAGAGTCTAGAGTTCGACCTCTATATATGCTATAGTAGATAAGGTTTTTACATTTTGAATCTTATTACTGCTGAGTTTTGGTTAAAATATGAGCAACAACAACGACCAACGCTTACGCAAAAAAATGTCAAACAACATTTTGTGTTTACAAATATGTGATACGTTCAGATTACACATATGCTGCAAAAAGAGAAGCATATACAAGATGTGTCCCTTGGAAAATTGAACCACTTCAAAGAAATCCCAATCCCAAGATAAATAAATAGACAAGTGTATGTATCTATATTGAATTTTAGATCGTAAACCGAAAACTCGAAACGTGCTTGATAAAGGCAAATCACAAATAAAACAAACAAACGCGAACTAGTGCAATGCGAAGGTAAATGGCCGAAGGTTAATATATATATATGTATTTGCTGGTCGAAAGTTTGGGGCTCGGCTCCTTTGTGTTGGATTAATCGCTCGTGTATGAGTCAGTTTAAAATGGTTTAGAGTTGAAATCCCCAAGGTAAGTGGGTGCCGTTCGTTGAGTATCTCAAGACATAAAACGAAAGGAGTTGAGTCAAAAATGAGTGGAAAACTGTTGAATGAAAAGAATAACGACAATTTACAATTAAATAACTTGGCTTTACAGTCAAAGCGGCTAAGAAATAAATAAAGAATATTTAAAGAATATTAAGTCTTATTGCTCTTGAAATTAAAATGTGCAATCGATTTCAAAGAGCTTAAGTTTTGCAGTTTTATGGCTGGCTGAATTCAAGAACGCCCCATCCTGTCTTCCTTGCATTGCCCCCAGCTTGGAGAGAAAGGTTTGGTGTGAATAGATTCACAGCGGGTGGTTAAGTGGAGACTGTAAACTGAAAGCGCTTTGGCTTTGGCAAGAGCATATCCGGTGCATTAGGTGAACGCACAGCGGCAGCATTTTAGCTGATACCCTCAGCTGTCGGTATTCTGTTTAGGAAATTGAATTCTTATGTAATGCGACACAGCGAGACGCCGAAGAGGATACAATGTTAGCTGCAGTTGGCAGTTGGCAGTCGACAGTCGGAGACCAAACGTTGCCTGATGGCCAATGGCATTGTGATAGTTCATTTCATGGCTAAGGCCCTTGTCAGAAGCAGACGACGAAATGATTCTAGTTTGAATATGCAATTAATTTTAACAGGGCCCGGAGGTCTGGGTGGTGTGAGAAGGGCGCTTCGCACACGCGCACACACGCACATTTCATAGACAATCAACAGTTGGAGGTTGAACGAGATTGAGTTGTAATGGAAAACGATGACGCCGTGTTTGTCAGTTAATGCCTTGTTGTCACACTCTGCCTTGGCTGTCTGCGTGCGTGTGTGTGTCATGTTGTGGGTCAATGAAAAGCTCGCAGCACACACACAAAACCATACAAAAATATCATCCACTATCACACGGCTTGCCAGAGCTGGGGGCATTAGTCATCGTCGTCGTCGTCACCAGCGACATCCAACGGCCGTCGCTGTGCCAAAATGGGCCACAGCCACAGAAGCTAGAAATACTTAAAACCACCACACTTATCTCTAGAGGCAATAATCGAAATCGAAATCAAAATCGTTCGCCTAAATCATGCCTTAAACCTGCCGCATAGTTTTGGCCTTCAACTATTCGTGCATAAGCTTTGGCTATAAGCAAAGCTTAAAAAAAAAGGTGCGAGTTGCAATAGCAGTTGATCAAAAGGACATATAACCTAAGCTATTATCTTTTTAAAATAATCGAAGTTAAGCCTTGTATAGATGAATATAGCAAAGATTTCCCGGATTTGCTCAACTTTTTTGCATTTATTAGTTTAAACATCCTTTCACTAAGAAGAATGGATTTTGCAATGAATTGCATACTCGGCAGTGAGTTTTGACAAATATATACAACATATGTATATATATGATTGGCATTATTCGGCTTGGTTCATTTTTTTTTCAGTGGATAACAGTAAACAACAGAAGTTCTAGCTTTGAAATGAGTTTTAAGTCGATCGGATGAAACTTTAACTTTTGCCCATACAATCTTTTACTGCCTCATTTCCACGCAAGGTGGTGAAAAATCTCTGAAAAATGGTCTATAAAATAAATGTTTAGCCCTATGATTGACATAAAAAAATAAGTTACATGCAACTGTTTTCCACACTTGTGAGTAAAATTTTCCAACAAAAAAATGCCAGGCATTCAGAGGTACGTTGACAGCAAGTTATATACATAGTTTTATAGTTTTATTATGCTTTATCATCAATTGCTTTGTTACATAAGAACATCAAGGCGTAAATGCCAAATACACCTTTTCACAATCTTCCAACTTTTTACTTTCGACAGGTGTAATAATAGAATGTGCGCCCGTTTCGCTACGCATTTATTGGGCAATTACCGAAAACCGAAAAATTCTAAAAGTACACACCAACGATTCTCAGCGGTTCCCACTCAAACACTTGGCGTTGCTAGATGTGAACTTTCTAAATCACAAGGGGCAAACAGGGGGAATCAGCCGGCGGGCATGACTCAGTTTTGGTCGGTAATAATGATGATCATAATGATGATAAGTTATGATGATGTTCTACAGGCAAAGTAAAGTAAAATGTCCTCCCTGGCTGTTGTCATGCGCCATATAAAGTTAAATATTTATTTATGATTTGCAAGACAGAGACTCAAAATTGATTTTCATTTCTTTTTCGCAGTGAATAGCGGCCCCTAAAGCCCATAAAGTTGGCCTTAACTGGGTTACTGGCCACTGTACAAGGTCAGGCAGCTTTGTAGGCTTCTGGCTTCTGGCTTATTGGCACTTTGTAGCAAATGCGGATTCACATTGCAAACAAACTTTATAATGTACACAGCGCACGTATCATAAATTTGCCTGCTATATAGTATATGCAAAAGTATATCTAGGATATTTGTTATACTAAATAAAAATACCTTGCCATCTTGACTATTCTGCATTGAATTAAACAAAATGGTGAGTGGATAATTTTGTACATGGAGCATGGAATTGTGTGTCTTAGTCGGGGGCAATATATTTAAAGCGAACGTTACAGAATAAGCCATTTACATAAATCTCATTAATTGCATGATAAACTCTCTGCAAGGGTATAAACGGATATTTATCGATGTGGGGGAAACGGGGAGTTAATTTTTAATCAGCACAAAGTTTTATTATATATTTTCCGCTGTATACATATATGATGGTGCGAGAAATTTGTTCCATATAGGGCATCTACATGTGCAAACTCTTGGTCGGATTTATGCTTATATGCTCCTATTTATGTGAGCACAAGAAATTGCTTTACTTTCCCATTGATTAACCAGCCTAACCAACAACTACATAAAATAGCAAACATTTTCAGCCAATAGGCCTATAGCCCAAATGTATTTTCTTGTTTATTTCAATTGCGTAAGTTTGGACACGGCGTGTCTGCCATTTTGTGTATGCATACATACATATGTGCGTTTGGATTACAGATCCGATGCCACAAGTAGCAGTAACACAGTTAAGCGTGCCCGCCTAGAAGACACCCTGTGTATAGGTACACACACACAACTGCATGCATGTTTCTGCTATAATTGTATATACTTATATGTATACATAGATATAGCGATATCTCTAAAGTAGTTTGATTTGAATAAACGAGAAGCTATGCATATTTAAGTAGTTGTCTCTAGCGTTCGATATATAATACGCACATGGCCAGATTGGGGCAGCTGTTGAGAATTCACAAGAATATGCATACGTGTTTATATATATATATTTTATAGTCGAACATTAGTGATAATTGTTTTGCAGCCGAAGCCAAGTAATATTTGCATTCTTCGATCTGAGCAGTCTCTGCTGCGTACTATAGCGGGTACGAAGAAAATAATCATATCAATATCATCTTTCTTTGATGTTTTGAAAACGGATGATATACACTGGAACACAGAATTTTCATCGACAAAACTACACAACTATACAATACAAAGAAATCGATCATTCAATCATTAATCATATAATTATTTTATTAATAAATAAATAGGATTTTGTAAGAAAATGGATTTATTCTATGCACAGCTGTTTAGTCTTATTATCGAAGCATGCTAATGTATTTCATAGAAATATTTGTAATAATATCACGCGCTCAATCGGAGTAAACTCACCATACATATGTGCATGTAAATATAATAGAATACTGCATATACATGTACACCAAAACTTTTTCAGCTGCGTGCTTGCTCTGAGCATATACGAAATTTCAAAGAAAAAAATTCAATTTGTTCAAGCTGCCCAAATCTGTAACTCAAAACAGCCGAACGGCTTAACCTGCGTCAAATATAAGCCTTCCCATGAAAACAAGTCATGTTAAACACACACATTTTACATTTTTACATTTTACACCGGACATCCAAACCTTAAAGCTAAAGGCAGTCCAGATGACAGTAGGTAGCATAGCGTTTTTTTAAATTTTATATATTTTTTTGTTGCTTTTGCTAGCTTTTTAATGTGTTATGACAGCCGGCGAAATTAATTTCGTTAGCCCCGCTTTGAATTTGGATGAGTGACTCGGAGGCAGCGACGTGCTCCGCGGCGTATGCGTAATATGTGCGTGAGTGTGTGTTTGTTTATCGCTAAAAATAATCTCGCTCAATGTTGCCAGCGTCGAGACGTGAAACATTTTTCCATTTCCAATTCCATTTTCTCTAGCCACCCACCCGCAAAAAAAAAAAAAAAAAAAAAAAAAAACTGGCAACCAACCGGTGCAGGAAGGGGAGCTGTGGCCCCATCCCCCAAACGGGGACAACAAGTACTCGATGTGCTCTCGCGTGGCTCGCGCAAGACTTTGTGCGACATTTTGCATTGTGCCGCCGTCTGGTGACGCTTTTCCATTTATTTTGCATCTGACGCGTAGATTTTGTGCTAATTAAAATTTGTAATTTTGTAGCATGAAGAAGTGGTCGGCCCAGTTCCCCTCGAAACAGCCAACAGCCAACAGCCAACAGCTAACAGCCAGCGACAGCGCCAACAGGAAGTCATTTTTCTTCTTGGCCAGGCCAAAAGTTTTAGGCAGACTCACACTCGATTCATTTTTGTGACTAATATATAAACTCTACCAAAACATTTTGTTTACATTTGGTTTTTTTCTCTTAATTTCAAAGTTGAGCGACAAATTGTCTAAATAGTTGAGCTCCCAATTGTTAATTTTCAGCTTTGAATCGGGAATTTAAAGTTGCGTTAGCTTTGCTGTACATATACCTATAGATATATATTAGACATTATTACTCATGCCGGCAAATAGGGAATGAGGGTTCCGATTGGAATTTTGGGCTTGGCACACACATAGATGTCGCAGTAAATGCTGAAACAGCTGGTGCAATTCTTGAAGATGCCCTAGCTTAAGAGATAAATCGAAATTTTAAAGAAGTTTAATTGTGCCACCTCATATGTAAAAGGATATCGAATATAAATAATATAGATCGTATTAAACAACTTAAATAAGAATTATAAATCGTCACGCACAAATACTTGCGAGCCCATCTTTAACTTATTAAAAAACTTCAAAAAATAATGCTTGAGTAGCGCACTGGGCATCAGCACGATGAGTAAAAATTTTACGGATCGAGCCCAGTTTATTTCACCAGCTAGCACATTTATATACATATACCTATCATTAGGCTTTGAGCACCTGTAAATATGCATAGACCAAGCTTGTGTATGCCACCACACTCTGGTCCTGTCCCACACCGGGCTATGATTCGAGCGAATGCGTCGACCACAAGCGTTTATCTAGTTTAAATAACAGTACATCTACCTGCAGGAAACATAAAACCTACGCAAAAATCAATATTCAATTGAGTTTGATTGGGTTATGATTGCCTTTAAATTGATTTATGGCAGAAACGAGTCAGGCGAGTTCTAGTTAAATAATAAAACAATTAGTTTTAACATTTTCTGCTTACACACTCAGCTCGATTAAAGATTAAAGAGCGCATGCTTCCAGACTTTCTTGAACTTAATGCATTAACTTATTGTTACGCGTCTAGACACTTTGGCCAATGGGGAACAAGTTGGGTTATTCGCAATTTAAAAAGTGTGTAGTAGAAAGTAACAAGGTTTCACTTGAGGCTTGAATAATAAAAAATATGGTTTAAAGGCTTGTGCTTTATAGTCTTATATATACAGGTTTTGGCATAAATAGTTTGATGCGTAAAGCAACGATCTGTGAAAATTGCTTGAAAAGAGTTGTATTCAACTTTTTTGCTTACCATTTTATCAAAGATATTTGTGAAAATTCATCTGAAAACCACCACTCCACTGATTAGAATGTGAATTTATACATTGAGCGGAAAAATTGAAAATTTGAAGGAAAATGGAAAAGAAAAACTTTGCCCAGGCAAGCTGGCAAATACCAGCCAGTATTTTTTAATAAATTACAATATTCTCCATTGTTGAATAAAGTATTTACAGTTTCGCCATGTAAACGGGGTAATTTCATACCAGGTGATTTCATAAATAACAGTTGTAGCTTGTGTAATATCATTATTTTTAGCAGCAATATCATAATTAAGTCAAATACCCCATACTTCATGTATTTCTTTTTGCAAGCCGTAATTGCTAAAATGACCAACATGAAAATGAAAATCGAACCGTGCATGCATAAATCAGAAAAACCATCGCCCCAGCTTAGTTATGGCTGGTGTCATTGCTAGGCACTTGGCCCAATGACGACGTCATTGACGTTGAACAAAACGTTAAGAAACGGCCACGGAAACGGGTACGGGAACGGGCACAGGCACAGGCACAGGCACGGGTACGGCAACTACGACGCCAACGTCAACGTCAACGTAATTGCTATTTGAGTACACGGCAAAGTGATGCGAATGTTAATGGGCATCGAAATGGAAATGGCAATGACAAACCAAGTGTAAATGGTAGGTGGGAGGTGCTGTCAGGCAGTGCTTGCGTTTCCCTCTCCCTCTCTACCTGTTCCGCAGTACATACGTATATGTTTGTTATATCGTTTCAAAACGTTGAAATAAAAAATTTGAGCAGCTCAATTCCACACGCAGCTGCTCAGAAAAGCATCGCCAATCGTCTAACAAGAACAGCAACAATCCCCACATCCAGCTAAAGTCAAAGCTCAAACAGAACAGAGGGCACAGCCAAGAAATAGGCGTGCAAATGACACTTCAGCTCGACTCGACGCGACTCAACGCTTCAGACCTCGACTCGGTGCGGCTCAATTTACCTCACAATCGATGACGGCGCTCCGCTGCTTTTGACGCTTTTGTTTATACCCTGTACCCATGCAAACTAGTTCGGTAAATGGTGTATAATAAAGTTGTGCGTACGTACGCTAGACGCTGAGAGGCACTCTCTGCGACTTCCCGCTGAGTAACCACGCCAGGTCGTAGATCATTGTTCATACTTCAGTTCAAGTATATTTAAATCTAGATACAACTTCTTCCTCTTTACACAACATTAGAAAAGTGCATTTTTAATAGATGTCGGCATTAAAATGCTCCGAACATTGCATCCCGAAAACTATTTTGAATAGTGGGCAGCTTTTTGCGTAAGTACTCAGCTAGTTACAAAGTATGCTCTAGTTCAACATACCCCAATGGTTGCTGCGCAGCTTTTAAATCTATGAAGTGCGCGTGTGTGTGTATTGTTTATGCTTTACTTGCTTTTGTTTATTGTTTCTCTATGCCAGTTTTTTATGCTTTGTGTGCTGTTGTTGAGGTTGGCGATGACCGGCGGATATTATCAACGCGATAGCAACAACAACAACAGCAGCATATGTCTGTTTTTTTTTTATTATTATCAACAATAGTACGAGACCGAGCAATGTCAGCGTCGGCAGCGTCGACATCGACGCCAGCGTCAGAAATTTATTTTCATTAACAAGTTGACAAAACGTACGGAAAAGTCAGAAGGTATAGCAACAACAAGGCACAGAAAGAGATAGAGAGAGAAATATATTTGTGTGTGTCTTTGGCTGTGGGTGTGTGCTCGCATACTATGCACACATGCATACGCACATATATGTGTGTGCATGTGTAGAGTATGTTCAAGTGCATAATAAAATGTAAGCAAGCGACAAGCGGTCTGCCAAACTGCAAGTTACCCTGTAGTAGTTCAGGGCGGAGGAGCTCGTGTAACAAATTTACCGTATTTGGATACCCAATTTTGTTAGAATACCAAACTCTTTTATCATAAAATTAAAACTTATATTTTTTCAGTTAACACACATTCAATTATTAAAATGGCCAACTGGGCAGGTCAACAACAAAATCTTAATAAATAACTTTATGTTCTTGATAAGAATTGTAGCTTTTTATAAGAATTCGATAAGACCTTAAGTATAAATATAATTTGGCCAATATGAAACATGGTGTCCACTTTAACATTTTATCGTAACTGGACAATTTATATTTGCAATCTGTTTCAATAAAACCTCTTGTCAGATAAAGCCTGAAAATCAATTCTCTTTTTATGTAGAAATTAAATGAAGTTTGGAGTCTTATCGCCGAGCTATTCGCGTAGCTCTATCTGCAAGATATTCCAATTAAAATAGCTGCTAGTAATCCATTCCAAATACACAACCAGCGCACAATCTACGGCATTTGTGTTATGCTCTGTTGCGTTTATGTGGGCGCAGGTGCGGCGACACGCCCTGAGCCGCAATACTCAGTAGTTAAAAAAGTTTCGAATTCGAACAGCAACTTTGCATTATCGTGGAATACACATAATAAAAAAAAAGAAGAGAAACAGAAAAGCCGGACAAAGTCAACAGCAAAAAGCTGTGGAATGGTTTTGGCATCGGAATCTGTTTCGGCAGGTCACGCAGTTGGTTGTGGGGCGTTGCCTGGTGGTCGAATTTGATTTTTTTTGGCCCTTAAGCATTAGAAGATGAATAAAATAAGAAAATGATTAAGTACATAAGAGACGGCCATAAACGAGGCAAAGAGCCCTAAACGAAAAGTTTTTGCCCGCATATTTGTCCGCTTTGTGAGCTCTGTTTGAAATTCGATTGTATCTCAAACTCAACATATTATACATGTGTATTATCTATCTGTATCTATATACACGCATATATGCAATATGTGTGCTCTACTCTGCGCCCGCGTATTATCTATCTCTATCTAAGTATATACACGCATATATGCAAGATGTGTGCTCCACCCTGCGCCCGCCTCCCGTTGCTCTTTAACTCGAGCTTTGGGTCTAAGAATGTGGCCTAATTGAAGCCTTAAGCAAAGTTTGTCCTGATATAATTAGTCAAATGGTTTCGGTTTGGAGCACTTCAGGAACGCACACACATTTACACACTTACACGCACACACACACACACACACACACACGCATGTGCCTACTCATGTCCGACAAAGGCGAACAACTGAGAGCCTAAAGTGTCCCAAAATAGCATTACAAACAAGTCATTTGTGCGCCACTAATAAAATAAAAGCCGACATAATAACAAGAACAACAACAAGAACGAGAGAATCAATGGTCTCTTTGACGACCCAAAATCAAATTAAATCGCTGAAAGGCTTTTAACACAAATTGCAACACTTAATTGAAACGGCTCAGCTTAAACAAGAAAAGAAATTAATTACAAATTTTACTTGCTTCATCTGTTGTCACTCGTCTCATATTTTATTTTCACTTTGATCCCCAGTTGCACGCTTTCAAATTGTTCCTTACACAGCTGCTTGCTTTTATGTTTTCTTCGATTGCCCTTAGTAAAACAGGTGAGAGTACTCGACAGATACCCTGTACGTTTGTTGGCATTGGTCGGTTATAAACACACATCTACAGTTTAATTTCAATTATGATTAAAAGCTGATACAAACCGGCCATGCCCGACATCTTACATTTTTCACGCATTTTCCGACAGGCAGGTGAATTTGGATCGGAAGAAATTAAAAGAACGCTGATATCACTGGACATGCTTTCACAAAACTATCAAAGTCAAGCGGAAGAGAGAGAGAGAGAGAGGGAGAAAGAGAGAGAGAGAGAGAGAGAGAGAGAGAGGGAGGGAGAGAGAGAGAGAGGGAGGGAGAAAGAGAGAGAGAGAGGGAGAGAGAGAGAGAGAGACTGAGAGTCTATATACTATAATATTTTATAGCCCTCAATGCATTTGCCACTTTCCACCTGCTTTGATATGCCTTATTTAAATGCTCTTGGAAAGAGCTTATGTTAAATTTAATTTACTTTTAAACTAGTCGCAATTAAATTAAATTTTATGTCACACAGAGCTACAATCGAGCCGGCAAAGGCAAAAGGCAGTAAAACATTTCCATTACATCGTCGAGTGGGTTAAAATAATACATATATAGAGAGCACATATGTATGTATGTATGTATGTATATATATATATATATATATATATATATGCATGCAATTCGCTGTTATATTCCGTTTCGCTTATTTCTTTCGGTGTAAGGGATAATTTTAAATGGTTTGATGTCCTCCATTAATTGGGGTATTTCTCAGAAATTGGTTTTCATGCGAGCGAGTGCATTTAATAAATATGCGGCCGTCGAGCGGCTAGTCGGGTCGTAGTTCCAATAGGGTTTTCCACATTGTTGTTTGTTTATACTATCAGTAGGGCCAACGGATTGACCATCTGTTAAAATATAGCTTGCATATGACAATAATAAGTTAGTCATACATTTGGACAAGTTATCAAGTATAGCAAACTAATATTTACTTCCATCATGATTGTGACAATGACAATATGCAAATAATTTTCATCTTTGTATCACAAATGTCTACTATCGCTCTAGTTAGTTAAAACTTAAAATACCAAAAACCATTTCGCATCATTAATTTAGAATTGAAATTCACTATCAACGATTTAATGAAATAAGATATAAACATAACGAGCAAGAATGGCTATTTTGGTATGCCGAAGATTTAATACCCTTGTATACCGAACCTTTTCATAGTGCTTTGCTCGTATTTAAGAAGCACAGGGAAAATAGTTGTTGCCGAATATGGTTAAGATATCTAGAATACAAAAAGTTCTCCATTCAACAACTCAACTTTAGACTGATCTTTCCTATGACAACTATTTGATATAAACTAAGAGACTAGCTCGCTTTGAAACAGACAGACAGACGGACATGGCTATATCGACTCGGCTATCAACTGCTGATCAAGAATATATACATATGTATGCTTTTATTTCAAGGCAAAATCATAATACCCTCTGCAAGGGTATAACAAGTTTATGTAAGAAGCCTTCAATCCCAAAAATTATTGCACTCTTCTTATTAATTATCATCGTGTTACTTAGCTTACGATATTTATCAAGGAAAACAACCTGCAACCTCATGTTCGGGATAGTTATAAATCAATAAATATGTGTATTTCTATTTAATTGTTCTTTGTCATACATGAAAATATAAAACAATTATTCATGCATAGGAAAATCAACATTACTAACTAAGAAATCGAAAACAGAATGGGATGTTAACAATAATAATACAAATTGTTCTTTTGATTTGCTCGTGAATGTACACGTTTTTTGGAAATTTAAACATGAGTTTTACACACAAATTTATTAATGACTTCGTCATGAAACAAAACGAAATGTGTTTCAAAATTCAAACTTCCATTTTGATGTTGGGGCAGGGGATGCAGGGAGTAGTTCAGGCGGTAAGTATTTAAGGAAAAGCTATTCCAATTAAATTTAGAAATTGAGAAAGTTTATGTTCGCTTGTGCCTGTGAATTGGTCACTTGAATGGAATAATCAAATAGATAACAGCAAAAAGCTGACACCACAGTCTGTATGTGTGTGTGTGTATATGTTTGTGTGTGTACGCGCTTTGGGCAACTGGTGGAAAATTCGACACCGTCGCAAGGCAAATCGCTCAGCAGCGGTTTCTACAATTTCAACGGTTGCCTGGTGCTCGCTTTGGAAGGTGGTGGGTGTGTGCTGGCGGAGGTGGAGGGGGCAGGGGGCAAGGTAAAACAAATGGTGTGACCATCGGCGGGGAATAAAGGCGATAGTGCGGAGGTTGGGGGGAGGAGCAAGCGTTAAAGTGACGCATTTAAATGGTTCTTGTTGCTGTAGCTGCTATCGGTTTGCCACAATACATATGAAACGTGTATGTATATAAACATATATACATATACACATGCATATACATATGCATATATATATACATATAATGCTATTGCTGTGCGTTTTCATTATATACATATATATATACATTATTTTTGTTGTTTTGTTGATGCTCGCTCTGCTCGCAATTTTCGCGTGCTTGGCGCGTTTTGTTTTGTTGCTTTTTCAATTTTTCAGGGCGCGTCGTCATCGTTGTTGGTGGTTGGTTCCATTTGACGATTTCGTTATACCCTGTACCAATTGAAAAAATTGAATTTGCAAGGACTAACCTATCTAGTCCTATCCCAGTCAATTTTTACTGAATAGTAAGAATTATTGAATTTTTGTTCTATCAGCTTTTTATTTTATTTCTCACAAAATATAGAGAGTAGAAAAGAGCATAGCCGCAGCTCGCGCCGTATTTGTGTGTGTACTGGAGAATCGGTTACAGGGTATCTGCTGATCTTGCACCCTTATACGTCCGGCCGCACAACCTGTGGCATTCGCGTGCCAAGTAATGGCCATAAATCGCCCAGCTGGCCCAAAACAAAGCATTGCCGTCGGCCAACATTGTTCCAACATTCGAAATTCAAAACGATCGTCCACCACGACCCCTCCCCTCTGCAGCGCCAAAATGTTCATAGATTTAATTTCTAAAAAAACATATAGTTGGCCTTCTGAAGTTGACGCACATACGAATTGCCATCCCATCCCTTAAGTTGAATCTGAGCGAAACATGAACCAATACCAGCCTAGGACCAAAACCAAAAGGGATCCAAACGCAAATCTCGATCCTTAAAACAAGAACGAGCGCCATATTCCGCACATATGAGGCGAAGGAATAAAATTAAAAATTAAAAGAAAGCAAATTTCGAGTTTAACTTAATGAATGAACTCTGGCTGAGCTGGGATATTGGGCGGGCGAGAGCAATACTTGAAATAAAAAAAAATAAACAATTTTACAGGGTACATTGCTAAATTTCTACCATGCCTATCGATATTTATCGATATAAAAAAGAAGGGAAAATCGTTAATATTGCAATGTTTATATTTTTAACATGAATCAAAACTTACAATGGTTTCGATTCCACTAATTTTCCACACTTGCTAATTAGTGGAAGCAGAAGTATGAAGATTTTTATTTATCTCATAAGCTACGAGGCCGTATTCAAGCCTCAAACATTTTAACCTCATTAAAAGTAGTCTCACATATATCGGAAAATCCGTCAGATGGTCGGGAAATTGTTGAAACACCCTACGGCACGTGCTTGCCACGCTCTCTATTGGATTGGCATGTCGATTCCTCGTCTTTTCGTCGGTTTATTTACCCCTGATTGCAATTATGCATTTTCCCATTGCTCCTTCTCCGCCCGCTGTAATTTCCACTTCCTCTCCAACTGCTCCACAAGGGCGAAAGTCATTGGAAAGCTATTTGCAAGCCGAGCAGCCCCACAATAACAAAACAATTGTGACTCGACGGGATGACTGATGTTGTCCTGATGTCCTGATGCAGCTTCGTTATTGTCCACGAAAATGAGCGCAAAGTAAATAACGAATAATGAATGACGAATTCCGTCGAAGGCCCAGCCCAGTAAGGAATAAAAAATCGCAAAAGGAAGACATGAATGTTCCGGTTAGGAGATACCCTGTACCCTGTACCGACTAGCTTGCACAAAAACACAAATGTGAGCAAAAGTAAGCATGTCCTTCGATGGATACAGGGTATAGGGATGTATATATTTCTATATATTTTATATATATTTATATATTTATATAAATATATATATATATATATTCAAAACTATCATCACGAATTAAAGGGTCCTAAAGTCGCCCAGACTAAAGCTATTATCATGCTATGTACATATATACCCCTTTCTAAAATGTAATTAAAGAGAACTTTTCGGTTGGTTACATTTTGAGGGTCGGTAATTCAAGAGATGTAAATATAACCGATAATAAATGTTGTTAGTCAAGCACCCATCTGTATTTTGGCGCACATAATTATATAGAGCATATATTTGGATACTTACGGATAAAAGAAAAAGAGAAATGTCGTAAGTAGCAGCACAATCCATGCGAAAGTCGCCGGAATGTAACGGGTTTTCACATCGCATTTGGGCATTGTGTTGCTGCTTTTCTTGCTGTTGTTGTTGTTGTTGTTATTGTTGTTGTTGCTGGTGCAACGTCAGTTGGTGTCGCCGTTTTGGAACTTGTGACGATGATGATAATGATGATGATAGCGGGGATGATGATGGTGATGATGATGATGCTGATGACTGCCGATGCAATAGTCGATAGCTTGATAGCTCGATGACGATGACGATGACGTAGCGATGCCGGATCGTGTGCAACTGCAAGTGCGACAGACAGAAAACAACATAAGAGACGTAGAGGCGAGACGAGGCGAGGCGACGCGTGAAATGGGATCAAGTGAGCGATTGTTGTAGTTGCTGCTGTTGGTGTTGTTTTTCCAGCTTCAGCTTCAGCTTCTCACTGTTATTATTTGCTAGCGTTGTGTTGTTGCTGGCTGCGAATTAGGCGGTGTTATAAAAACACATCGTCACACACACACACACACACACACAGACGCTCGCACGCACACATACAGGCACCTACACCCACACGCACACATATACACAGCGTGGCGGCGGGGCAAGCGGCAAACGCGATTTTTGCTTTATCCAAATGAAAACTATTTGAATTGTTTGTTCTTGGCGTTAGCTAACATCGTTGTTGTTGCTGCTGCTGTTGTTGTTATTGTTGTTGTTGTTTTCGTTGCCGTCTTCGCCCTTTTAGTAAATTTGTATGCCGTTAGTACTCCTGTTTTTCTTGTCTTTCTTGTCGCGCCTGTCACCCGTTTTGCTGTCGTTCGATGTTTCTTGGTTCCCACCTTGCGTTCTTTCGTTTCGTTTGCGTTTTTTCTTCTTTCCTGCTGCCGCTGTTGCTTCTTCTTATTCTGGCTTTTTAATGCCTTTTTTACACACACGCACGCACGTTGTTGCTATTGCTGCAACTTTTTTTTTTGCGATATGCCTCGCCGTTCGTTCGCTTCTCTTCCCCTCTTTCCGTTCCAGAGCTAACCGCACCGCTCCGCACACAAACGATGATGGTGGCGTTGCCTGCAATATCGTGCGCTCAACTTTCAGTCGAAAGCCAAAGCCAAATGCGCAAACATCACTTGCGAATCGTTTACTTTATGTTTGCCTTTCATTCCAATTATGCACTTTTGGGTATATATATATTTACGAAAAAATAAATAAAAAAAATAACCACAACAACGCGCTGCGCATAATTTCCTCGCCCGTCGTCTGTCGAAAAAATTGGCTTCTGTAAATGCAATGTTAAAACCAGTACCGACTAACAGTGTGTGAGTGCCTTTTATACTTATCGATAGTATTTAAATCTTACAACACATAATTAATCGAAGACGCGATAGTTGATAATAAAAAAAAAACAATCTCATTTATTAAACTAAGCGTATTTAGATACGATAAATATTAATAATAATGTCCAATAGTTGATTGTAATTTATTAATGCACTTTTCCAATATGAATATCGGATAGTAGCGCAGCAACAATCACATGTCCAAATCAATGCACTCATGAATGCCGTGCACTTACATAGAATTTATCGACACTATTCGATTAATAAACAAGTACAAATTAATAACATTTTACAAGGATATATAAGAATTAACATATAAATAACTGCATTGGATCTTTTTATAAGTTTGAATACTTTAAGTTCATTCAGAAATTAAAACTTTTTCCATAAATGATTCTTACAAAATTGTAGTGGGCTTACACACGTGCAGAAGCTGAGTGCTATTGCACGGTGTGCTTAATATCGTTTTTCTGTTTTACAAATTTGCTGGTAAATTAGTTTGTAAAATATAACTGACTGACTGCTAGCTACGACTGAAAATTTAATATTTTGTTATATTAATAAAACATTTTTGTTTTATGAAAAAATCATGTAACACTCCCTTCGATTGGCTTATCGACTTATTTCTGGTGATGTGTCGATTAAAGCCGGATCATTGTAATTGTTGATATATAAATATTTTTTATAGTAAATCAGAACTTAGAAATAATCAATACAACACAATATAATATATTACAATCAAAAACATCATTGATATATGTCATTATATAGAAGTATCGCTACATATAGTAATGTTGTTTAATTTTTCAATACCGATACATCGCTTTATTTCAATATTTATCAACGTACTCAGTTGAACGGAAACTTTTCAACACTTATCAACAAATGTATTTTCGCTTCTCGCTTTAATTCAGATATCCGAAGAAACATTTTCAGAAACATTGGAAAGAGAAACCTATCATTACTGTTCGATTCAGCACAAAAGCACTGTCAGGGGCAGTGGCTCAGCACGTTACCAAAGTTGTTAAATATCTCCGCCTGTAAAGCTGGCCCGCGTTGTTGCCGACTGAGCTGCAACAGTACTACCGCCGTCTGGCAGACGCCACCGCCCCACTCACAGATTTTGGCCAACATGTCACGTAGTGTGCGCGCCGAGACACGCAGTCGCGCTAAGGATGATATCAAGCGCGTCATGCAGGCCGTGGACAAGGTGCGGCACTGGGAAAAGAAATGGGTGACCATTAGCGATACGACTATGAAGATCTACAAATGGGTGCCCATATCGTCCAACAGCGAGAAAAAGACAAAGCTACAGCTTAACAACAAGATCAGTGACAAGGAGAATTCCCAGAAAGGCACCCCCACTCCGCCGCAAATAACGCCCAGCTACGCCGGCCTCACTGCCGAGGACTCCAATACTTGTGAGTGTGTGGTGCAGCAGTACAGTGGGCTCTAATGTGTCGTGTCCTCATCGCAGTGTTTATCATTTATCATGTTTCCCTTTGCCACTTGCAGGTTTCTCAGTGGTGAGCGACAGTCAGGGAGCTGATTTCGTGTCCAGCATGCCCTTCTCGGAGGACTCCAATTCCCAGGGCAGTGACGGGCCGGTGAAGCGCATAAAAACGAGTGATTAGCTAGACATGCACATTCACACCACATATATCAGCTAAGTACATTGCACACACCCATGCATTGTAGTGTGCCAGCGTGCTGTGAGTGTGTGTATATGTGTATATGTGTGTGTGCGCGTGTGCGCGTGTGGATGTCGTGTAATTTATATTTTTTTCTTAAAAATCTAAGCTAAAATTTACGTTTATAAGTAAGACGATTATCATCTGCCTCACCAAGACTTAAGCAATCCTCCTAAAAGTCTAAGTAAATACAACCTAATTACATACATGTAACTATGCATAACTCTGATTGTAAACATATAAATAATAGTTTAATACACATTTATAATGCAATCCTTTATGCACATAGTTTAGCCTAAGACAGTCTTTTTGTATACTGTAAAACTAACGTTGTAATCGAGCGAACTATTTGTCCCTTATGTCTAGGCCGTAGTATTTAGCACAAATAATTATATCAATTTATTTATTTGCACAAACAATAAACAAACAAACAAAATCTTATCACCGACTGCTTCCAACACGGAATTCCAATTAAACTTTAACTGTGAATCAAACCTTAAAACAAACTAGTCCGAAACAATTGAAACCGAATCCAAAATGGCTCCGTTCAAAATTAAAAAAAAAAAAAACTTTCGATTGAGACACAGTCGCAAAGTGTTAAGCCCTTTGGCCCCTTTGGCATTTATCTAACCATATTTGATAGATACCAATTTTGGGTTGTGTTCAAATTTAGCCCGCATCTTGTGTATGAAAATATTTAAATAATGTACAATATTTTCAGTGCAGGGGGCAATTGTAAAATAACTGAAACCGAGTATGGTTTTTTTTACATTTTTCTTTTATTATTTTTTATTTTAGTTTTTTTTTTAGTTTTTCTTTTTGTATAATAAAAAAAAATTAATTTCATTCAACAAATAGTTTTCTTTCACTTGACATTAAATATACATACTCTCTTCATATCTTTTCACATTATATATATATATATATAGATTTATATAGATGTAAGGCCAGCCAGGTTGTCTAATAGGCAGATGCCGTCAACTTGGTTGGAAAAGCGTACATATACATACATATTTAGTTCATCTTTCACTAAAATTTATGCTAAAAACACGCTTAACTGAAAGGAAGCACAGATTTGCACGAGTTACAAAACTTTTGATCGACCAAACACATTACATAGAAGAGAAGAATTAAAACATTACATAGTTAAAATATTTAAACAAAAAAAAAAAACAGGTAATTACACACGCAAACAAAGCTTCGCTTTTGTTCTACAAGCAAAATATATTTAAATGAAATATAATAATAAAATATAATAAGTAAATTTAAATACCAAAATTTTAGAGAGGCTGACAAACATCAACATGGATCATGCACTATGGAATGAATGTCTTGGAATGTTTACGCATATAAAACTTAACCACAGGAAAAAAATGCAAATGTAGCACAGACAAAAATTACTTTAAAATATTTAATGTGTGTAATAAAATAAATATTAAATTATACGCATTTAACTACATACTTTCATTTGTTTAAACTTGTAAGCACAAAAGTGTTATCTTCATTATTTCTTGTTGTTGTCGCTTGTTTTGTTTTTATGTTGTTGACATTTATGTTATTAAGCTTGTTTTTTGTTTTTGTTTTTGTTTTTAGAAAAATACACATTTTTCGCTTGAAGAGTTTGTTTTTGCTGTGTTGCTGTTGTGGCTTAGTTTTTTTCTTTTTTGTATTTATTTTTGTTTTGTTTTGCGCTGGAAAAATTACGCTTAGCTTATAAATGATGTCTGCCTTTTGTTTAAAGTTTAAACAAATACAAATTCACATACATACATACATTTAATTATATCGTCGCGTTGGTTTTTGCCTTGTATACATATACACATAGATAGATATATATATATATATATATATAGTTAATATTGTCATTTAGCGTTCAGAAAAATATATTCTATGCCTTTTTACAAATTCATTTTATTTTTTTTTTTTGCATTCTGGCGCAAAAATGGCTTAAAAAAAAACAGTTTGGCTTTACAAAGATTTGTTTAGTTTTTCTTTTCTTTTCTTATTTTGTTTTTGTTTTTTATTTGCTGTGTATGTGTGTGTGTTTGTGTGTATGTGTATCTGACACAAAGTGCCTCTGAATATGGGCCTCAAAATTTGACTCTTAAAATGGTTTTGTTCGGGCGCTTAAATTTAGAGATTCGCTGGCTTTTTTCTTCGGCCGTGTCCTGGGGGCGCTTCAGCTTAGAACCGAATTGGCGCCGCCTAACTTAGTGTACATAGTGTATATAGTGTGTATAGTGTATAGTGTATATGTATATATATATATATATATAAACATATATATATATTTATATATATACATATATATATATAAATAAATTTATATAATAATAATTGCAACAGTTTGATTTTGTTTTTTTTTTTTTTTTTTTAAATTTAACGGAGCGCTCGCTTGCTCTCAATGCGTCTCCGAAGGATATGTTTGCGTAAAATATGTAAGCGCGGACCAGGGTTAGTGAGGCTAGTGAGGGGAGGCAGCGAAGGGGTGCAGCAAATATACATTTACATATGCACATATATATGCAAGTACATACAACTATTGTTTTTGGAATATGTATGTACGGGAAACTTTTCCCAGTTTAGTTCTTGAGCTGGGAATACCCAATCCCATTGCGACAGTAGACCTAGAAGCTGTGGTCTATGTCTCGACATATATCATATATACGTATATATATAAATATATGGATTGATATATCTAACTTTAGACTGTTGTGGTTAGTTTTGTGGTGCCCTCGCTGGCGGTGGCATGCCAAGATTTGTGATGTTTGCTGTGTCCCTGTTGTTGCTTCTGTTGTTGTTGTTGTTGTTGTTGCTGGTGTTGTTGTTGTGTTTGTTGTCGTTGTTGTCGCTGTTGTTGCCTTTGTTGCTTCTGCTGTTGTTGATGTTGGTTGGGTCGGTGCTATGCGTGCAGCGGATAACTGTTGGGCCGCGTCTGCGCCCGCTGCTGACGGCGACAGTTGAACGGTCGCGATACCGCTGCCTGATTTGCTTTATATCAGCACTCTGACTTATCCTCCTCCACCAGATACTGTGTATCCTTGCCGGTGTCTGCTGATGGGTCCAGCTCCCGTGTGCGCAGCTGCAGCTGCGGCGATGACTTGTGCGTAATGCTGCTGGGCGCAATAATAGCCGAGGCGGGCTCCGTAAAGGAGCCAGAATGGCCCATGGCCTTTGACTTGGACGGTTCCTGTGGCACATCGTAAATGCCTGGTTATGTGCGAATATAGGGGGAAACGTTTAGCTTAATAATGTCGTTTCATTTTTTACATCACTCTTACCTGAGCCATTGCTCATGCCCGGATCGTTGGTGGTGCCCAGCTGTACAGCATCGTACATTGGATTGGCAAAGTCGCGTGCTTTGTTGGCATTTACCGTCTGCAGATTGTAGCCTTCAATGGGCGCCATATCGTTTCCGCCGGGTGCCGAGGCGCCGGGGAATCCACTCTCGCTGAATTCCACATTTGATCCGTGCCGGAAGGTGACGCTCTGGGAGGATGTCATTGCGGGCATGCGTGCCAGCTTGCCGCTAGTAAATTAAAAAAAAAAAAAAACAGGGAGTCACATAATTTGGCTCGGATCGTTTGGGGGTAATCATATTTGGGGTACTTACAAGGGTCGCTTGCGGATAACGTACCAGGCGCCGACGGCAGCCATCATGACAAGCAGTATGACCATGATGGGCACCACAACAGCGGTAACATTAGCGCCGCCATGACCGAAGGCACCCGTCGTGCTGCGCTCGCAGTGCTCGCCCTTAAAGTCCGGCAGGCACTCACAGTAGAGCTCGCCGCGATCGTCCTCCCTGCAGAGGCCGCCGTTCTGGCAGGGGCAGATGCGTGGAGCGGGTCGTGGTCGCTCGGCAGCCGCATCGCAGATCACCTCCGCGGTGCTGCGGTGCGAGGGCAGAGGACCGGAGGTATCTGGGCAGGCGCAGCGATGTCCGCCAGGCACCAGCAGGCACAGATGTGAACAGCTGGATTCAAAGCATGGATTTCGTAGCGAGGTGTTGTAGCGTTTCTCGTGGTAGACCTTGAGGCCGGACGGATTTACGAGGTTGCGATGCACCACAACCTGAACCCCGCGGCCAAATTTATCCTGGCGCAGCAGCTCACCCGTATCGCGTGTGACCCAGTACATATTCGACTCGAACAGATCCAGCGAGACGGGATGGCGCAATTGGTCGCCCTTGACGATAGCTTTGCGGCGCGATCCATCGGCACGCATTGACTCGATGGCATTCAGCTTGGTATCCACCCAGTATATAATGTGATCCTGCGAGTAGTCTATGGTCAAGCCAGCGGGGTGACGTATTTGCTCCGTGATTAACGGCCGGCGCTTGGAGCCATCCATCCAGGAGACCTCAATCTTGGGCGCAGAGCCCGCATCGGCCCAATAGATGCGTCCAAGCTGTGGATTCACCGCTATGGAGGTGGGCACCTCTAAGCCGGCATTCACAATCGATCTGCGATAACGTCCGTCCGTTTTGGCCACCATGACGCGACCACGCGGCTTGGAGCCGGTGCGGTCCACTTCAGTCCAATAGAGATTCGAGGCCAGCCAGTCAACAGCAACAGCCGTCGGCTTAGAGCCGCCCTTCATGTTGAGATCCTGCGCAAACCCGATTTTCGCTTGTCCGTCCAACGCATTCACCATGTAGGAACGCTTGATGGTCTTATCATAGCTATCTGCCCAGAACACGATCTGCTGTTGGGCATCATAGTCAAGAGCCTCGATGCGCTTCTCGGAGGCAATCACATCGAATTCCTCCTTCTTCTGCAAATCCAGTCCGCGTATCTCTGGCCCATTGGCAAAGACCAGCACGACATCCTCTTTTTCAGCCTTGCATACCCCACTGGCGCCATCCGACAGATGGAAGCCCTCGCGACAGCTGCAGGAGTAGGTGCCGTTCATGTTGTGGCATTGATGCGAGCACGTGTGCTGCCGCGTCGCGCACTCGTCCACATCGGCGCACTTTTTCTTATTATCTGGCGCAATGATATAGCCCGGATAGCAGGTGCAGATGTAGCCGCCGTCAGTAAGATTGTGGCAATGATGCTGACAGCCACCGCGACTCTGCTCCGAGCAGCTGCTCGTATGGTGGCAGCCCAGCTCATCGCTGGCATCACCGCAATCGTCAGAGTAGTCGCACACCTGGGCGCGCTCAATGCAGTGCTTATTGGCGCACTGGTACTGGGTATACAGGTCACAGGGCTTCTGTTTGCTGGCGCAAAGCGTCATGTTGTTCTCGTCGCTGCCGTCGCCGCAGTTGTCGATGCCGTCGCAGATCTGGTAGCGGGCCACGCAACGATGGTTGGCACACTGGAAGCGGCGCAGCGTGTCGCAGTTAAAGTCACTACAGACCTTTGGATCCTCATCGCTGCCGTCGCCGCAGTCATCGGTGCCGTCGCACAGATCGGTCAGAGAGACGCACAGATTGTTGGTGCACTGGAAACGCGACTCCGGGCAGAACCGTCCGCCTGGGAATCGAGGCGGGCAATCAACCTCGTCAGACATGTCGCGGCAATCACGATCCCCATCGCAGCGGAAATAGCTGGCAATGCAGTGCCCGGAGGCGCACTGGAAGGTGCCATTCTTGCACTGATATCCCTCGCAGCTCATCTCATCCGAATTGTCCCCGCAGTCGTCCTCATGATCGCACTGCCAGCGCGATGAAATGCACTTGCCATTGCCGCACCTGAACTCTGATTCGGAGCATTCGCGATAGCGTCCCTTGCAAATGGCATCGTTCTCATCGCTGGCATCGCCGCAATCATCCGCAAAGTCGCACATCCATTGCCTGCAAGAAAAATATATGATCCGGAAGGGTGAATTGCTGTACAGCTTTCGATTTGGACAAAGCTACTTACTTGGGTATGCAGCGATTGTTGCCGCACTTGAAGTCCGTCTCCGCGGAACACTTGGGGCAGTTCTCTGGCATCTCGTCGCTATTGTCGCGGCAATCGTCCTTGCCATCGCAGAACAGCCACTTGGGTATGCAACGGTAATTCGACTGACCCGGGCAACGCTGCCAGCCAGTGGTGCAGTTGCGTTGTCGGCACATATACGCCGGCTCGTCGGAGTCGTCGCCGCAATCGTTGTCAAAGTCACACATCCATAGCTGCGGTATGCAGCGCCCGTTCTTGCAGGCGAACTCTGTTTCTGGATCGCAGCTGCGCTTATCTGTTGGCAGATTTGTTAGATGGATTCAATTATATGTACTTAGATAGATAGATCATAATACTTACGGCACACCAGGGGATCTTCATCGCTGCCATCCTTGCAGTCGGCGTCACCGTCGCAGCGCCAACTGTCGAGTATGCATCGGCCGCTGGTCTTGCACTTAAAGTCGGAGAGCGGACAGGGTAGATCACAGTTTTGCTCGTCGCTGCCATCGCCGCAGTCGTCGACGCCGTCACAGATGGTTGCCGATGGGGTGCAATTTGTGTTCTTGCATTGGAAAGTGCCTGCGCGGCAGTGGCGCGGTGCACAGGTGGTTGGTTCATCGGAACCATCCTTACAATCCTTTTCGCCGTCGCACTTCCAGAACCAGGGTATGCATTTCTCGTCGCTGCCACCGCACAGATGCTGACCAGATGTGCAGTTGGCTATACAGGTCTTGGAGTCGCGGGCGAGATAGAATTGATTGGGGCAGGCGCACTTGTAAATGGGCGCACCCTCCTCAATGTAGCCCTCGATGTTTAGGTATGTGGACTCCGGTGGTGGAGCAATCAGGCAGAGATGCGAGCACCCGCCGTTATTGGTGCCGCAAGGATTGGTGTACGGCAACTGGCGCAGCGGATGATTAATGTGCAGATCGTATGGACGATGGGTTGTATTCCGGAGCACCGTGTAGTTTGCGCCATGGAACTTATTGGCACGCACAATCGCCTTCAAATTCCAATCGCTCCAGTAGATGAAGTCATCGAAGAGGCTCAGGGCAAAAACATGCGGCACGCTGTTGCCAGAGAGCACAATGTGCCGATGGCGACCCTCCAAATCGGTGTACGCAATATAGTCCAAATGCGCATCGGCCCAGTAGATGCGATCCGTAAAGTAGTCAATCGACAGTGCATTGGGCCAGGCGATGCCGTCATTCCAGTTAAGAATGCGTGTAAAATTGGAGCCATCCATGCCCATTTTGGCTATGTAGGCCTGCAGATGCCAAGACGTGAAATACAAGTATCCAATGCCCGGATGCACGACAATGGCGCGAGGATCGACAACGCCGCTGCGCAGTGTCTTGCGCTTGGTGCCGTCTAGCTCGGAGACATCCAAATTCTTCGAGTGCCTATCTAGCCAATACAGCTTGCGACCCACCCAGTCAATGGCAATGCCCTCCAGGCCGTGCGAATCGTGTCGGATGACAGCTTCCCTTTCCGTCGGTACATCATCATTGGCATCCGAATACTTGGCACGGAATATGGTCTTCGCCGTCACATCGCAGAAGTACATGTACTGTTCCTTGATATCAAAGTCAAGGGCTACCACGTTCATCAGATCCTGGTGCATGAGGTTATATTGATGGCCGTCCACGGACATATTGCGTACGTAGTACTTGTTGGTAAAGATTAGCCAGGGCGGAATGTTGTCCTTTCGCTTGCACGTGTGCTCATCATTCTGGCGCTCATAGTAGGTCTCGTCGCATTTGCAATAGAAGCTGCCCGGTGTGTTGGAGCAGTGCTGTGAGCAGGCACCCGGCTGCTCCAAACACTCATCTACATCCGCACATGCCTTGCCGTCGGCCAAAAGCCTTTAATAGATTAACAGAGTAATTGGCAAAGGTTAACAAGGAATCGTTTCAAATTTGTTTCTGAGTTAGATACTTACTTATAGCCTTCGTTACAGTCACAGTAGTAGCCGGTGAGCGTGTCCACGCACTTGTGACCGCACTGATTGATCTCGACCTTGGCGCACTCATCCACATTGCAGTGGGCCGGCTCGTCAGACTCATCCGTGCAGTCGGCCACTTTGTTGCAGACCAGACTGTAGTCGATGCACTGGCCGTTGGTGCAGGCAAACTGTCCCTGGGCACAGGTACTGTTCTCCTTTTTGCAGTCCACCTCATCCGAATGGTCACCACAATCATCTTCGCCATCGCATCTGTACTGATTGCGTATGCACTTGAAGTTCTGGCACGTGAACTCCAGCGGTGAGCACGTCTTGTACTTGGAGTTGCAGAACTTGCCCTCATCAGTGCCATCGCCGCAGTCGTTGTCATGATCACAAATCCAGCCCTGTAATTGGATTATTTCAAATTAGATTTTTCTTTTAGTTATGGATTAAAGAGGTTGTACTTTGTTGATGCAGCGACCGTTGCCGCAAGTGAACATATCCTCGCCGCAGGGCTGTTGGGTAGCACAGTTGTGCAGCGTCGTGTTCTCGTCAGCGCCGTCCACACAGTCTGGATCGCCGTCGCAAATCCACTTTTTGGGTATGCACTGGGCGCGCTGCCAGGACTTGTTTTCCACGCATGTGAACTCCGTTTCCTCGTCGCACTTGCGATCGTCTGGAATGTAACAGAAAATGGAATAATTAGCTTAAATACATACTAATCTATTTCCGCTTGGCTTTAGTTGCTTTAATCAAATCACTAACAGTTTGATCAATATTTGTCAGGTTTGTTGGGTAAGGGTAACTTACTGCACTGATGTCGGTTATCCTCGTCGCTGTTATCCAAGCAGTCGTTGTCGCCATCGCAGATATAGATGCGTGGAATGCAGTTGCCATTGTCGCAGGTGAATAGATCCCCAAAGCAGGTGCGACCCTCGGACTTGCAGTAATCTGGCGGCTCATCGGCGCCATCACCACAGTCATCGTCACCATCGCAGTACCAGGTGGCTGGTATGCATCGGTGGTTCGGGCAACGGAAGCTGTTCGTCGGACACGTACGCTGACCACAATGCAACGGATCCTCGTCGGAGTTGTCGCCGCAATCGTTGTCGCCATCGCATAGCCAATAGGGCTCAACACAGATGTTGGTCTTCTCGCACTTGAGATGGTTGGGCGGGCAGGTGGTGTTCATGGGGCAGCGCTCGTGCGTTTCATCGGAGGTGGCGTTGTCCTTACAGTCGTTAACGCCATTGCAGACCTGTGCCTGCGGGATGCAGCGTCCATTGGCGCAGGTAAATTCGCCATCGACACAAGGTGGATAACTGCAGCCCAGCTCATCGGACCCGTCCTTGCAGTCGTTCTCGTGATCGCACTTCCATGACTTAAAGATGCATCGGCCGTTGTTGCAGCGGAATTCGTTGGGGGAGCAGGAATGATAGGCACAGTAGTTGGGATCCTCGTCGGAATTATCGCCACAGTCATCATCCCCATCGCAGGACCACATGCGCGAAATACATTTGCCGTTCTGGCAGTAGAATTTGCTGGCCTCGCATGTGTTATTTCGAGGCGCGCACATGCGCCCCTCATTGACCACCTTGGAGTTATCATCGCACTTGCACTCAGGCTTGCCGTTTGGTGCCGGATGACAGCTCTGGGCACAGCCGCCATTGTTGATTGTGCATGGATTCACATTGCACTTCTGCCGATCTGCGCTGAAGATGCGTATATCACGGGGCGAGTCCTCCAGACGCTTAACCATTTCCACCATATTGGCACCTGTATGCTTCTCAGCACGGTAAACGCCACGCAGCTGCAGATCCGTCCAATAGATGTAGTCTCTGAACACGGTTATAGCGAATGGATAAATAGTGGCGGCCACTAGCAGCTCTCTGTTGCGTCCATCCAAATCAGCACGCTCGATCTTCTCGCGCACCGCATCCGTCCAATAGAGCTTACGATCGTCATAGTCAATTGCCAGGCCACTCGGCTGGGACAGCTCCTTGTCGACAATGGCACGTTTTAATGAGCCCGCCATTGTTGTGCGGAAGATCTTGCCGGAGGTTCCGAAGCGACCCCAATCCGTAAAGAAGAGCGTGCCGTTACATGGATCCAAGACAATAGCACGTGGGCGCTCGACACGCGCAATCATAACCAGCTCGCTGCCCACCAGATTCATAGCATAGATAGAGTTATTGGAGCTGTCTGTCCAGTAAATCTTATTCTGTGTCCAGTCGTAGGCAATGCCTTCCGGATTAATACCCTTACTTAGCACCACATTAATATCGCTGTGGCTCGGCTTGTTGGCCTGGGTGTAGGCAATCTTGGCCCACGGCCGGATCTGGGTATACAGCATACGGTTGTCAGCAAAATCAAAGTCCAGACCAACCACATTGGTCAGATTCGTTAATGGTGTAAAAGGCACCTCTGTTGAGTGCGGATCCAGGTTGACGGCACGAATCTCTGTGCGCGTGGCAAACACTAAATACTCATTAACCGTTTCGCACTTGCGACTGTCAGCTCCCAGTTTTCCCGTAGCGCACTCGCAGCGATAGTTCTTACTGGAGGGCTCTGGGGGGAAGCTGAAACAGAGCTGGTCGCAGCCTCCATTGCCCAGTTGGGCGCATGGATTATTGTCGTCGGATGGCTGGTTATTGATATCGTAGATGGCAATGTCGCGCAACTTCTCCAAGTTTGTGCGTACGCGGGTGACCTCGGAATCATTGCCAAAAAGCTTGGAAGCCTTGAACACAGTCATAAGATTGCGATCTACCCAGTAAACATCATTCAGGAAAATGGCGATGCCCATGGGATTGGGCAAGTCGCGACGAATAATTTTCCGATTGGCGCCGTTGTAGGAGATCTTCTGTATCGTATCCAGTTTCGAGTCCACCCAAAAGACATCATGCGTCTGCATGTCAATAGTCAGATCACGCGGCATCGAGATATCCGAGGTGACCAGTGGTTGCCATTTAGTGCCATCCAGCAGCGCCCTACCAATGCCCGGATGCTGTCCATAGTCAATCCAGTACAGCAGTCGCTTAATGGGATTCACGGCAAGCTCGCGAGGCGCATCATTGGTTGTCTTGACCAAAACTTTGCGATTGCTGCCATCCAGCCAGCACACCTCCACGTAGTTCTCATGCGGATATACATTTGTGAAATACATGTTGCCGGCAACCCAGTCAATGGTTAAGCCTCGTATGCCATTGCTGCCAATTCCAACCTTGACCACATGCTCCAGATCGGTGCCGTTGGGTCGTGAGCGGAATATACCGTTCCAATAGCCACGATTGAATTCGGCCCAATAAATCCATTGGTCGCGGAACATGACGTCTACGTGCAGGATATGATGGCCAGGTCCGCTGATTGGCAGCATGGCCTCGGCGCTGCCGTGCAGGCTGTAACCGCGGATCATATCCAGCTGGGAGACAACGGCAAATGTCTTGTATTCAACGCAGCTAATTTCATTCTCCTTGTGGTAGCCAATGCCGCAGGCACAGGTCCTTGTAGCGGCGGGCCCGGGTATGCAGAGCTGTTTGCAGCCACCGTTAGCCGTCTGGCACGGATGCTGCTTTAGGGGGCGCTTCTTGTAGATCATCATGCTGCGCAAATCGTGCTCGTTATCCACAATGGTCTTCGGATTATCGCCGCGTGGCAAGTCTACACGAACAATCTTCTCGAAATCGGGATCCAGATAGTAAAGGCGGTGGTCTAGGATGCCCAGGCTGCGTGGACGGGCGATGGCCTGCTTCTCGGTGAGTATAATCGTGTGCTCGTCACCATTGTAGTCCATAGAACAGATAGACGCCGAGTGGCTGGTGCTGTAGTAGATCCTCTGTTTCTCAATGTCCAAAGCAATACTTTCGGGATGCTTGAGGTCTTTGCGCAATACACGTGCATCCTGACCGTTCATATCAACGCGGCCTATTTTTACTGGGACTTCGAGTACTCCCTCATCAATCCAGAACAGCTTGCCCTCACTGGGGTCTAGGACCAGTTGCTTTGGCTTAGAAACGGAGGTTTCGCTGCCATCGTTTGCCAAGATCACAGTACGATACTTTTGCTTACCATCCACGCGGACTGCCTCGATATTGCTGGCCACACGATTGCCAATGTAGAGATTACGGCCCAGCCAGTCGAAGGCGATGGTATAGGGTGCACCAACAATGCCGGTTTCGATGCCCAGGAACAGCGTCTTATTGCCTCCACCGTAGGGCGTGGTATATATGGTGCAGTTCTCGTCATCGTTTTCTCGTCCCTGTACCCAATATAGGGTCTCGCCCTTCCGGTCAAAGTCCAGGCCGGTGCTGCTCTCGATACCAATAACGGGCGCCAATGCACCAGCGCGTGCATCACCGCCGTTGAGGGGCAGATCCACAATTTGAGTGCCTTTGACGACCATCAGATAGGGATTCTCCTCCTCAATGCACCGACCCTCACTGAGTAGCCTGTAGCCAGGTTTGCATTTACAGGAGTAGCCCTCGTTGGCGCTTGGACTGAGCAGACACAGATGCTGGCAACGGGCTTGAGCGCATGGATTCGGGTACATGGGCTGTAGCGAGGCGTGGTGCACGTGTATGGAGAGCGGCTGACTAATTAGGTGCGAGACGACAGTCTGGTTTTTGCCACGGAACTTATTTGCTGACAGTACACGGTTCAGTTGTCGGTCTGTCCAGTAAAGCGTGTCCTCGAAAAGGGAAAGCGAGTGCGGATGCAGCAGATAGTGGCTGCTGGCCAGCACCTGCTGACGTCCCGTGCCGTTGTAGTAACAGAAGTCAATAAAATCTAGTTTGGAGTCGGCAAAGTAGACACGTTTCGTGGCAATATCCAGGGTTAGGCCGTTTGGCCAGTAGATTTTAGTATTTATAATGGTTTTGCGCATGGTGCCGTCCATACCGATGCGTTCTACCCGGGGATTCTCGCCCCAATCGGTCCAGAAAATGAAGCGTGCATCGGGGCTGGGATCAATGCACATACCACGTGGCTGTGTGATATTCTCACGCACGAGGACCAAGCGGTTTGAACCATTCTCTGCGGACACTTCAATTGTGTTCAGCTTGCTATCCAGCCAGTACAGGTTCTGCGCGATCCAGTCATAGGCTAAGCCCTCGACCAGATCCAGGCCGGTGGTTATGATTTCCTGCGGTTCCATACCATGATCAAGCCGCGATATCTTCTTTAGCTTCATGTCGCTCCAGAAAATGGTGCCCGTGTGCATGTTTGAGGCGGTGGCTACCACGTTCTCAACGATGATGGGCACTCGCTCCAGGCCCTGTTCCTTAAGATCCGCGACAAGTATGGAATGACGATTGGAGATTATCAAGAAGGCAGCCGTATGGTTTACTGCCTTGCAGGTGTGCTTGTTGGGACCCAGGACGTAGCCAGGCGTACATGAGCAGAAATAGGAACCCTTTGTATTTGTGCATTGCTGCGAACATAGGCCCGGCGGATCGCATTCATTGGTATCCACGCAGGTGAATCCATCTGGACCGATCTCCGAACCAGGGGGACACACGCAAAGCGCTCCGTTCGGAGTTTTTTGACAAAAACTGGAGCACTGACCCGTCTGATGCTCGCACTCGGCCAAATCACAACCCTCACCCTCATCGGCACCGTTGGGACAATCGATCGTATCATCGCAAACAGAGGTGATGTTAACGCAGCGCTCCGTCACACCTGGGCACTGCCACTGACCATGGGGACATTTAAAAGGCGGGGGCACACAGGCATGCTCGGTGCCCTCGTCTGAGTTGTCACCGCAATCATCCTTGCCATCGCAGATGTAGGCCTTGAACACGCAATTGGTGTTATTGCACTTAAAGAAGTTCTGGGCGCATGTTATCTGACCGCAATCCTCCTCGTCCGAGTGGTCGGAGCAGTCATTGGAGCCGTCGCAGTGCCAGGCAATGGGTATGCAAAGACCGGTCGACTTGCAGCGGAATTGCTTCTCAACGTTGCATTGGTTGGGACCCATTGAAGGGCAGCCTAGCTCATCGCTGCCGTCATTGCAGTCCGGAATGCCATCGCACTTGTATGACTCTTCGACACACTGACGCAAATCGGCGCACTTAAACTGATTGGCAAGACAGCTAATCGGCGGACAATCCTTTTCATCCTGCTTGTCAAAGCAATCGTCGTCACCATCGCACACCCAACTCTGCGGTATACAATGACCCGTTCTTGGGCACGTAAACTGGAAGTAGGCACAAGTCTTCTCCGCACAAAAGTCGCCCTCATCACTGCTATCACCGCAGTCATTCTCGCTATCGCACTTCCACATGCTGGGTATACAGCGTCCATTGGCACAGGCAAATTGTGAGGTGGCGCACGTTACATTGCCGCAGTCCAACTCGTCTGAATTGTCGCCACAATCGTTCTCCTGATCGCATCGGAAGTTGAGTGGAATGCAGCGTCCCGACTTGCACTGGAACTCGTTCGAGCCACAGGTGGGTTCTGTGTAAAAACAATGGGGAATACGTTTGTTAGGTTTTGTGTGGGCGGAAGAGTTAATTATTCCCTCATGAAACTCTTGAAACAAACAATATTGGCTTAAGAACTGGAGCTACTTTTTCATATACTGGCAGTGAGAACAGCAATGCTTAGCTTCCAGCCTTCACAAGGCAGGGAAGGTCAATTATTGCTCACCGAAGGATTACAGCCACTATGGCATCATTGTTTTTGCCTCAAACTATTAAACGAGTATAAGTACAAAGCTAACATCTCCCAAGTTGCTCATAATAATAAGTATAATATCCGAGATATGCAAAAAAAACTAAGTTGAATGTCGATGATTATCGATTCGAGGAGCGGAGGAAGCAAATAAAAATTAAAAATCAGAGTGATCGAGTGATTACGACTTTCACGTCTTAAGCTCTAAGATCGAGGAACGAATGATCTAACACCTATATATATATGTTAAATATATTTTCAGATAACCATTCTAATATTATTCTACCTAACTACGTCCCACCAGTAAGGTGCTGGCATTAGTTCGGCACTTACTTGTACAGTTTTGCTCCTCATCGCTGTTATCCAAACAATCGTCGTCGCCGTCGCAGACCCAGGACTTGGGTATGCAACGCTGATTGTTGCAGGTGAAGTCCCATAGGTTGGGGCAGGGCTGGACGGGTGGCTCGGCGCTGGGGTCGGGAATGCAGCTGACTTGATCTTCGGCCAATCGTTCGCCGTAGGGGCAGGAGCAACGCGATTGTAAGCGATTAGCCATTACAGTCGACTCACTGGCATTCTGAGCAATGGGAATCGCAAAGCATATCTTTTGGCAGCCACCATTATTGATATGACAGGGCTGGGTCTCGGCAATGCGTTGCACCTCGCGGCTGTAGACCTTGACGCCGTAGAGTCGGTTTGTCTGCGGCTCGCGCACCATCATCTCCTCCTGTTCGCCGGTCAGCTTGTGGAGTCGAATGATTGCATCCAGTCGCCAATCCGTAATGTACATCCAATCGTTGTGTATCACAATGGAGAAGGGATGACGCACCAGACGCGAATTGATTGTTTTGATGTCTGTGCCATCCAGGTTGGCATGCTGCACGTGATCCAGTAGAGCATCGCACCAATACACGCGATCCTCCTTAAAATCAATGGACAGACCGTTGGGCCAGCCCAGGGTCACATTGCGGAACACCAAAAGGCCGCTGCCATCGGTATTTGCACGGGTTATATTAGCGGGACGATCCCATTCCGAGAAGAATATGTAGCCGCGGTTCGGGTGCACGACGATGGCGCGCGGCCGCTTCAGGTTTTTCAGTAATGTGCGCCGGTGCGTCACGTTTCGTGTGGAGAGCACATTGAGCGTGCCCTTGCGTGAGTCAATGTAGTAGAGATTCTTCGAGGCCCAATCGACTGCCAAGCCCTCGACACCCTCATTCTGTGAGGCCAGCACGATTTCACGACCTGTGCCGTTACGGTGCACGCGATAGATGACATCCTGTAGAACGTCCGAGTAATAAATGAATTCATCGCGGGCATCGAAGTCGAGACCAACAAAACGGGCACGTCGGGAGACAACAGGAAGAATGGCATCACTGAATCCCTCAATTACGGGTTCCAGTACTTTGCCCTTGATGAAGCGCTGCTGCGAATACATAAGGAATTCGCGCACAAGCTTACAGTTCTTGAGATCCGTCTGCAGCTGGTAGCCAGTGTGACAGGCACAGCGGAAGCCGAGACCTGTCGGCGCTCCCTTGACGGCCGTTACTATGCACATGTGATTGCAGGCGCCATTGTTGTTGCCGCACGGATTGGACACATGTGGTTGGCTAAGCGCGTGCACCGCAATGATGCCCTTGGGTTCGCGTATATCCTTTGCCTTGTAGGTTACCTGAATGGAGCTGGGCCCCTCGAATTTGTCCACGGACATTATGCCCTGCTTGGTGGCATCCGTCCAGTAGATGCGATTCTCAAACAGCGCCAACCTTGAGGGGCTGGGCACCTGTTGTCCACGCAGCACCATAACACGTTGGCCACCTTCATAGTCCACCGATTCGATATAGTCCAATAGTGAGTCGCACCAGAAGACGCGCTTGCTAATTATATCCACAGTAACGCCGCTGGCCTTGTAGGCCGCCTCAGAGACAATGGAGCGAGCGTGCGTTCCATCCATATGGGCACGCAGCACCTGGCCGCCATCGGCAACAAACATGAGTCCAGAGGTGGGATCAAGCGCCAGATCGGCGGGACTGGTCAGATTGGAGCCCAGCACAACGGCATGCCAATGGCCGCTTAGCTCAAAGACATCGATTTTCTGGCCCACCAGATCTGCAACATAGATTTTGTCACCCACCCAGTCGACGGCCAGAGCTACAGGCGCCCAAGTGCCAGGCAGTGTTTGATCCAAAGGCGCTACGGCGCTGTTGAGCACATCCAATGGCAATGACTGTACCTTCCGCGTCTTGATGTCCGACCAGTATAGCGTGTTGCGGGCATAGTGGAATGCAACGCCAGCGGCGGCAGTGGCATTGGCTAGCACCTTGGGCTCACTGTCGTGGGCGTACATACGCATGATGGCCCGGTCATGGGCGAAGATCAGCTGCAGATTGTTCGCATCCGGAGCAATACACTTGGATGCGTTCATCAGCCTATAGCCCTGAGCGCACTGGCAGGTATAGCTGCCGGGAGTGTTCGTGCACAGTTGGTCGCAGTGGCCCCACTCGGCGCACTCATCCAAATCCACGCAGGTGCGATTGTCTGCTGCCAGACTCTGGCCAGGGCGACAATAGCAAACGCCGCCAGTCAGCGAGGGGCCGCACTTGAACTCGCAGCTCAGCGCTGGACAGGAGGCAATGGCTACAAGATACATAAGAAACAGTGATTTGTGGAGCGGTTTCATTTAAAGAGGGTGAAATTGGTTGAATTGGTTGGGGACGGGGAATACTTACAGCAGGCCGTCTCCTCGTCGCTGCCATCCTCACAGTCACGCTTGCCATCGCACAGCTGCGATTTGAGGATACACTTGGGTGCACCATTGACGCCGCCTCGTGGGCACAGGAACTTGTTGTCAGGACAGGCGATGGCCGTGCAGTTGGCCTCGTCGCTCTCATCGGCGCAATCGTGATAGCCGTCGCAGTGGAAGTTGTACGGAATGCACAGCGCATTCGTGCAGCGGAACTGCGCATGGTGGCAGGGTGGGAAGTCTGCAGGCAGCGAGGGGAATAAATGAAATAAAAGCGATCCTGTGTTAGGTATGCCGTCTCATCAATTGTCTATCTCATACTCACTGCATCCCTGTTCGTCCGAGTTGTCACCGCAGTCGTTACGATGATTGCACTTCTGCGAGACATCAATGCATTTCTGACCGTTGGCGCAGCGAAATTGATCCAAACGGCAGGCGACCCCGTTGCAGCCATCCTCATCGCGTCCGGTACGACAGTCCAAGTAGCCATCACAGCGTTTCTCTTTAGCCACACACGGCCCAGTCAGACGGCTGCCCTCAGCAGGAGCTGCTCCACCAGGCGCATTGCAAAAGACGTCCGTGTGCAGGCACTTGCGATAATCTGTAACAGCAAAAAAATTGAAATAAAATTAAATAAAATAAAATCTTGTGTTGGGGCGGGGCAAAGAGCGGATATACCAAAAGCGGGCTTTCAATTTAATTACTGTGCAAAAGAACAATAAAGACACAAAGTTCCCTGCAATTTGTAAACCAAATCAAATCAAACTGTAGCACACTTTCAAGAGAGAAAACCCTTCTATTTTATACGTTTTTTGCTTACACCATGGGCAGAATGGACAGTTCGTGTGACAAAAAGCCAGGGCTGCAATCGCAAGCAAAAATTATCGCTGCTTCGATTTACCTTTCGAACCAAACCATGCCAAACCGTGAAGCATGAACCATGAACCCAAACGTTGGTATAATATTTTTAAATACTACATATAATGGACATAACGTAATTGAAAGTCTTTGGCTTAGTGTTAATTTTACCCACTGTCTTGGTGTCGCCTACAGTTAAGGTTGCTTTTTGTTCTCGTTGTCTGACAGCTAGTTTGTAGCTGGGACATAAATTAATTGTCTGTTTGCCCGGGTGGTTGGGTGGGCATAGTTGCGAGGTTGGGTGATTTGGAACTGTCCCTGTCACTACACTTAATTATAGAGCAACTAGCCTTCATCTGAAATACACACACACTCACGCACACAGACAAGCCCGGAGGTGTGATATTGACGTTGATTGTTGTTATTGGACTCCTCTATACAGTAAGAAGCCTGCTTTCCGGGTATTAAGCTTGCGTTGGCATAGGCAGCCTGCTTAACTGTGTGGCTCCAAACACAAATTAATCAAATTTACATTATGTCAACACGCTGAGAAGCGTCAGTTGCCAGCTACCAGCTGCCAGTTGCCAGCTGCCGGTTGCCCACTTCAAAGGCAAGCCTGCCAATTGAGCGTGTGACCCGCTTGTTCCGCTGCCTTTGGGCTGCAATTGGGCAATAATTTAGCTCAGATCCAAGAGAATGGACGCACAGCAGGCGGTGGCCTGGGTGCCGACCTGGACCTAAGCCCATGTCCAAGCCCAAGTTCATGCCTAGGAGCTAGTTTCAAAACTGAACGCGCATGACCTGATGCGTCCATGCATTGCTATTGTTCAAACAGTCCACAAACAAATATATACACACACACACACACGTACATACAAACACGCACATGTCGAGTGTGAAGGCCGTCAGGGAGTAGATTGGACTCACCGCAGGCGCCTGGGAACTTAAAAATGCCTGCAAAATACATGCGCTCAACTATTGCTGCCAAAGACATTAAATTTTGATGCCAGACATTGGGAAAAGCGGCGTTCTCTGGTTGCCAACATGAAGCCAGAGCGACCTCTGTCAGAAGCATACACCCACATACAAACACACATAAATATACGCACACATATAGTGAACGGTTGGGCACGCATGGCGTATACGTAGTGCATAGAGCTGTAGAAATGTCAGGCGTAATTGTCCGTCCGGCTGTCGCTGCTCGTCTGTCTTACCCAACACCCTTCCCGCTTCCTTTTTACCCAGACTCTTGTTGTACAGTGGTTGCTCGCAATTTCAAATGCTCCGGCTTTAGACATAATTCAATTTGCGGAGAACTCTTGTAATTAAAAGTTCTTTGCTCAAAAAAAGCATTATTTAATATGATACATTTTTTACTCATACTAGGTTTTGAAAAGCTAAACTTAACTAAATATTTTTTGGGTAAAATGTTATTAAAATAAATGGAATCGCTTTTATTAAAAGAGACCTCTTTCTTGGGATTCGTAGCATCGATTTTCATATGCTGGCATATTTGAATATTTTGTATGTAAAATGTAATTAAAATAAATGTTCTAATTAAAATAAAATTAATAATTAAATAGAACGAAATACAGGCTTCAAAGCATTGAAAATCCGGATTTGTCCGCTCAATCGATTCATTCGACCTCTTTCTTTGGATTCATAGCCTTACTTTTCATATTCTGGCATATTAGAATTTCGCAAAGCTTAAGTTTTCGAGCGACCACTGTATTCGTATTGTGCACTTGAGTTGTGAGTTGGCAGGCAAAGTGCTATAAATTATCGAGTAGTTGGTTGCAGCACCCGTCCCGAATGGGACACGGTTAGGGGCAGGGGTACAGGGGCACAGTCCATCAAGCTGGCTACAAGAAAGAGGTGGCCATTGCTCAGCGAAAGTTGTGGCAAAATTAGAGCTGCTTCACGCTCGGGCTCTGGCTTTAAGCAATGCCAAGATAATGCGCCATGTGCTGGCAATAGGGCGCCCGGATTAAACGATTCGCCAACAGAGACAACACGCTAATACTTAGAACAAGCGAGATAGAGATATTTGGAGAGCTGGAGATGATGATCTATGCCACTTTTAAGTTACTTTTGGCGTAGGCATAATAAACTTTCCGAAGGTTTATATTCTTCTTTTTTGCTTTTTTTTTTTACCACCCACTCCCATAAAAGCTGCGCTTTGGCTGCTGTTGTTCCTGTTATTCCTGTTGTTATATTCTGCTGTTATAGCTGCTGCTCCACATTAACGGCGCACTGGGGCAGCCAAGTGTAGCAGAGCAAACTTAATTAGTGCAAGTTAAACAAGCCAAGTTGTATAAATATTCGCCGGCAGCAGAAACTTTTGTAGCACAACAATAAAATGTGTGCCTGTCTGAGTCTCTCTGTATGTGTGTGTGTGTGCGTGCGTGTGTGTGTGTGTGCGTGCAGGTAGCCACGATTCCTGTCGTTACTACTTAACCCCACCCCCCTCATTACTCAACATCCTTCCTCTATTGACAATGTGAGCACCTAGTCCAACTTTGTCGAGGCTAAAACTGAGACGGACTAAGGCAGAGACTTGGGCGCAGGATGAGCTTAAGCGTCTGTGGAGTGCTAGGTAATCATAAACAAGACATAGCGAATGCCTTGTTGATATGCTGAAGAATAAATACCCTCTTCGGCATATGACAATGACTCATAAAACACAACGTCCTTATTTATTTGTGTATTTATTTTTGATGAATTCTTTGCTCTTGACAAGAAAGACAAAAAATAAGAGAGAACCGCCTTCTTGGGCACGCCGAAAATTATAGACTCTTGCCATAGAAGTGTTTTTTAAAAAATGCTTTATATTCTACATACACAAGCCATGTTATATAGTAGATCGAAGAGAGGATAATATAGATCGAAATTTCTGAGTTTGACGACAATATAAAAAAAAATTAAAAGACTCAACATTTTTTCACGCAAAAACATATTTTTCGACAGATTCTTTATTATATCGTATTCCTATGTTGAAATTATTTTCGTTATATGTACGGTACGGAACGGTACGATCGCCGGAATGATTGTAGCTATAGCCTTAAGAGAGAAAGAGAGAGACGTGTTTGCAGACAGACAGGTGTTTCGTGACAAAATTAAAATACCCAAGCAAGTATATAAGGTGTGTGTCACGCACCTTAACGTTGATTTGCTGCCACTGCTGGCCCCGTGTGCCGCCATAGTTATTCAAATTGGCGAGATGCCACCTCGTGGCATCAACAGCAGTAGCAGCAGTGGCAGTAAAACGCGAAGTTGCAGTTGCATTTACAGCTAGTTGCTCCGTTTGGCCATTGACAAGATTAACGCGCACAATTTGTTGCAAATTCGCTTTCGCTGCTGTTGCATTACATTAAAAACAAATCATAATGACAAACGAGTGGGTGGTTGTATGGGTGGTTGCAGCCGCTCTGCTTGGCTGCAACTTTTGTGCAAGGTCATAAAAATGTTGAATGCTGAATGTGGGCTGGCGGACGTTAACTGCGGCTGTTGCCCGGGACCGGGTATCGGGTGCCGCTCGACTGCTGCTTCATTTTTCACATTTTGCAGTTCGCAGAAAGTTTAACACAAAAACTTTAACTGGCTGCGAGGGCAGCAACGTTGTTGGCACTTTATAAACACAGCGAAGGGCGCAACGTGGGCGAGGGCGTAGGTTGGGGGCGGGCCAATGGGCAGCGGCAAAACTTTGAAGTGCCCCGTGGCCCCTGGACCGTGCCTCTTTCCATTTGCCGCTTACATCTCGATTCGAGCCCAGCGCCATGCCGTGCAACACTTTCTAATTGGTAAGTATGGCCATGGTATCCAGATGAAGGGGGTCGGGGGTGTCAGCTGTGCATTAACGTTTATTGCAGGCGGCAAACGTTTCACTATGCCCAACTTCTGACTCGTATGCGTGTAGTGGTGTGTGCTGAATTGGTTTGCGTAATTACGCGCGACAAGTTGCTCCCCAGTGGAGCAATCCAAGCACCCAACCAAACAGGCAACCAGCCAGCCCATCCGTAAGCCACTCGTCCAATGTCCAACGCCTCTGGGCCATGGCTTAGAGCTTTTCTGCACGTCTAACTGGCCTGACAGCTGCAGTCAAATAAACGTCAGTCGTTGGCAACTTTCGCCGGGTTCAACGACAGTTTACGACAGCCGTCGGGAGGCCGAAGGGGAGTGAGTTTAATGCGGCAGCAACGTTTAGTGAAAGTGTAGTGGCTGGAATGCCAGAAGTATCTACTCCTGGTACTTATTTGGCACGGCGAACAACGACGAGACGAGTTGATCATTTTTGTTGTGCCCACCTTCTGGTTAGCCGGCTGCCTGCCGCCTGCTTTTACGCACTTTTTGGCCCGCCTCCCTCAGCATCAGAATCCAGGTTGCAATTAAAAGCAGTTCTCTTTCTGTACCTTTTTCTTACGCGCGCTTCCTTTGTGGTTGTTTTAGGGCGTCTCAGGTGGGTGGCCGAAGCCATTTCAGTTGCCGAGTTACTTTTCCATTGACGCAGTGCCATCAACTGATGGCAGGAGCAAAGCTGCATGTCGAGTAACTACTTAAAGCAAGCAATCTAGCCCACGCCCCCTTTTCCGCTCCCGCCACATGGTACATGCTTGTGCATAAGGACATTTAATTAAACACTCAATGCTGCTGCTACTGCTGGCTGTAACTTGACAGGTGCTGGTGCACCCTCTGACCTCGCAGAAAGTAAATTTATTTGTCTTTTTTTTTTTTTTTTGCAATGCTCTGCTCTCTGCTGTTGTAAGACTATTAGTGTGCCTGAGGCTCAGGTTGTGGTGGCTTTGATAGTGCTGCGGTGCGTGGCAAGCATGCAAAGCAGCAAAGCAGCAGGGAGAAAAGCTCACATTAATTTCCAGGAGCAAAACAAACAACTTAACGCACACCTGAAGTAATTAAATAGTTGAAATAAGCTTGCTCTAATATTTATATGCCATAAATTAAACAAACAAAGGCGCACGCAAATGCAAATGGAGATGCAGGCGGAGACAGAGTTGGAGACGCAGACAACACCCACAGAGCAAACACACATCAACACCCACAGACACACACACACACACACACAGCCCCTGGCAGATTGAGCACAAACAATTCGCAGACGGGGAGAAGCATTCAGAGACGACGCGTTGACACGTACGCAAAATAAATAAGTTAAGAACGCAATAAGAGCGAACATTTTGTCGCCATTTAAGCGCGATAAATTATTGTAAGAGACAGACACGAGCAGCGACAGTGTTAACTAGCCGCTGCGCGACTTAAAGACACTCTGTACTCAGCTTTGAGCCGACACACATTTGTATTTGCTTCGAAAAGAATGTGTGCCCTAATTATGGGCCACAATCACCATTACATTCTTCAATTTTAGATATGGGAAACCGTTGTTACGGGAACCTTCTTGTTAAACAAGAATATTTTCTGAAACTGTTTTAAACTTAGGGTAGGTATTTATTTATTCTTATTGTTTGGCAGCTTAGACAACAATCAACACACAAACAATCACGAGTCGCATTCACAATATACCCCATATTTATGTTATTCAAATATCTTCTGTGGAAATTGGCCAATCGAAGTGATAATTTACAGGAGTTTCATTCAAATGTACGTAAATAACAAAAATCAATGTAATTTATCAACAATTTAATTCAACTTAGGGAGTGGATACATTAAACATTCTCAACGTGTAAAACATGCTCTAGGATATGCTCAAAAGCAGAGAGATAGGCTCGATATAGATATTTAACGATTTGCAGTACATGTGCAAATAATTGGCAATAAAGTTAATAGGTGCACGCAAAAGCGTAATCTTCATTTCATCTGTAGCATAGAGCATCTCAGAGAGATATAGAGAGAGAGAGAGAGGAAGGAGAGAGCGAGAGGTAGAGAGAGAGATACAGGACAGGAGCTGCTTGAAGTGACTCAGATGTTTATAAGGCCGGATCGGTCTAGACCATTCGAATGCAAACATTTGCACGACTATAATATGCCCCTACTTTTGCACCATTTCAAAAGGGTATAGAAAGAGAAAGCTTTAGACAGAAAGAGTTTTGCTTGCGTCTTATTAAATTAAAATGAAATTTAAACTTGATCTTGCGCCAGCCAACGCCTATAGAGGCGCACGAGACGCGGAACGAGCAAAACGCTGCTTTCCAACAAATTGGCCATCTTGCAGCAGCCAAAACAGCGACAACAACAACGACAACGACAACGACAACATCAGCAACAACTACAACAAGGAGCAACGCTGTCTGGTACCCTACAGACGCGTACAAGAACGAGGAGCGGACAAGGACTGGCACATCGAGGACAAAGTTGTGCGCGTTTGTCTAGCGTCAGTCAAAGCTTAAGCAAAGTTGTAAAGGCAACGGAGTACTTAGGAGTTGGCCGCTCAAATATATTTAAATTTATAAATCTTAAATAACAAGCAATAAATGCAGCTGGCCTTTGCACTCACGCCCGGCAACGTCCTCCTGTGCGGCTCTCGCTCCCACCTACTTGCCTATCCATCCTAACTCTCTCTCCCTCTGACAGCCTGTCTCTCTCTGTGTGTGTGTGTGTGTGTGTGTGGGCCAAAGTTTTAATCAAAATGTGCCGCACACGGTCTGCCAACTAAAAGCACTTGAGTTTTCCTTTCGAGTTTAAGATGAAGATGCAACGAGCCTGGAGCTGGAGCCGACTAAAACGTTTAAACCCATCCACAGCCCAGTCAAGCACAAGCCCTTCAAAATGCATTACATTTTTCGAGTCTAGTGTAAGCATTGGGCAGCTTTCAGGATTTGCATCTGAAGACAAGATACCATCGACTTGGCGTGCGATTGATTAAAAAGAAAATGTGATTTCAATTAGCCATCAGATGAACCTGAGCCGATGGAAGCGATGGAAATTTCGATTGAATTGTTTAAGGCTAAGCTTTGAAGCTGTCTTGATATAGCTTCGCATTGATCCCATTTTCTGCTGCAGTAATATATTTCAACATTAAAATGGACCATCCAACATATATAACATAATTTTACCAGACAAACTGACAGTTCAATATCAGTAGCAATTTTCTATTTCCAGATTTGTTGATTTAATTTGCTATTATTTACAACAAATAACTGGCATTAGCAATAAAAAGCTACATAGCAGTCATATGTATTCTGAGTCAAGTCCTTGTTATATTTTCAATTACCAAAATAAAAATGGTTCAGTTCAGGTATTTGGCTTTTCTTTAATTGCTTATCTGGCTTAAGGTTCAGCTTATGTTAATATAAAAAATTGAAAAACCGGGCTTAAGCCGGTTTGCTTCTTACCCGATTTCCGCCTTCATGATAACATTGTTATGCAACTACTTAAGATTTCCAAGTAGAAAATGTGCAAAAGGGTGTCGTTGCAGTTATTTTGAAAAGCTTATTTGAAATTGAATTCTTAAATTGTCTGAGCTGTGGGTTGCTGACTTTCAGCACTCAGCACATATATAAAAAATGAATGTTTGCTGATCTCCGCCCCTCGGGTAAGCTGCCCCTATCTCTTTTTACTCTTTTCATAAGCAGAACCAAATGGTTTTGGCTTTGCTGTGCGCACCTTGGTTACACGCACACTTAACTTTGGATTTTGCCAACTCTGGGGGATTCTGCGATTGCCAAAAGCTAGCTTCTAACAAAGTGCGGTCTGTCTGCATGTGTGTGTGAATTTGGCAAAATTTGCATAAATAAAATTGGTATAATAAAATGTAAACATTTTGCTAAGCAAATTGTTGGCGCGCACACACGACCCAAGCTCAAGCGAACAAAACTCCGAGCTCAACTGAACTGAAATGAACTGTAAATTTAATGGGGTTTGTGGAGGGGTGGAGATGAGTTTCGGGTTCCGGAGGTGGAACAACTCGCTGCAGTGTAGCGCACTGCGAAAGAGATGCTCACAAATATTTGTTGACTCAACAAATTTGCATTGAAAAGGAGACGACAGCCGAGGGCATACAAATAGAAAAACTTGTAAACTGCGCTTGCTGGGAGAGCAATTTGTATAAATATTTTCAATACTTACTGCACTGCGCCTCGTCCGACTTATCCTCACAGTCCTCGATCATGTCACAACGATAGTTCTGGGGAATGCAGTATGTCTTATTGAAGACATATTGGCCGCAGTTCAGTTGTGGCGACTCGCACTCGGGCGGCGCTGAAATTTAAGCAACAAGAAGAAGTCAGTTGTTTGATTTGACCTTGCTGAAGGGGGCCTTTACTTACGACACGACTGCATCTCATCCTCGCCATCGTCACAGTCCTTTTGGTAATTGCACACCCAGTGCCGCGTTATGCATTTACCGTTGTTGCAGCGAAACATTTCCGGTGGACATGGCGCATTCGAAGCAGCTATTGAGCTGCCCTCACCAAGCCGCACGCCTGCAAAGAGAAAAGTAAGTTGAGTATTTAGACAATGGTGTATTTAGACATTGCGTATACGCTCCGTTTGGGGCACAACTGACCAGAAGACATATGTACATATGTAATTTCTACAAATTATTTAAAATGAGGAATTTATGCCATTAAATAGAAGTCCACGGTAGCTAAGTTGTCAATGTGACCCAATCATTTTGGCAATTGAAAACCGACGGGCTCAAATGTGTGTCAAATATTGTTTTAGTCGAAGATCAGGGTAGCGGAATATTTGAGGTTGAGAGTTTATAACTATGTCCTACTCATATAATAATATTTAAATTAATGTCTTAAAGATCTATTGCTTAATAAACTATAATGTTGTTTACAAAAGGAGCTAACATTACTGATTGCTGTTAAGATAACAGCTGTAAAAGAGAGCCGTAAATAGAAATATGCATTTTTAATGAATAGTCTACTGAAATTTACAATATTGTCTACAACAATGAAGAAAAATTGTAGGATTAGCCAAGTTTGTGCCAAAATAACCAAAAAGAAGCGAGCATTCAGCTCAGAAAGCAGCACAATATTTCCTATAGATTGGCGGTAAATTAGCCATCTTATGATACTTCTATTGGAAGTTAACAGCTCTTGAATGCTTTTGCATACTCAATGCAACCTCAGCCGCCTGCAGACGCTTGTATTATGCATTATTTCGAGAGAAAAAAAAAACAAACAACAGCAGCAACTTTTACACAAAGGAGACAAAAATAAACATTGAACAAAATAAACCTCCTACAGCCTCTGTTATTATAACAATTTTCTAAAGGCATCTGCGCCAACTTTAAGCTTTGAAACACAATAATAAAAAAAACGACAAACAATGATGATGAATGGCGCAAAAATTGCAGCATGACTGCATGATACCCTGTACTAGCTGTACTTATAGGAAAGAAACTTGATTTTAATTCCATATTTGAAGTCTGCGAACCGAATATAAAAAGTTGGTTGGATCGGCTTACTATATTTTATAGCTGCCGTAAAATCTATGGATCGAAAATGATATTCATTCACGAAAGTTTTTTGTGTTCTTGGATGTATTATATATATATAAAGGTGTAATTATGAACTTACTTATGAACACTTTAATAAAAACAAGTTAACCTATTTTTTTATCAACTCGGCGGCTATATACATATATCTGATATACTATTCAAGGGGATACAAAGCTGAGTAGCTTAGTGATTCGGACTTATCCCATTCCAAAAATAATGCCAGGACTCATTTTTAGGTTTCCCGAACATATATCCTTTTTCATGCTAAGCTCAAGGGTATTAGCAGAATTTGTCGTTGGCATTACCAGTGACATTGCGTCTGCCCCGGCTTACATATTGATATTACGACTGCTGCTGCGGCAGGAACTGATGCTGATGCTGATGCTCCCTGTGAACCTGGTATTGGGACTCTTGGTGCTTTCTTAAAATTAAAAGAAAATACTCTGATGAAAAGGAAGGGGCAGACGGCACGGTCTGCGGCGCAGACAGCAGCAACATGTTTGGCTCGTATTAAAGCTGGCAAGTTTGTGGCTAAATCTCGGCAGCAACTTCTTTTTTAGCTAGGTTGTGCCCGGCTGCCTGGCTGTCTGGCTGCCTGGTTGCCTCCTTGTTGCTTTCGTTATTGTTGTTGTGCCTGTTTGGGGAACGTGCCACAGCGACAGAGCAAAAATGAGCGCAGCCGGCGCATTTTGGCAGCATTAATTTCTCCCGTGTGTCACATAACGTTCGCCCAGTTGCTGTTGTTGCTGTTAGACGTGTTTATGGAGTCACTTCCCAGTTGGATGCAGCAGCACGTAACCAAGCCCATACTCATTCTCCTTGCTGTGTTCCCCTATTTTTTTTTCCTATCTCGATCTATCTCTTTCCCGCCTGTCGTCGTTGCCATTTTGCCAGTGTTGACAAACAAATTAGGCCGCAATTGTTTAGCACTTGGCAGCACTGGAAGATGCAGATGCAACTGCAACTCAGCTCAATCAGATAGGTTTTATAGGTGTTACTATAGTATAATTAGCAGGTTGCCGGCTGTGAGTAAATTGGCAACTCATGTGTATTATTTGCATTTAAATTGCTTTTGGTCCTTAATTATAGGAGCTTTTGAGTACATGCATTGCGCAACGTGTGGCATGCAGCAGGCACCAGGCAGCAGCATGCATTGTTATTAATAAATGCCAGAGGCCCTTTGAAGTATGCAATGGCGTTTTACACCGACCCAGTCCCAGTTGCAGTTGTTGTTCGTCCTTCGCCGTTTCGCTCATCGAACGCAAAAGTCATCAAATATACATTTAAAAAATTTTTGCATTACGCTGGAAAAAGCAGCGGACACGTGTGCCCGCCCCACAACTCGGCTGGCCAGTTGGTCTTCGCCCGCGTCAGCGCTAAAAATAATAGGCCGCCTGTGTGCATACTAATGAGTCCCCGGACGAAGTGGCTCGTCCGTCTGTCCCTCCATCTGTCCATCTGTCCGTCCATCTGCCTGTTTGCCAGTCTGCCAGCCTGATGTGTGAGCATGCAATTATGCCAGTTGTCTGTCCGACGCGATGGTCTAGCAACGCTCTGGCGCCGCGATGTCTGCTGCACACCTTTGTTTTTATTGCAGCTGTTTGTATGAAAAGCTGAGCGCCATCTCTCGACTGCCATATACCTCAGTTTGAATTAATTTCCAAATTAAATTGCCCCAGCAGCTGCTAACTGAATATCATAATCATTCGCGCATAAAGTTCATTTCAAATGAAATTGAAATTTATTTGGCTAGCACATTTGAACTCTTTAAAATCGGCTGAGAAAATACAATTAAAAAGGTGGTCAGCTGAATAATTCAATAGATAGCGTGCATGATCTTTATTTCTAACAATTTCAAGGGTTAGTACGATCAAGTGATCATGGATGAATTGAATAAGAAACCTATATGAATACATAGCCATAGTTGAGTCAATTGCTGATCAGTGGAAGATCATCCAATAATGATATGAGTATGTACCTCTTGGAGATTAGAAGCTTTTTGTGGAAATTTCTCTGGGTACGTAAAACGGCAAACTATGTTAAGGGGCCGATTTAAGGTACTTAAGTGGCCAATATTCATCTCTCAAGGTAATTCACACAAACAACATACCATGTATACCCTGGAAAGATATACAAAAATCCACTCGAATCGCATAATGAACAACGCGTGGGTCGCATTGATGAGAGCCCCAACCTCATCAGGTCATCCACTTTGTGTCTTTTTGGGGTTACATTTATTTATTTATTTACATTTTTTTTCTCCTTTTGTCCTGTGTGTGTTTGTGTGTGTGTGTGTGTGTGTGTGTGTGTAAGTGTGTGCGTGTTTGTTTGCTTGGCTGTTGCCTTTGGTTGCCTTGCGCACTTAAATATTGTATATTAATTTTTATTTGTTTAATTTGGATACCCTGTACCAATCGCAAATGGGTTGCACACACTACCAAAGACATTCGACCTTACATTTGGAATTAAGGTTCGCCCATGGTCTACGCAGGGCGAGTTTTTTTTAATTGATCGATAGCTCTAAAATCGACAAATATCGATGTCCAGATTAACATCTCTCAGGGACTGTAAGAGTCTCGTGCAGTTTACATAGATCAAATATACAGGGTATCTTCTTGTCGGACACATTCCACTAGAGTACTTTTATTTGTATTGTTTGTATTTGCTTTCGCTTCGTTACATATCTTTATAAAATGTTTTTGCAGACTTTGATGGTATTTTTGTTGCTGGTATTTTAATAGCCCGATGGCTATGAAGCATATATATTATCAATATTTATATTTTAACCATTAATGCATTTCGTAATATTTTAATATGCATATGCGAACTGGTTAGTAAATATGTATAAAACTGTATATGAAAGCTACTTGTGATTTATTTAATATACTCTAGCATAGAGTACAATAATTTTTTTCTTAAACTTAAAAATCAATCGAGTTTTTCGTCTGTTTCCATGCAAACTCGAAGTTTAACAGTTCGGAATATGGCCGTATGAACTTCTACCAATTAAGACGATCTAATCTGATCAATCGAATAGTCCCGTCGACACTTTTCGTTTGATTTGCACTTGCACTTTAAACAGGGTATTGGGCGGTCGGCTGTACGCGACCGCAGAGCTATGTTTTATATTGAATTACATCTTGTAATTTATTATATTTAATACTTTTCGCTGTGGCCGCCATTTGTCATATTGTAATTTAGTGGCTCGCACGCAGATTGTAATATTCATAACTTATTTTATGCTTTTCAATAATCAATGCGCCATTATAAATAATTAATATGCCACGGCCACACGCAAATAGCATTAACATTCGATCCAACTAAATGCCCGGCCACACAAATTATTGCCAACCTCAAATCAGGCAGACAAACATACCATAAGCTCTGAGCGATGGGCAACTGGCCAAGCGGCGTATACTTGATTGCGGCAAGTGGTATGCAACAATTTGCGGCACTCAAGAGTAAGGGGTGGTGTGCCATTATGTGGCTTCATTATATTCGCATAACTCTAGTCAAACCAAATGCGAGTCCAAGTTTTGGATAACAGTCATTGACTCAAAGTTCTTTTTTTCTGCACGTTTTCTTGCGCCATTTCTTTTCTTTACGTTGCCAACTACATTGCACACATATACGCACACACACAGACTGGCACATATGAATATGTCATGCGTATTCTTTGGAGCATCATTCACAAAAAAGCGAAACGAAAAGTGCCATAAACAAGCGCAGCGTCCAAAATCTGTTGCCAGTAACTTGCCCATAGCTGCCTGCCAGGCTCTGCACATGCCCCGCTCTGAAAAGTATGCTAGATATGGCTAGAGATGGATAGACTTTATGCAGACGTTGCCACACTGCGGCGGGCTGGTAGACTCGCATTGCCATCAATAAATAATAAATTGCCTATAAAAACTGATAAATTCATTGATGAATCTGGTAACTCGGCGTGTTATGGCGCTTCGCAGCTCACATTTGTGGCCATAGCCGCCGCCTCGACCGCCTCGACCGTCACTCGGCCCAGTCGCTCCCGGGCTGAGTAATGGAAATTCATGACGGCAATGTACAAAACAGTGCGAGAGCTAGGGCGAGAAATGGTAAAGGGATCGAGTAACAGTGAAAACTTTAAATGCAAGGCAGTTGCATGCCACTTGCGACTTGCCACTTGGCAGTTTCCACTTGCCAGTTGGCAGTTGCCGCCTGCCGCTTACCGCTTGCCATTGACAGTATCAGGGATTTTATGGTAGTTATATTCGGTAATGGGAATCTGTATGGACTGCCATCTATTCATGGCATACTTAGACCAGGGAGCCATTTTTTTTGTCGACTTTGCTTCGCTCTCTTTCGATTGTGCACAGCAGCAAACATTGATTTATGTACGAATCGTATACGCAATACATGCTTGCAAAGTAAGCTGCTTTTTATACCCTTGCAGAGGCTATTATCAATTTTCAGACACAATGTGTAACACATTGCGAAACCATCACCAGTTCAATAGAGTGTTAAGTCATAATGCTTCCAAGGGTGCAAGCTGAACCAACTTGAGCCTGGAATTCCACTTTTAATAAACAGCAACTAAAACCGGATTGGCTCAATAATAGCTGAATCAAAACAATAATACGAAATATCATTGCAAAGCTGTCAAGTGTTTAAAATTGCACTAAAGACAAAAGCTATATTTAGATACAATTAACAAAGTTTATGATAAATGAAATAGCTCGACGAAAATATGCACGAGGTATGAGAATTAAATGTCCATCTGTATCTCAGCGACTGCAAGGGTAATAAATATTCAGGCATCCCAAAAATGTTTGTATTTTCCTGCGCAATTTTTTCGATGCACTCTTTCCGCTGTGCTGATGTGTCGAGCATAGCAAATTAGCTGGGGGTGTTCGCATGGCAAAATATGACAAGTTTGTGCTAAGTTTTAGAGGCGAGCATATTTAGTATGCTTTAACTGGAAAGTGTCCACAACACACACTAAAAGCTGAAGGTGGTGGAGTGGTTGCTGAGCTGCTTTGCATATCACATAAGTATTTCCAGTCACATGTTGAGAATTCAACGTATAGTATTTGTATTTGCATTTCTATTTGTGTTTGGATCCGCTCTCATTGCCTTCTTTGTTTGTCAATCGCCTGGCTAGCATGATTTTCATTAAATGCTGTGTGTGCGTATATAAGTGTGTGGTTGCCCAGCTATTCCAAAGGCACAGCACGTGTGCAACTTTGAAGGCAGGAACACACACTGACTGCAGAAACTGGGCAGGATGTTAGGCAGGATGCCAACAACTGACTCACGACCCATCCATCTACTTTTGATTTTTTCGAGTCTAACAAAAAACCAACAACAAGCTGAAATCGCAGATAAATACTTTTTCCTTTGTACTTTATACTCTGTACCCATTGAAAATGGAAAAAAAGGCTATTAAAAGCTTAGTATAATGTACGAGGACAACAACTAAAGACCCACAAGTCAAGACAAGAAATTTGAAATATATATTAATATTTATTTATATTAAAATAACCAGATAGGGGCACGGCCGTATATTCAAAGTCTCGGCTTCCATGTTTAAGGCTCTTGTTTTTTACTCTGCGCTGGGTAAGGGATATCCTTTAGTCGAGAACTCTTTGCTAGCGCACTCACTTGTTTTATTCTCGTTTTTTTTTTTTCAACTTTCGTTCGGCTTTTTTTTTTAATGTAATTTTAAGTGACGTCGCCAAAGTTAAAACGTGACAAAATTACAAATATTTCGTAAGCTTTTAAAACCGTTGATACTGCAGCAGCACGAACAACAACCATAACATTACCCATAACAATAAAAACAAATAGAAGCAGCAGCGCCAACAACAACACCAGCAACAATACTAATAACAACAACAAACACAAACACAAACACAACAACAACATATAATACCTAATAACGTGCATTTTGATAATGTCGTGGCGAAAATGGCAGCGTGCAAGGGCAAGCCGGCAGCGCCCTGATTCCCTGATTCCTTTATCGGTCTGAGGCAACTTTTGGCCAAGACATCAAAGATTCGCCAAGTAGCCGAACATGAAAATAGTTTGAAACTAAACACCCTTATGGGCCAGCTGGCAGTTAAATGCTCAACTATTTAAAGTTTTTGGCCATAAGGTAACAAAGTCTCGGCCCAATAGTAAAAGTTCTCACATTCTGAAGCATCCTTTTGGGTCGGATGGCCCATAAAAGCTAACGATACGTCCAGCATTTATTTAAAAGATGTGCACCATATTTAAATACAATGCTTAAAGAAGTTCTTTAACAAAAACTATATCTCTGATTTATTTATATATCTAATCTAGTAATCAGATGCCGATTTGATTATGCAGACAAGAGTGTGCAGAATGGGATAATTTGCAAAACATAAAAGTTTTTCAAAAAGGGAAGCAATTTTTGACAGATCTCGAGTGCGGCAGCTATGCAGTGGTTGATGAAGTGGTCCAAACCCGTCGGATAGACAATCGGACGGATTTCAGGTTAAACAAGCGTATAAATACTGGCGGCAATGGAAGGATTCTAGTTTTTGAGTTGCCTACAATTACTAGACTTAATGTTGAAAACCAAATGTACTCGTTAAAAGGGATCACTTTTTATTTAAATGTGGATATAAATATGTCCGCATGACATGCCTTTGAAAATTAACCAAATGGACAACCAATACTTCGATGAAGCACAAAACAACTATTTGCTTATTAACAAGTGTATATTAAAGTCCAGTTAAAGTATGATTGTGCTGCATAGGGGATAAATTTAGGCATGCTTTAAGTGTATATATATGGGTCTGCTTATGACTATATATGACTGTATATCCTTTAAGGGACGAGTAATAGTCTTATTTTCAACGGATTTGCTGTTCATTCTTGTGCATTTTATGCCAAGCGTGTTGAATTCCAAATTAAATACACGAGCCAAAGCGAGTATTCATTGCAAATTTGTGTGTGGGCGATTGCGTGTGTGTTATGTTGTGTGTGGGCTTCAGTTGGCTTTGTGCATCTTTTGTGGACCGGCTTTTATTATGGCACAAGCTGCAAAATTAATTTAGCGAGAATTGCGTCAGCATCCACAGTCGCTAATTAGATGCATAATTAGACACGGCGTCGTGCGAGAGACGTTTTTGTTGATCCGGTTGGGGAGAGGCGATTGAGGGCGGGGCAGCTGCAACTCAAAGCTAAAAATTCTGACTGACAAACAGACAGAGAGAGAGAGATTGGGAGAGAGATAAAAGAGACAGAACAGACAATAAATGTTTGTGGCTGGCGCTTATAAACTCAACAAATTATTTTTAATTGAAGTGGGTTTGCAGTGGAGCCGCAGCAGGTGACAAGCGTTTGCCCTCCAAAAAGTTGCCTGACAGCTGTTCAGCAGCAACAACAACATCAACTACACCAACAACAACAACAACAACAGCAACATCAACAAAAGCAGCAACAACAAGCACAACGAGCACGTGCAAAGTGCACGTAGCCGGAAACAAATGACATTGTCAGCGCCTGCCTTTTGGCTCGTCGCAGCGAGAAATCCCAGCTAAGCATTTCCGGTCGCGTCGTCTGCCATTTTCCGAGAGCATGTGTTGTATGCTATGTGTGTGTATGCTGTGTGTGCGTATGCTGTGTGTACACTGCGTGCGCGCGTGTGTGTGTGTCTGTTTGCTAGGAGACAGCGCCATTAGCCAACGCGACACCGCAAAGTTTTGCTGCAGCTAGGCAAAGGGCCAAAGGGTAGAGGTCGCAACTGCGTCTTTTAAGGCGCCTTTTGCAGCTGCCATTTTATGACTGAGACGCCTTTTGTTGTCTGCGAAGCTTACTCAGCATGCTGTGGCAGACAATTTCGTATTGACCAATTGCGTTTAAATTAAATGCCAAAAATTGCTGCGCAGTGTTAGTGCCATATCGAATCAATTAGCCAAGCGGCGACTGTGTCCTTCTGCTCTGCGCAACATTTGTCGCATTAATTTCAAATTTTGAAACGCATTCAAAATGAAATCACGCGCTTTCACTGAGTTGCGTTGTTGTCCTCGTTATACCCAAGGAAAAATTTGAAAAAAATTAGGGTATGTTAAAGATGCTTAAAATATATGTAACGCAACCTCGATCTTTTAAATAAATTGCGTACATTGATTGAAATATATATACTGATTGATAACTAGATTGAAAATAAGCACAGGTCGTTGGCATGACATTTTTGACATTTTCACCAAATGTTCATTTCAACGATCTTTTTAAAGCACCTTTGCTATATTTCTATAAAATTATATAACACTCCCTTAGATGAAACATGGATGATGCAAGCATATTAACATATATCACATCGGCTTAAAGCTTGATTTCAAAGTTCTTTAACAATTTAGATCTACCCATAGTCTGCAGCAAGGCCTAATAATGCCGGTTGCCCGTTGAATACACTAACTTATTAATTCTCAATTGGATTTTTACATGGATATACATAAGCAAGACAGGGTATTTACTAGTCCTGCTCTTCACATGAGCCCTCTGGCTGGTTGCTATTGACGTCGTTGCCAGACGCCGCCGCGAAATTAGCATTAGGCTGGCAAACATTTTAGCCTCTTTTTGGGTGGGCGTGGCAATAAATTGGTTGGCAGTCTAACCCAACGCCGGCTGCACATTATTGGAAATTGCTGCGTTTTGCGTTTTAATTGCTGCAATTGATGGAATGCATTGGCCAAGCTTAAAGCCTCAACTTTGCTCCGCTATGTGGGGCCCTTGTGTATCGTTGAACGACAACCCGCACCGCGTAAATCACGGCATGCAACGCGAATGGCGATTGCCGATTCGCGAGGCGAGGCGAGGCAAGGCAGCGATGTAAGGGGTAGCGCGTCGCACCGCCAGCTGTCCTCTGGTCACCGTTGCCACCCACCCAGCCCGATTGTGTCCTTTGTCTGGTGCCCTGTATTTCTGTGCTGTGCTGTTAATAATCGATGGCTGCAGTGCCGTGGGGCAACTGTTGCAGTCTCAGTCAAGCGACTAACCGGCCAGCGGACCAACCGACCGACAGACGAACCGACAGACGAACCGACCGACAGACCAACAGTCCGACAGTCTGACAGACCAAACGAACAACAGTGGCCAATGATTTAGGGTCAGCACACGGCCAAATTTCAATGCACTCGACCGCAAAATGTAAAATGCGTCGAGCGGCTACGTAGACGACGCCATTAAAAGGGTTACCAACAATTACTAAAGCAACAACAGCAACAACAACAAACTCGAAATGAAAACAGAGAAAAAAACAATGCCTAACACAGCGTCAGTGCCCTTTCCTAAGAGCGAGTCCATCAGGTAAGCTTAGATGTACTAGACTTGTAGTCTTCACGTCAAATCAATCATCAATCAACAAAACTTGCCAGCGGGTCATATATTTGAATGCATATATAAATGTATATATGCAACTAATATATTTGGTTATTGAACTTTTGAAAGAATGATCTAGAGATCAATCCATAATATTTTAATAAAATTTATGCCCAGATAAAATATTTATTTACACTTATTATTTTGCATGGCTATGATAATTATGAAATAATTTTCAAATAATTAAAGAATGTTCAATAGATCTGTACTTTCTATGCCACAATGTTATGCCGCTAGTGCTCATGCAGCAAGGGTATGCATGTAAAGCCGATTTTCGCGAAAGGAGGCCAGCTGGGAGCAGCGGGCGCTATGTGAACAGCGGTAACAGCGGTAACAGCAGCATTGGCGCCAACAGCGGCGGGCTGATGATGGCCAAGTGGTCACCCTGGGGCTGTGCAGCGGCCATGCGACCAACGCCAGAGCGTGGGTACTGGACCGGAAATATTAAATTCGCCACTTTGGCGCACAAAGTGTTATTTTTCACTTCCGCTTCGGCGGCGTCGGTAATTTGAACCCCGTTCACTCGATCAGTCTTCGTAGCACCCGCAACTGCAAGACATTAATCTGCCCGCCATGGCGAGCAGGAGCGCAAATAAAACAATTCCAGATGCAAGCAATTTTTACATTTTTTTCTTATAAGATTTCACCTATGTAAATAGACTAGCGGGTATTTTTTTCTTATCACTTTTCCATCCATGAGTAATTTCCCGTTCCACACACATTTCCACACAAATGCGTTTAATTAGATATTTAATTAAAATGTGAAAGTCTTTAAGTTACAATTTTGATTGATCCCCCAAGACGTTAGCTTAATAATTGATTAACAATAAAAAGAACCAAGTATAAGTATTTCACATAAGTGTCGGCTACAAATGGTTATTAAATGTTGTATATAGTTAAGGATAGTTGCGTCGCAGACAAGTAGTTTAAGACGTTCAAATTGGAAGTACTCAATATATTCTGTCAGATAGTTATCTGATAAAATTGTGGTAAAACTTTCGAATAGATCTTCATTAGTCAGTGCCTGTAGGCACCCAATATAACGTCGATCCAAGGATTACATTAAAATGTGCTTGTCGTTAAAAATATTTTACCTCTAAAAGGCAGCCACCAGGCAGGGAGACGTTCGTCAGGCATGCCAAGCAGGAAAATTAATTAAATTGTTATAAGTTTTGCTCACAGAACTAGCAATTGTGATATATATACTTTACGTATACATACATATACATATATATTTATTTGAAACAATATATAGTATATTAAGTGCTACACAAGTATGCAATATCTATTTACCTACTTGTAAATAAATTATGCATGCGTGCTGAGTACGTTTGAGTATAAGAGGGTGCCTGTGTGAGTGTGCGTCAGAGTGTGTGTGTGTGTGTGTGTGTGTGTGCGTGTCGTTGAACAAAAGGCAACTGTGGCAACTGGGTGCCTTTGCCTGAACAGTGAAATTGCCAATTGCGTTGACCCAAATAAATAAATAACAAAAAGCCGGGACAGTTTTAATTAAAACCAAATTATTGTTATGAATATTTTGTGATTCAAAATAAAATGGCAACGACAGCTTGCCACTGGGATAAAGGATTAAGAGATTGGATCTGGCACACTGAAAATGACAATGACAATTGTTTTTGTCTAGCTCTAAGCGAACGCTTTTCAGTTTATGAAATATGCAAAACGCTCAAGGAATTCCGGTAACCATGGCGATAGACGACAAAAGCAACAATTGCAACAAATACATATAGAAATGGATATTAACAATAGCAAAAAGTTGCCAAAGCTAGCCAAAATATGCAACAGCATCGAGTCGAGCAGTCATAAGCCATAATGTGCCACAAATAAACAATGCAAATGCAGCAATCCTACCAATTCCGTTGACCAATTTGTCAGCTTAAGAGCCACAATACCAAAAACCGTCATAGATTAGGCATGAGTGTGGATTGGTCTGTTTACAGCATTTTCAATCGATTGGCATATTCAATAATACTCGCCAAATAATTAATGTGACTTTGCTGAAATGTTTAATGAAGTGTTTCACAAAATCAATTAAATAATACCGAAAGCGGCTTAGCTTAAGTTGAGTCCATGAAAATCGCATAGAAGGGCGAAACTCAAAAGATCTACAAACAAGCTGAGAGAAAGAGAGAGGTATACGTTTTACTAATTGTTTGTGTTTATTTGTTTGTCCAGCGTCTTGCTGGCCCTGTATATTACTGTTGGCAGGCATCCTTCCTCGTTTCCTTTGCCCGTGCCTTTTAGTGAACATATGCACCTACTGAGAAGGAGAAGATTCAGTGGTATCAGAGCCCGTAGAAGGCTTGTAAGTCTATACCCTGTCGACTGGTCCACCCCATTATTGAAGTGACCGTTGCCGTTCCCTTAGAATCCAAATAATAAATCTTTCACACTTTAACTCATCCTAGCATTATAATTGCCGCAATATTTTTTCATAAATATTTAAACCAAAAATTTAGATAGACTGAAATGTTTTTTTTTTTTTTTTTTTTGACTCATTTGGGGCTGCTGATATAGAGTGTGGAGACCAATTATTATTCTATCAAGGTATCCGGAGATAGGATCGGAAAGTAATAAGCGAGCTGGGACCAAATGCAATTTATTTGCATTGTGTTGTGTCTGGTGGCAAGAACTAAAGTTATTGTCTCTGCTTTGCCAAAATCAATAATGTAGTAAGTATTTACGACTTGGTCACATTGCTAGCGCCAAAATAATGCACATTACCTCAACTTGAGGCAGTTCATAAACTGCAAAGTAAACTGCAAACTAATGCACTTGAGGCAAGCTGCTCCGCACACGCTGGCCCTTCAAGTTGTGCACTGTTCGCCCATAGCCCGGCAGCTAAAATGTTTTGTTAGCATGCAAAGGTGCTCAGTACTTGGGTGACGCCTGTCCCGCCCCCATCCCGCTGCTCTGCTCAATTGCCATACTCTTTGCCATATGGCTTGCATTTACTCGTAAGTGTGTCTAGCAGCTACTTTTCTTATGTGTGGCCTGTCTGTGGCCACGTTTGTCATGCAACGTCCCGAGGCGCCTCCCACCCGAGCGCCAAGTCCAATTCCAACCTTAGAGTCCCTGCGGTTTGTGCCTGTGTGCGTGTGTCTATGCGTGTTTATGTAAGTTGTGCGGCAAGTGGCGCTTTAAATGACAATACCTTGAGTGGGTATATCTCCATTTCCTATGCATAATGTCATAATATAAAATCATAATATTGTGCCGATGCTATCTGGGAAATGCAATGCCCACAAATTGTAAAGCTAAATAGAGCATTAGCAAAGGCCATCGCACGCATGCCTAGGGTGAGGTGCGGTGGGTAGAAGAGAGGGAACAATAAAAATATAGTTCATATACAAAGGCAGCAAAGCGTGATGCAAATGTTGCACACACAAGCACATAGACACACACATACACAAACATACAAGTGAGTTAAGAGTGAGATGGAGCTTGGAAGGGCGTCGTGTACACACAGGCAGTGACCCCAACGTAAAATGCAATAAAAGCTTGAATGAGGCGACATTTTTATGCATATTTATGCTTCAATGTGGCAAGCGACTGGTGCTGGTGGTGCATGCATGTGCTGCGCGAATGTTGGGGTTGCCACAGTCAGCTTGCAACGGCTGTATATAATATTGACAGACGCGACAGCGGGTGGTGCCACTGTTAAATTTTAGTGCCCAGCTTTTTGTTGCCGCCGTTTCTATTTGCAACAAGCAGCAAAATGAATGTTGCGACTTTTACTTTAAATGCAAACAAGCGCGAAGTAGCAGCAAGGGAACAGGTTGGCCAAACACACGCCACAGATGAGAAGTTGCAGCAGCAGCAGCGCCCAGAGCAGTGCGACGGTCGAAAAGAAAGAGAGAGAGAGAGAGAGAGAGAGAGAGCGAGAGAGAGTGTAAGTAGGAGACACAAAAATGGAGCAGCCAGATCCTTGGCATGGACTGCTGGCAAAAATTTGCAAGGCAACTGCCGCGAGGGAGCCGAGTCCCTCTATTCGTGTGAAGTGTGCGAGCCAAATGAGTTTCTTGTTGCTGTTGCAACTTCATGCTGGCACTGTTGTTCTTCTTGCAACAGCAACGTGTAGAAGAAGCAGCTGAAACTAGCAAAGTTAATAGCATAGTTCCCAGCGCCGAACGCATTAAGCGAAAAGCATAAAAATTGAATTCAATTTTCGTTCATGAGAATGGGCAAAAAGGCGCAGCTATATGGAGTTATTCTTGTTGCTATTCGTGTTATGCCCGCTCCACACTTCATACTCCTTACCTTAACATCCGCCCTCCGCCCACCCCTTTTATTGTTATTATTGTTGCTGTAGCTGTTGCTGTTGCATTAAATAGTGTCGCAAATAGCGCATTTTTTGACGCCCAGCCCAGCAAGTTGAAATTTCAAAAGTATGCTTTCAGCCAAGTTGCATGTCGCTTGTAATAACAGCCGCCAGGTAAAGTTTTTGCATGTCGTTGGTTCACCCACTATGACCCAAGCAGCTCACCAACGATTAAACGGGATATGCACGCATTTAGGCAGCATTTATGGTAGCGACCTCAAACCCTCGCTGGTTTTTCTTTGGGGAACGCCTTTCACAAGGCTCTACGAAGCTGTTAACTCTCATATTACTTGAATAACAAATGCGTACACCTTTCTAATGGCTTCTGTTAAAAAGAGTGTTATTTGAAACTGAAAATAAACTAAAATATTGAAAATACTCTGCAAGCGATGGTAAGAAACACAATAGATTTATGCAGTATGGCGATTTCTTCCACAATAAAAATTTATCACAAGCACTTTAATAAATTGTAATTATATAAATTGAAAATTTGCAACAAGCAGAAACCAGATACATGACGAAGGAACAAAATCATGAAAATTAAAGTAGCATTCGCTCCTAAAGTGGAAATCTAAGCCGAGAAGTGTTGTGATTTTCAATCAGCGAGATGGACAGCATGTTGTTTCACTGTGATTTTAAGCTAGCCAAATACAAAAGACAATTAACGTTTACGTTTACTGTTACGGCTGCACTCGGATGCCACGACTTGGCTGGAGAGTGTGTGGGCGGTGGTTACGCAGTCCCCTATCGTCTCCACCAGCACCCAACGTGCCACTACTATGCTCTACGTGTGATTTTAGCTTTTGCATAGTCGTGTAATTGAAAAGTTGCACAACAAAACACACGCCAGGCATTTGATTGTTTGCGAGAGTGTGTGTCTGTGTGCGTTAAAATTTCATTTGGCTGAGGCTTTCATTACATTTTATTTGCTGGCATTCGGCACCGCGGACCACCGCCTGCTGGTAGCTTTCTGAACAACACCTGCACGCCATTTTCGGGCAGCTGGTGCTCTGAAAAAGGGCATTCGTTGCCGGGGCGGGCACCGAGTCCTGTCTGTCAGTCGAGGGTCCTGCGAATGCCAGCAGTTCTTGTTGTTGTGTTGTGGAGATTGAGCGCCCTTTTGAAATATTTATGCATGCAAATTAATGCCACAACAAAGCAATGTGAAACGAAATGCGAAATGAAACCAAAAGATACTTAAGCATACATACAACAACAGGCCCACCCGACGCTGATAATAATTCCAAGCATTTTTATTTAATTTGCACCCAATGCTATTGAGCACTGCGTGTTAACGCCTCTCATCAGCTGTCCCGATTTCCGCACAATCTGAATTTAGGTGCCCCAAGCTCTGCGCTCGTCAAGCAGATTGCAACATCTGCTTTAAAGCTTAAGAAGGCTGCCAAATGCAGAACAGGCAAATCCAATAAAGCAGATTTTCCAACAAACTGCGTGTGCGTGCATGTGTGTGTGTGTGCGTGTGTATATGTGGGTGTGTGTGTACGTGTGCGTGTGCAGCAACAGTAAAAACTTTGCAAAATGGCTGTCTTTAATTCCAGTTGGAAAGCCCTCAAAGCCGTTTTAGGGAAATCTTTGCAAAATTGTCGTAAGAATCATGTAAGATTTTATTGATGACATGTCCTAATACTTCTCTAGCAGAATTCCCAGCATGACATTTCAGAAACGAGAGTTTAATTTTATACACTGTTTACATAATGGAAATGAGTATATCGCCTTTATGCAACGACCACCCGTCTGTCCGTCTGCTAAAGTGTTATGTGGCACGCCCAGTGGGGGTCATTGAGCATGTGACTGCTCTTGACATGACATGTCGTTGGACGTACTTATCCTTATAACATTTATGTTATAGTTTAAAACGCGTATGGTTTAAATATTTATTATTATGGAAACCAACAAAACACAGCAATTTCTAAATATGAGTATCCGTTTAGGCGAGCATTCACTGTAGGGCACTTACTATGGCTTGTCTAGTTTTGATTTTGGCCAATTTTTGGCCAGAAGCTTTCAGCAAATCTCCCAATCAATGGTACGTAGGTGCGAATTGCTGGCAGGAGTGAGTAGCTTTATCGCATTGTCTGTTTACACCCCCCCCCCCCCCCCCCCCCCCTCACCACTTGTCCTTATCTGCCGCTTGTTGTGATTAAGCTGAATGGTTGCAAGCAGCGCACACACATAAATAAATTATGGAAATTAAACATGAAATTGTACAAAACCCCGACACGAATGCGTCGACACGAAGGAGCACGTGCGTGTGTGCACCTACCAGCTGCCAGGATAGATCCTGGCTACCCCTGGCTGCTGCTGCTGCTGCTGCCGTTGCTTGAATGCTGCCTGTCTGGTTAGTACAGTATGTAGATAACGTTGCAAATTGACGGAAGCAACACATTTGCCACACACACACACTGGTTACAGTGAGCAAAAAAAGTGCATGACCTGCTCAACATAATCAATATGAGGCATCACACAAATGCTCCAGCTACAAATCCATTTGTGACAATGTTGATGCTTGATATATTTGCCCTGATTTCTTGCAGTGTGCAGTCTTCTTGTGTCAAGCTGCTTGGGGGCTAACAACTTTGTCAATGTGACTGCACAGCTGTGACCAGGAGCAGGAGCAGGAGCAGTCCTCACCTGCCGCCTGTCAACGTGTTGACAGCGTTGATGATGATGAGGACCTCAACAACGACGACATGGACGAGGGCGATGAGGACGATCAAGCTGTGTGCCCCATGTTAACAGTGCACGACAAAAGCGCATTAGGCGTGCGGCTGCCCAATGGGCGTGGTGTTTCTCTCAGGTCATTGATGCTGCTGGTCGTTTGCGTGGTTGGCTGTTGCATTCATGTTGCAACGATTTGTTGCAAATTGTCAAACGTACACACATACACACAGACGTACACACGTATGTGTTGCACCATATTGGAGTCTGTGGGCGCAGCCCTGTTGGCTGTTGTTGCATTTAATTACGCGTGTCTCTACAGCGAAGTTTACTTTGTCTCGCCATGACACACACACACACACACACACACACACAGCTGTGGAATTGTGTGTGTGTATTTAAGTTTATTAAACATGTGCCCCAGTGGGGGGCACGGGTTGCGCGGCATTCGGGCTGCTAACCACAAGGCCTTTGACTGACAGCCAGGCACTATTGTCCTGCCCTGCTGCCAGCTGGCAGGTGCAATTGAATGAAATTGCCTGGTCAAATACGTAACAACAACGACTGTGACGACAGACGACAGAGAATATACGACTGGGGCTGGCGTTAATGTGTCACAAATCAAAATTAAACAAGACAGCCACGCATCGGAAAGCATCGCAGTGCAGTTCATTTAAAATGTCACATTAATTAAATGCAAATAAACGTCAATCGAGCCAGTCAGTTGACCCTCTGCACAAGCCCGCGACCATTGCTCGTAATTTAATTTCGGTACAAGCCAAATGGCCCATGAAATGTGTCAAATTAAAATTATGATAAACGCGCCTCTGGTCCAGACAGCCGAAATTGCAAATGCAATTGAAGCGAATTGTAATCACATTAAAGTCATTAAATTCTTGCAATATTTTGTGGTTGCCAAAAAAGATGAGTTCGAGTAATTTTAGACACAATCCTTGTCTTTTAAGACCTGCACTACTTTTGCACTACATATACATGCTGAATAATGCTAAAAGCAAGGTTCGAAAGACCTTGTGAATCAAGGTCTGCAAGTTACAGACGTAACCATAATAATACAAACCTCAATGTTTTTTTTTACAACTAACTCTGGCTATATCTAGTTATTACTTATAATGCCAGCCAGCTGGATTATTGGGTAACTCAAATAATAATCGAACTCAAACATCAACTTTGTTATTCTATTAGGCTAATTTATTTTTTAATTTCAACGTTCGACTTTTTCAGATCAGTTCAAGAGGCTTATCCGGAATATTAATACAATTGGTCTCATACCTAGCCAAACTTTTATTAAATGTCTGTGGTCTGATAAAGCTTAGTCCTAGCAGGATTTCTGATTGAATTCTTGTCTGTCCAAATTCAAAATTATTACTAACACTAAATACAACCATAAAAAAGCGCTACTAAAGCACTAGGCGTGGTCCCGGTCAAAAATATTGTGGCACTGCGACATTTTGGTTACATAGCTCGAGGCATGCGTCGTGTTGGTCGTGCTACATGCAACAAAACAATATGGTCACAAAGTTGAGCCCTGATTGCAGTCAGGCCTTCCATAGGGACGGTCGGTTACTGTGCATTGCTGACCAGCAGCAATGGAAATTTGAGCTCGTATAGTTCTCGATTTGCATATTTTCGCAGGACAGCCCACGGTCATGTTGGGAGTGAGGCATAATTTTCGCGTTGCATGTACATTGTTCAGTAAAGTGTGGCAGCTGCAACAACAAACAATTTACTACATATTTTTATAGAATTCTTATTGGCATAGATAAATCATTTAACGGCCTTCTCGTCTGGCGGTTTTTGGACTGCCTACTCCTACACTGTTCTTGCCCTCGCGCTGCAGACCCTTGTCATTGTTGGAACTCAAAACAAGTATCTATTCCTCTTCGGTATGTTCTGCACTCTGGAATATGCAATGGGACCAAGCCGATGCCCTATTGCCCCAAATCAAGGCTGTTCGAACACGAAACTCAATTTTTTTTGTTACCATAAACCGAACATTAAACCGGATTAGCTGACTAAAGAACGGCTGAACCTAAATCGGTTCTTTTATTTATGGTTTGTTTCAAAACAATGTTTTTATATGCATAATTGAAAATGTTGTGGCAAAATGTGTTCGTTTTCAGTGTTGTGAATAGAAAAAGTTATCTTATTTCGATAAATTTGATTATATTTATACAACAAATTGAATTTAGAATGAATTGGTTTAATATATTGAAAACTGAACTAAATATGTGAATCAAAGCCGGAATGAAAGTGGAAAACTTGTTTCACGAAGCGCACCTCAAAGTGAGGCATTCGGTTGAATCTTGAATCGAACCACCGAACATGGGTTTGGGTTGGCAGCCAAAAATTTCCTTTAGCACAGCACATTTTATATTTTAATACATTATTCTGGGCGTTTAGTACTAGAGATCGATATTGTTATAATTGGGAATTTTCCTTATTATTATAAGTTTAATATTTTTAATAAAACCAAAAGTAAATTTAAAATAAATAAATAACCTATATATGATTGCTTGCAAATATCAAAGCAACTTTCCGAGTATAGACGGTCATATTCTATGCGATTTTACTCTACAGTTACTGTCTGCAGGACATTTTCATTGAAGTACATATGTATTTACTGTACTAACATACATGCACGCCCTTTTGCTGGATGCCCTGTTGGACCTGGGACAAGTTATGCACTGTGCGAAATCTGGCAAGCCAGAGCATATTTGTAGGCGTTCACAAAAATGCGGCACATGCCGCAACAAGCAGCTGGCGATGGCTACGGCTATGGCCATGCCTGGACGTGATTGCGTCCTGCATGTGGACATTGTCTGGTCTGGTTGCGCGCGGTGTGGATATTAAAATGTAGCGGTCGGCCAAGTGGTCAAAAGTTGAGCGACGCGTCATAAAAGTACACAAAAAAAGGGCAGGCGTGGCAAAAAAAAAAAAAAAAATGTGTGTGTGTAAAGCATAAGCGGCGGGCGCAAGGATTCTGCATTTAAAGAGTGGACAGTGGCGGCGGGCGGGTGGTCAGTGAGGGTCTCGGCTTTTACGAGCGCAGTGGCGTGGATTTATGGTCCGGCGGATTGTTGAAAGTGGAGATGCCGCGCCAACAAAAATATGTTGCGAAATATTTTACAATTTCATTTTGGTGCTGCGAGGCACGCTTCGTCGACAAAGGCAGCCAATGTGTCGAATAAGGGAACCGGAAGGGGGCCACTCGGGGCAATTGAAATGAATGTTTGTCGTGTTAAAGGCTCTGATTTTTTTTCGCCTCTATCTGTGTATCTGTGCATGTGTATGTGTGTGCGTGTGTGTGTGTGTGTGAGTGTGTGGTATCGCAGGGACACATGGACATGGCAATGCATTTGCAGCGCGGACTAGTGAACTGAAGTGCAGATGGGCCAAATTGTGCGCCCGCCTGTGTAATTAACAGACCCTGCCAAATGGGGGAAAGGGATGCAGTGGCAACTGTGGCAGATAACGCTACTAGTAAGCCTGACAAATGGCTTATTTAGGCGCAGGCTTAGCCACTGGCCAGGCCCTGTCTCAGACTGGCGATTCGGTCTCGGCTCATTCAGTAGTTAATATTTACCTGCAAAGAGAATAAAATAAAAGCAGAACGTTAGATCAGATGAAAAGCTTAGCGCAAATATAGAAAAGCATGCATCAGACTTAATGAGAAAACAATCGGCCTCTCAGATATCCTGTTAACCATTATCCATTCATGAATCCGACAAAAGTTGACAAAGATATGGTGCTTTTAGTCACACAATAGTGCATGTATTATGTATTCTAGTTCAAGTTTTTTATTGTGTTTGTTTTCAATTAATTTTGTCGAAATAGAAACATATTTATATTTAAAATTCAATTCTGTGGCATTAGTGTGTGTGTTTTTTAAATAAAATATATTTTTAATTTTCTGATGGCATTTATAAATATTATGTTTATGAAACCTATTTGTAAGGCAGCACATAAAAGATGAGAATACAGAGTGAAAATTTTCATTATATTTAGCGTTTTCAGTTGCCACAGGATATTGAAAGGGGCTGAATGCCAGCCCAACTAATATTAGGCCCAGCCCGACACTAAAAACTAAAGCCCGGTAATCAAGTTGAACGCTAATCAAAGCCGCCGACCACCAACTGGGATCGGGCCAGCTGGCTCTGGCTCTGGCTCTGGTTCTGGTTCTGACTATGTGGCTGTGGCCTTTGGTTCAATGAACCACGTGCGGTTCATAAAAAAAGGCGCCAGTGCATATCATAAAATGGAAATAAACATAAATACATAAAGGCCGGCGAAGGGGCGCTGTTTGGATGTTGAGCGATTCATCTGGGCCAGGCCAGGCCAACCCCATAGCTATAAATTCAATTTGAAATTTACTGTCAAAGACGTGCGGGTTGAGTGTAGGAGCGAGCGGAGGGCTTATAGAGTTGGCAGAGTAACGAGATCTGCGTTTAGGGTCGGCATTGCCTAACGTTGATGAGCACAAAAGTTGGTTGTTGCCGTTAGCCGCTTGTCAATAATGTCAATCGTTGCTGCTGCTGCCGCTGCTGATGCTGCTGTTGCTGTTGCTGCCGCTGCTGTTGCTGCTTCCTGGGGGCAAAAAATTTGACATTTGAAATAGTGCAACGACAGCAACAACAAGCACATGACCTACAAGCATGAAATGCGCCAAACGACCAACGTTGCACAATAAATTTCATTGTTTCATTTCTCGTTGGTTGCGCAGTTTTCACTGCCGCTGCTGCTGCAGTAACTGCTACTGCTGCTGCTACTGCTGTTGTTCTGTATTGAATTTACTACTCGCAACTGGCAGCTATAAAAACCATTTCGGTTGCACCTTGCCATTTTTAGGATGTTTTTTTTTTTGCCGGCGCTTTAGTTGTTATTGTCGTGACTGTGGTCATCTGCCCATTGACTGTTGAGTATGTGGCAGTTAACCAATGTTTTAGCATGTTTCAATGCGAGCACCGCTAAGTCAGCCATAGTGGCAACATTGCCATGGGCAGCGGCTTGCTCTGACTCTGACTCTTACTCCCATTTGGGTTTTGCACTCTCAATCCGACTCTAAGTTCTCTAAGCCACAAAACTGCGACGATGCAGGCCATTTCCCTTGCCTTTCGTATGGTTTGTTTTCACATTGTGCTGATTTTGATATCAAATTCTTTCCATTGTTATGGTAGCTGGACCATGCCTTTGCTGGATTCTGTACCTGGCACACGGCTAGTCCAATTAAATTGGTTGGCGTTTACTTTAAGCCAACAACGAGTTGGCTTGAGTTAAAGAAGCCACTTATGTTCTCTTCATGAAAATCGAAAATCTAACATATTATCCGGTCTATTCAGCTTGAAGTAAGTCTGGCTATCAATCATGGCTCAGCCATAAACTCTTGGTTGTAACTGTAAATGATTATTATGTTATTTAACAAATTGTTTAAAGCATAGCACAAATTTTTATAAGTTTAATATAAACCAATAGCGCCCAACAGAGTACTTTTAAGCCGTTTAATAAATAAATCCAATTAAAGAAATAAAACGACAAACGAAAATATGGAAATTTTATTCATAGTTTTACTGCAACTTGGTAAGCAAATAAACGTTATGTTTTTTAAATAAATTTCGACAATGTTTAAAGCAAACTTTCTGCAAAATTTATCTGCACTGTTTTCTGTAACTCAAAGTTTTCATTTGATAAAAAATTCCATTTAAGGTGCACACTGGTGTTAAAGCTCAAACTCCAAATTTGACACATGAATGATAACAAGTTTTCGCCCCGGTATATCGCTCAGTACTTATGGCTGTCGTGTCCATCGCCTTTGGTACAATTGCCTGACTTTTATGTGTGTTTGTGTCCGGGCGTGTGTGTGTGTGTGCAATAACAGTCCAACAGTTGACATGAGCGTGACATTGTATGGTTGTATCAACGCCATCATCAACACATGCCCTCATCACAGCAGTAGAGCCGCAGAGTGGCAGAACGAAAGCAAGTGAAGTCACGACGTGGAACAGAATTGCAAAAAGGAAAAGGACCCGAAAATAGACCAAAAGGCACAAATCGAAATATGGGCATATGAGTGTTGTCATCTTTGCTGACTGAGTCGGTGCCACAGTACACATGTTACGGGCCGACTGTTAACTGCACTATAAATAGTCTCCTTAAGCTTAAAGATCATTTTCGAACTTTGTTTTGAAGAAAATACAACTTTTAGAATGCTGAAAAGGCAGGCGCAAGATTTTGAATAATTAATTTTGTATTTCCTAAGGACACTTATTAAGCATATTTTATACATGATCAAGCATAATTTATACATAATGATATTTACTTTAAACAAAGAGAGGAATAGTTTACTCAATTGCTTTTTATGCTTAATAGTTCTAACAGAAGGTAAATTGTTAGCCAATGTTTTTTATGACAGCCAGTATACCGTTTATACACACAAACAGAATAGCAGACGCCAAAGTGTGGAGGGCAAAATGATTTAGCCTCCATTTTGAGCTGCAATTTCTGCACCTATCCACTTTGGCGTAAAGCGCGTTGCAACCAAAATGAAGCGTCAGTGCCTGTGCTTGTGCCCGTGCCAGTGCCCGTGAGCTGTTAGAAGAGGCTCTGTTGAATGGATGTCTAAAACGGTTGCACTCCATTTCAACTGGCAATTGTCATTATTCATACGCACCGTGGCACACACATAGAAACGCCAGCCGCAGCTGCTGCATCAACAACAGCAATAATAAATTACTTTACCAGCCCAAAAGTTGTTGAAATTTGTTTTGGCCTTAGCCTCAATTTGCCGGGGCACACCGCACAGCAAACGATTCTCAACTTTTTGACGCTAACCACATTAAACATATTGTTATACTCTAAAGCAAAGGATATAATGCTTTTCTGCGATTGTGTGTAACGGGAAAAGGAAAGCAGCTTCGATTAAATAATGTATATATGCTCTTGATTAACAGCCGAGTTCATAAAAAGGTCTGCCGCTGATCAAGATATACAGATACGAAGATACGATACGAACAGATTCGAATCTAAAAGAAACTTCCATCTGAATCAACTAAAACTCATCCTAGGAGCTGGCAACTCAGCGCTGTGTACAGGGTAACTCTCAGTCGAGCACTGTCGTCTAGACTACTTTGTTAATGCCTGTCGCTGCTAATTTAATCGATTATACGGCACGTTGACAGTCATTGTGTGGGCCTACCTTACAGTCACGCTTGGATAAGTTTTATTTTTGCATTGATTTTAAATCAGAGCTGTACTCTCGGTTCGCTTAGACCCATCTGTTAATGACCAAAATTGTAGGATCGCCTGGTCGGGGCTGCTTCTGCAAAATTTGTTGACAGAGGGCCGCCGGGCTGGCAAAGTTTACGGAGCGCCGGGACAAGGATGATGAAAGGCGAAAACTTTATGTCAACACGCACATCAACGTGTCCTGTATTTTGATGTTGTTGTAGTTTTGTTGTTGTTGTTGCCATCAGTGCTTAGGCATGTCACAAAAAACTTGGACACACACACACACACGCATACCCACAAACAAACAGAGGGCAGAAAATGAAATGGCAACGAGCTGGAAAAAAATGTTTGCATTGCCCAGCAAAGCTCATTGCTAGCTCGCTCTCATTCTAACTCAGTGTCTCTCTGTCTGAATGTCTGTTGTCTATCTCTTGTGTTGCCTTGCCTATGGCTTTTAGCTCTTATTGCTGTTTGCAATGTTGCAGCAGAGAGACTCAAGTGACATTTTGTTGCCATTACGACTAAATTGGCTACTAGATTGTCTCATTCCGTTTGAATGGTAAACGTTCTGTTATTGTTATTGCCGAGTATTCTGCTGCCATTGTTCTAGCCTATCAGTAAGCCACTGTCGACAACAACAACATCATCAGCATCATCATCAGCATCATCATCAGCATCATCATCATCATTATTATCGTCGTTATCGTCATTGTTATCGTTATCGTTATCAAGTGCAACGGCAGCCATTTTGTTGCCTGTCGCTGCCCATTGCCCTTTGCTCGGCGCTGCCAGTGTCAACGTGAAAATAAACGACGTGTGAATAAATAGACAATTTCATCAATTTGGCTCACAAGCGATTTGCTCGAAAACGAATTCGAGATGAGCTGCAAATGGTTATTTGCTTCCTCTTTCTCTCTCTCACTCTCTCTCTCTCTCTCTCATGGCTTAAATACTAATTGCTACAACTGCAATTGCAATCCTGTGTCTGCATCGCGTATAATTAGCCTTCGCTCGTTGTCAAAACCGCTTGTCATATGTGAACCATAAATTGCTTTCAGGGCATATTAAATATACGGCTTTCAGGTATTTCCCTTTGCAAGCCGAAGTCTCATCTGCCAAGATGCCCCAAAATCTGTGGGGAACTATTATTGTCTGCCCATCAATCAGCAGCTGCGCTGGGGCTATGCTACGCACAATCTCAACTATCTGGTCAATTACAGCATATTAGACGCAACTTGGACATAAACCGGGTCAGGTGGTCAGAACAAGCACACAAGGTGATATCAGGCTATCTGCAGTGGACTTAATCTTGTTGTCTGTGTGTTCAGAGCGAGGGTCAACCAGTGCACACTCGATATTGATGTTTATCAATAGTTTAGCGATCGCGTTGTTATTGTTGTTTAAAATTTCAACAACCAAGAAGTTATTCAATATATATACAATAATCGATATATCTGTGTAATTTTTAATTGACTGTTAAGCATTTTTAGGCGTAAAGTACATTTACACTGTGAGAACTTTTCGAGTAGGTCGTTTCTTTCTTAACGTGTTGAATTTTGAAGATGTTAAGCATTTTAGGTATTGAGTCGCATATTTAATATTTATATTTATCGACGCTATAAAATATAGGAATATAGAATTATTATCGATAGTTTTGATGCTCAACATGCACGTGCAGGATATTTTTAATGCAGAGGCTTCTTTTAGTTAAATGCTTTTATTTTAAATGTTGTCCAAAGCCATTTATTTCATAATATGTATATATCGTAATAGGAATGTAACGCAATTTTTTATCTTTTTTAGTTGACAGTATCTTAATGAGCAGCCCTCGTTAGCCAGTTAGAGAGAGAATTGCTGACCAACAAGTTGAAACTGTGCCGGAAGGAAGCCGCTGAGTTTTCCGTTGTACCATAAAATGTTATACATCCTGGCCAGCGTGACAGCCAGCCTAGCATCCAGCGTCCTGCATATTTACCCATCTTCTATGTATACTCTATCTGACTGTGTGCGAGTGGGTGCAAGTGTTTTTCTATACATTTGTTTGTCTGTGCGTGGGGTGCCAGAGTTTTGGCGAGTTTTAAACGCAGTTTTTATGGCCCCACATCCGTTTTGTTTTATTCATTCGCGCACAATTTGCGACACATTATTGTTTTTATTATTCAGTTTTGGTTCACCTTTGTATACCCTGTACTCATTGAAAGTGGCTAAAAAACACATGGGTATTACAGACTTGTGCAAATATCTCCAGAAGTTAGAATTCGAAACACACAGAGTGCCCATATTATCTTCAGCTAGATGAAGAGTTGACCGGGATAGTTGAGAAAAATTATAGCAACAACTATCAACATTTATGTATGTATAGAGCAAGCTCAAATGATTCCAATGGCAGCTTTGGCTGAGGCTGAGTATAGGGTATCTTCTGGCTGGGCACTCACAGACCAGAGCACCTTTTTTTGGTTTCTTTTTTTTTTTTAATGCTGTGGCTGTCACTGTTGTTGTTACAAATTTGCCTGTAAATTTTGCAGTCAATTTAACAAGGGCCATGTGACAGGGTCGATAACACCTTTTTCACACACACGCACACACATTTATACACAGAAGCAGAAGGTGCTCGAAACTTTATGCGACTTTTCTTCTATATACTTATCCCGGTCCTTTATGTGACACTGTGATCCCTGTTGCTCTTTTCAATAGATTTTTGCGCTGTATGTTTAATGCATACTTTTAAGCGTAAAATTTAATTTTCATATTGAATGAAACGCGTGGAGCTCAAGCAGAGGGATTCTTTTTTTTTGTGTTTCTTTTTTTTTTTTTGGTTTTTTGTTGGAAGCGCATTGTCATAAGCAATATTTTATGGTTGAAATTGTGTTGTTGTAGCTGGCGCTCAGTTTTATGGTTTGACACCATTTTATGAGCAATTCTTTTTTACTTTTTGTTTAATCATAAAAGCTCTGCACACACAATAATAACAGGAACAACAGTAATAGCAACAACCAGAGACATAACAACTGCGATGTGAGCATTTAATTTTAGGCCATTTCCGTTGCGCGGCACAAAAACCACACGTACATAGAAAAATATTTTCAATATATATGTATACATATTATGTACAATTATTTTGTTTAAATCAACTGCAAAACATTTGCGGATATTTGTCATAGCTTGCGTTTGCGATTTGTTCACGCTATATATATTAATTACGAGCATGAACAGCCGATTCGATCTGCTCATTTCGATATGACTTTCTACACGGGTGTCCGACCTAATAAGAGATATTGGTAGAATGTGGCTCTTTCGTAAGCATCATATAGCTGAACTTATCAATGCTTATATAGAATATATATAATTTATCGGGTCGAAAAGGTCTCCTCCTATGCCTAACACATTTGACAAAATTATAATAACCTATACAAGGGTAAGAGCAAATGACACTGCTGCCAAATGTTTCACTGTAGCGCTTTGTTTATTCCCAGTTTCACATTTAGCAATATGTACCAGGTGATACGAAGAATTATACCTGGGCCGGGCACAGCGGGGTCTTGCCGAAAAGTACTTTTTATATGTAATGGCTTACTTTTATGAACTGTTAGCGATTGTACATTACTGAATTTTTCATACTCATAGACAACTTAAAGACATTTTAATCTGATGGCTGCCTCCTGGTTGGCCACTGACGGCAGTGGCAGAGGCGGGCGGCAGGCAACTTCCATTACTTTGAGTGTCAATTAGGTAATCACAAAATTGAAATCTCATCGGAAGTGATTTTGTGCGCATCGCTGATCGGCTGAGCTCCGTTCAGTTGAGTTGAGTTCAGTTTGGCCCAGAATAAAATGTCAGTAATTGGGTCTGAGGCTGTAAGAGTCGCTTTGTGGTGTGCCTACGCGACGCTGCATTCTTACAAACTTCCGTTTCCGCTGTGCACACTGCTGTATATATAATTGTGTGTGTGTGTGTGTGTGCGCACATAGATTACAATTCAATTTGGCCGACGTCAGCTTCACGTTTGTCTATGAAAGAGAATGCTTTGCCAATCGCTCCACAGGCGACAATACTTTTATGTTGGGCTGAGCATCACGTCGCACAGTGGGGCCACCGCTTAAAAAACGTTGAAAAAATTCAAAAATGCGAGTGCAGAGTGTACAAAATGCTTATAGTCTGACACTGTGCGTCAACTACATCACCTCATATTCCAACCAATACAAATCTCCTACCCATCCCGTCAACGGCAAATTACCAACTTTGGCGGAAATTAAGTGGCAGGCAGCACTGCTAAAAATTGAATGGAAGCGAACAACTTCAACTGCAACTGTAACTTGGTTTACTATGTTAATAGGTGTTGCAGAAAAAGGAAAAACCTACGAATAGCTATTTTGGGGGTATCGACATTTGAATACAGTTGCAGATGGTAAAGCACGATGTCATATTTTCATTTTAAGCATAAAACCATTTTTTTTTTAGCGGATAGTTCATGTGACAGAAAAGAATATAGCGGAATCTGATGCAGCACACAGTGAAAAGAAAAACGAGTCAATTTCCAAACCTGAATCACAGATTGACTGAGATTGAAGCGTCGAATGTGTTGGCACAGGGCGTGAAAAAGTAATTATACCCGCTGCAAGGGTATACCAATTTCGTGGACTTCGAGGTTTCGCTATTCGGGATTCGTATTTCGGGCAGCTATTGCAACTCCGACAGTCAGTGAATTTAATTTTCCACACGAATGCGCCGTGCACAGGAGAAAACGAAATCGAAAACAGCGGAGAGGCAGCAGATGTGTTGAGACTTGTGGAGGGCGATGAGCAAGGTTGGGGATAGGCGTGGCCTTTTTAAAGGCAGCTGCTGTGGCCTAAATTCGCAGCAAGACTTGCCACGCGTTGATTACAAGTCGCGGTGTGCCAAAAAGTAGGCAATGACAAAAGTTGTCGCAACTGCAGTGCCGATTAGTCAGTGTGTGCATGCCTATATATGTGTGTGTGTGTGTCTTTGTGTGTGTATGTGTGCAGAACAGTAAATTAAAAACTTTCACTAGCTACCTTTGCGGCAAGGCCTTGCACTTCAACTTTGCCCTGGCAGCGGGTGCGACCAGAGACGCCAGCTCCATTTGTTCCGCCTAGCAAGCACTTAATTTAACAATTTCCTTTTGTTCCTGCCCAGCACCTGCATCAATAGGCAGCGAGGGAGACGGAGAGACAGAGACAGAGACATGCAGACAGACAGTAAGAGAGGGAGACGAAAAATGGAGGGAGAAAGTGATAGAGGCTGCGAGGCTTATGCTTTTAGGTTCAAAGTGCACTTGAATCGCAGCTGGCGTCGCCCCTTCTGACAAAAATGGCTTTTATTTTTCGACTTTGCACCATTAATGCAAACGGTGCGTCTCGAGGGCCACTCGCCAGCCAGCCCTGCCCGCCTCTATACCCTTTCATTTCTACTCTATCGCCTCTATCTAGCTGCCTCTCCAAGCTCTCCCTCTCTACTGCTCGCCCACTTGCTATTGGGCTTTCCATGCGGCATGAACAAAAAAACTTTGTAAGAAAGGCATTTGCGAAGAGTCTCGTAAATTTTAATAATATTTGACGCAGAGGTGGGCTTGAAGTAGCCGCTGGCTTTTAAGAGCTGGCCAAAGTGGGCGTTGCCAACGCAGAGGGCGTGGTATTGACGTAAAATTAATGAAATTGTTTAATCACTTTTCCAGCAACAGCAACAAATACAACAACAATCACAGCAACCCCGAATTGGCGTTAAGCGCTGACAGTAAATATTAAAGACCATCAGAAGGTTTAAACTAAATACCTATATAAGCATAAGTATATATAAGCATATATTTTTGGTGTTAATTGAATGGCATCGATATACCGAATGATGACCTTTTGATGTTTTGGAATGGTTTGTTTAAATCCTTCATAGTGCTAAGTAATTAAATTAAATTGAAACTGAAAATTAACTTTTCGCTGGGGGCAGGAGGACCACTATATTTATAGCTGTCATAGTAACAATCAGCAGAAAATAAGTCATTTGCATAAAATTTCGTAAAACTAGATATTTATGTGGGCAAACTACAATCAGCTCCTATGACAACTCTTCTCCGCTTTAAGGTATATATGTGCTTTATATTTGTTAGGGTATTTAATATTCTAACTGTCCTTTCCTGTTTGTATATTATTTCAGCTTTCGGTTCTCAACTTAGTTAGCTTCATCTTGTTAGGTTTTAGTTGATTCATTTACTTCTGCTTGAAAATAATTAAATTTTAAAGTTTCGTTGTGACGTGACATAGATTAAGATTTTATGTAGCTGGGTCCGTTCGTTTATATCCTTGTTAAACGCAACAAATACGTATTGTGCAGTCGCAACGTATTTAAATACTTAGATTTTTAACTTTAAGCGGTAGCAGTATATAACGACGTAATACACCCAATCGTAAACCGAAAAATGTGGCAAGAATATCGCGTATACGTCGCGTAAGCCAGCAAAGTGAGAAAAATTGCCGACAGCGTCTGCATTTTTATGTCTCGTTGCTTTTCTATATATATATATGTACACATTGCGCCCATAAAGCTGGTTAAAGGGGGCATACTGAATGTATGTAGGGTTTGTGACAAACAACTTTAAGGTCACAGAGCAAAGAACATAGGGCAAAGGATCAAATCAAGAATATTTGACTTTTCAGATTCCTAACATACTAGATTCAATTTGAAAAAAAAAAAAAATGACAGATATGAGACAAAGATTCGAATGTAGAATGTTGCGAAGGATGGGTGCAGGGTATCTTACAGTTGGGCACTATCGGCTGGTGCTCTCTAGTTGTTTTCTTTTTATGCGCTTTCTTTTTGAAAACGTGTATTAAATAATTGTCGCGCATCGGCGCAGCAGCAACGACTGTTGCGAAAGGCAACTTAAATTTGCGAGATATATTTTGCCAATGCTGATTTAAGCTCACCAGCCATTTATGCTGGCCGACGATTGTAGGCTGTGGGCGTGGCATATACCATATACAATTTACCATACACATTGCAGCAGTAGCAGTGGTCAGGACCACAGTCTGGTTCAGTTAACTCGCGCGGGCCATGCGTCAGCAGTGACAGCACTGAGCACAGTGAACACTGTCAAACCGAAAACTGAATACTGAATACCAAATACCGAATACCGAATACTGACTACTACTGACTACTGACTACTGACTACTGACTACTGACTACTGAAAACTGAACATTGAGCAGTGAACAGTTAACCGCAGCGCAGTTTGTCTGCCAGGGCGTATTAATGGCAGTAAATATTGATTCTGTGCCGTTGCCGTTGTCAGAGCTGTTGCTGTTGCTTTTGCTGTTGCATGTTTGTTTTGAGGAGGATGCCGCGCAGCGTTCGCAGTTTGTTTGCGGTCACGCATAAAAGACGCTCAAGTTTATATACTTAAATTGATATACTCACAGATGCCATTATACCTAGCCATGCATACTCATGTACATATGAAAATATATGCAAGAAAATTGCAAAAATCAGCAACAGCAGCAGAGAAACTGCTACGTAATGTTCGTGCCACAAAAGTAAGGGAAACGGGAGGGCAGCGATACTGTGCGTCCTTTTTGCGTGCGCCACACAAAAACCAACCAGAAGCAACACAAATTGGCAACGGATTTTGGTGAGCGATGACTGAACAGTTCGGGCGAATGTCATAATTAATGAGAGAATCTCAAAATAATTGATAAGACAGCAAAAAGAACTTGAAGTCGTTGTCTAAAGGCAATGCCAGTTAGCAGTTAGTGTCAACGCAGCGACAAGCTCTCCTTGCAAAACAAATGCATACTGAGCCCCAAACGAAAATGTAAGCTACAAGTAAATGCAAAGGTGCATATAAATTAAATTGGAGAGACATGGAAAGGTGTCGAAAATATGCAGAAAATTCAATTTGAAACTCACCAACACGACACCAATCGAATTTTGGCTTTTATTATTACATTCAAGATTTATTTCAGACAGCTGACAAAATTCTACCATAATTACAAATACTCCAAGACCACGCACAAAAGCATTCTTCCTAAATTTAATTTAAATTTTCCCTTAATGCTGTAATAGGATAAGAGCATCATTGGTAACCCTAGCCAGGGTATTATAGTGTCACTATCTATGTTAATTATAACAGTACGATAAGTAAATATCGATAAAGAAAAGCGGCTGCAGAGAAGAAGTGGAAGGCAGTCTCTCTACAGTACTAGCGGTAAGAAGACGTGTTGTTAAAAATAAAAAGGCAACCCGAACATAAGTTAAATCAACGAAGAAAATCATACTATTACAATATCAGAAGTGGGATTGACTCAGAAAAAAAAAAAAAAAAACACAACAAAATGGAAAATATAAATATAAATGACGTGTCAATAGCGACATTGAAAAGTTGGTTGGCATTACTAAATTTGCCAACAGAGGGTACCAAAACTGAGCTGATGGCGAGATTAAATAAGGTACCAGTGGATATCCGAGACGATGCTGCAAAGGAACTTGAAGTTCAACGTAACAAGGAACAGACAATTGAGGCTCAAAATGAGTTGCAAAACATAATGCAACAACAGCGTGACGAAATAGCAAATGGCGCCGAGATGCTGAAATTGATGCGTCTCGAAATTGAAGCGTCTCGAAAATTCCTAGAAGAATTTCAAGTAACGGTGAACCGCAACTCGCACATCGGCGGGAGCGACGGGGGAGAGCAAGAAAGTGAAGTCGGCGATTTATTGCAGCTAGAGGATGGTCACACTGAAGAAAGACCACGGTCGACGGATGGCAACGCTGGTGCAGCTGATTACACTGGAACGGATGGCAACGCTGGTGCAGCTGATCACGCTGGTGCAGCGGGCAACGCTGGGGCAGCTGGAAGGATCGACGAAAGTGGCAACGCTGTCGGAGGCAACTTAAATAATTGCATCCAAACTGGAGCGATGATGTTAGCCAAGGAAATTTTATTAGAATTTACTGGAGAAAGTGAGGTGCGTAAATGGGTAATGCAATTCTTCAATGTGGCCAAGATCTACAGACTAAATGATATGCAACAGCACTTGCTTTGTATAAGCAAATTGAAAGGCGGTGCTTTGAAGTGGTTGCATGCAGACCCTATGCGCATCATTGCTCCGATTGACGAGATGCTAAATCAATTGGTTTTGGCCTTCGGGGGAGGATTTTCGAAGTCGGAACTACGACAGAAGTTCGAGGATCGGGTTTGGAAACCAGATGAGGTGTTCGCCACATATTTTAGCGAAAAAAGCATATTGGCACAGGACATCAACATTGATGTAGAGGAGTTAATGGAGGGTATTATTCGAGGCATACCTTGCGAAAACTTGCGCACTCAAGCTAGTATGCATTGCTTTACCAATCCGGCTCAAATTTTACGTGCGTTTGCAGCTATAAAGTTGCCAATCAAACGGGTACGAAACCATGTAGTGAAACAAACTGCACAGGAAGCACAGGCGGACAAACAACAACGTTGCTACAATTGCAATGTTAAGGGCCATTGGGCCAAAGATTGTTTAAAGCCCAAACGGGAGGCAGGATCTTGCTATGCGTGCGGCTCAAAGGATCATTTAATAGCAGGATGTCCAAATAAAAAGTATGATATGGAAAACAAATATGTAAGATACTTAAGAATTCATTTTAGTAACTCATTTAACAAATCAATAATTGCAGAATGCCTTATAGACTCTGGCAGCCCTATTTCATTTTTAAAGGAAAAGTTTGTGCCATTAAAAGTAAAGCGTATGCCAGATGCAAATTCGTATGTAGGTTTAAATGAAAGTAAATTGAAAAATTTTGGAAAAATTTTATGTTTTATGAAGAAAAAGTTAATAAATGTTTATTTTAATGTTATAATTGTGGCAAATGAGTCTATGAGGTATGACGCTGTGCTTGGTAGAGATTTTATGGATTCTTTTGGTTTAAATATTGATTTAAGAACATTAAAAATTGTGAACGGGCATAAAGTTGATCACCAGAATAATGGTAAAAATGATATCATAGCTACAAGCTACAAAGAAAAACAAAAAAAAGTGGACGATGAAGATATCAAACACGAGCAAAATGAAACTATATTGTTAAATGATAAAATCGTTAATAAGGAAATAGTCAGTAATGAAACTGGTAGTGATGAATTAGTTAGTGAGAAAATTGGTAGTCCGGAAACGCTTGGTGATAAAGTTGGTAGTGATGAGATAGTTAGAAATAAAATAATTAGTGGTGAAATAGTTAGAAATGAAGTGATTGGGATCGAAACTGTTAGTGATGAGATAGTTAGTTATGGAGAGCTTAAGCTCGAACCTGATAGTGAAGAAGTTGTTAGTGATGAAATTATCTATAATCAAACCGGGATTGAAAAAGTGATTATAGAAGATATAGGAAACAGTGCAGTTAAAATTAATAATCATGTTAATGAAGCGCCAGTGAATAGCGAAATCATGGGAGTGTTAGAAGAGAATTTTGAGAAGGATATCTTAACAATAAGTTGGGAAGATTCTAACAAAAGAGAAAATATATATATTTTAAGTGAAGATATTGATTACAGCACAAAGTGTGAATTTGAAAATTTATTTGAAAATACTTATGTAAAAGCGAAAAGGCCAAATCAGCCAAAATTAAGACATGAGTTAAGCATAAGATTAGAAAACGACAAAGTATTTAATTGTACACCTAGGCGGTTATCTTATATGGAAAAAGAAAAGTTGCAAGAATTATTAGACGACTATTTAAAAGATGGAATCATTAGGCCAAGTTGTTCAGAGTATGCATCACCTATAGTACTAGTGAAGAAAAAAACTGGAGACATGAGGTTATGTATTGATTTTAGAAGACTGAACAAAATTATATGTAGAGACAACTACCCGCTACCATTGATCGACGATTTATTAGACAGACTATGCGGAAAAACAGTATTTTCAAAGTTGGATCTAAAAAACGGGTATTTTCATGTTTTTGTTAATGAGCAATCTATTAAATACACTTCATTTGTTACCCCTTTAGGACAATATGAATTTCTTAGGATGCCCATGGGTTTAAAAACTGCGCCACATGTATTTCAAAGATTTGTTAATAACATATTTTGTGATATGATAAAAGATAATAAGGTAATTGTTTACATGGATGATATTATGATAGCAAGTACAAACATAAAGGAACACATGGAGACCTTAAAGGAAGTGTTTATAAGACTGGTGCAAAACAAATTAGAGTTGAAATTAGATGAGTGTGAATTTTTTAAAAGCAGCGTTAAATATTTAGGATTTGTGGTGGATAGTAAAGGCGTTAGGGCTGATGAAAAAGGGTTAGAAGCGGTTAAATCCTTTCCAATACCAAACAAAATTCAGGGAGTACAAAGTTTCCTAGGGTTATGCTCCTACTTCAGGAGGTTCATTTTAAACTTTTCTATATTAGCTAAACCCTTATATGATTTATTGAAAAAAGATAAGAAATTCAAGTTTGGAGAAGAGGAGTTTAAGTGTTTTAATATGTTAAAAGATAAATTGTTAGAGGCGCCAGTACTATCAATATATAATTACAAAGAAGAAATAGAACTACATTGTGATGCCAGCGCAGTGGGATTTGGGGCTGTTTTATTTCAAAAAAAAGAAGATAGGAAATTACACCCGATTTTTTATTTTTCTAAAAGAACAACCGAAGTAGAGTCTAAATATCATAGTTTTGAGTTAGAAACGCTAGCCATCATTTACGCATTACGCAGATTTCGTATATATCTGCAGGGAAAACGATTTAAAATAATGACAGATTGCAACTCTTTAACTTTAACGCTTAACAAAATAGATTTAAATCCGAGAATTGCTAGATGGGCGTTAGAACTACAAAATTACGATTTTGAGTTAGTGCATAGATCGGGCAAGCAAATGCAACATGTGGATGCGTTAAGCAGATGTTATGAGGACATTTTAGTTATTGAATCCAATAGTTTTGAGGACAATTTAGTTATTTGCCAAAGCAAAGATGACAAACTGGTAGATATTAGAAAGATGTTAGAAAAAGAAGAGCACAAGCTATTCGAAATGAGAAATGGGGTCATTTACAGAAAAACAAATGATGGCAGATTAGTTTTTTATGTACCAAAGGATATGGAAGAACATGTACTTTACAAATATCATGATGAGTTGGGACATGCTGGGAGAGATAAGATGATCGATGCCATTGGAAAGAGTTACTGGTTCCCATATATTAAGGAAAAAGCAATAAAGCATATAGGGAATTGTTTAAAATGCATTGCCTTCGCCCCCAAGACGGGTAAGAGTGAAGGACTATTACATAGCATACCGAAAGGAAACAAACCGTGGGAGATGATCCATATAGACCATTATGGACCAATTAATGCAGGAAGGGCTAATAAATATATATTGGCGGTGGTTGACGGATTTTCAAAATTTGTTAGACTATATACAGCAAAGACAACAAGTACGAAAGAAGCGATTAAGGCATTAAAAGATTATTTCAGAGCGTATAGTAGACCTAAGTTCATTGTATCGGACAGAGGGAGTTGTTTTACTGCAAAAGAGTTTGATGAATTTTTAAAAAATGAGGGAGTAACGCATATTAAAATAGCAACGGGTTGTCCGCAAGCAAATGGTCAGGTGGAAAGGTTGAATAGAGACTTGGGTCCGATGATGGCAAAAATGGCGGAGCCAGAAAATGGTTTACATTGGGATGTTATTATAGAAAATGTTGAATATGCAATAAACAACACACAACACAAAAGCATAAAGAAATTTCCAAGCGAAATGTTATTCGGATTACAACAGAAAGGAAAAGTTGTTGATGAATTAAAAGAAAAATTAGAAGAGTTTACACAGGTGAACACGTGTGATAAAAGAAATTTAGAAAATATAAGAAAGAGTGGAGAAATATATCAAAAAGAAGCTCAAATCAGAAATGAAGAGCGGATTAATAAAAAGAAGAAAGTATCAGTAGAATATAAAATAGGTGACTATGTCATGGTAAAAAATTTTGATAGCACACCAGGAGTTTCAAAAAAGTTTAATACCAAGATATAAAGGGCCTTATAGTATAGAAAAGATTTTAAAAAATGATAGATACTTGTTAAAGGATGTAGAAGGCTTTCAATTATCTCGCAACCCGTACGTTGGTATCTGGAATAGCCAAAACTTTAAGCATTGGATGCGAAAATAGGCAATAAGCATTAGTTATAAAGATAGATACACATATAAAAGACAGAGATCGGGAGCTCTCTTTGTCAGGATGGCCGAGTTGTAATAGGATAAGAGCATCATTGGTAACCCTAGCCAGGGTATTATAGTGTCACTATCTATGTTAATTATAACAGTACGATAAGTAAATATCGATAAAGAAAAGCGGCTGCAGAGAAGAAGTGGAAGGCAGTCTCTCTACAGTACTAGCGGTAAGAAGACGTGTTGTTAAAAATAAAAAGGCAACCCGAACATAAGTTAAATCAACGAAGAAAATCATACTATTACAATGCTTTCCTTATGTATTTCCTTAAAATACACCAATTAAATCTGAAGTAGCTGCAGGTCTTTAATATAGCCCAGCCCAGGCTGGTTGGTTTAACGGTTCAAATGACTGCCTCGTTCGAAAGGTTCGGTTCGTACAACTCATTTTCCACACTCTCGGGCTTTAGTTCGAACATGATATGATATTAAACTTATTATAAACGAAATGCATATTTATTGAATTATCGAAAATCGTAGCCGAGAGCGGAATGTCAGAAACTAAATAGAAAAAATGTATAAAAAATTGAAAAATGTATTTTTAAATGTAAAAGATTAAATTAAATTATGAGCAAATAAATGATAGTTTAAAATAATATTAAATTAATAATTTAAAATAATAATAATAAATAATAATTGTTTAAATTATGAGAAAAAGTGCTTTGAACATAATTTTTGAAATAATAGATTTTATTTCTGTTTTTTAATTTGCTCAATTCAAATTATACATTTTTGCCTTTTGAACATATTAAATAAGAAACAAAGGAAGTTATAATTTGGATAATTTTTGGTTGTTCTATTTAATTTATGCATTCGCAAAATATTATTTGTTTTTTATATTGAAGAATGCCAACATCTCCATAGGTTGGCAGCCCAAGCTCATTTATTCATATGGTAGTAATATGCGTTGACGGAGTCTGAGAAAATGTGAAAAGCCATGGAGCTGGCTCTGGCATGCCTACGTGCTTTTCATAACTTTGCGTGTTGGTGGAATGACAAACGTGGAGACGACGACGCTGGCAAAAGCGTCACTTTGTTTCTTTTTATATATTTTTGTTGCTGTTGTTGTTGTCTGCATGCAACACTTGCGTTGTTATTATTATTGCTGCTGCTTTTGTTGATGTTGTTGCTGTTGTTGCTGTCCCCGGGCCATGTTTATGATAATTTTCGTGTTATTGTGCGTAACTTTATTATGTTCATATGTTATTCTCGCAGGAGCCGCTCCGTGTAAGTGTAAGTGTATATGAACTTGTGTGCATATGTGTGTAAGTGCGCGCCTGAAAGCAGGCAACAAATTTGTTTATATCAGCAAGTGCCATCTGAAGTTGTCGCTTTAACTGACGCTTTGCTTGCCCCGTTAGAGACTAAGACGTAAGCTCTTGGACTTTGTGTACTTTGGCTCTAAGTGGCCTTTCCCCCTCTAGCCGTCCAGCATTTTCACGCAGCTTTCACTCCCACTCAATAAAAGCTGCAATCACTGCATCAGAGGGCCAAAGTTCAAATCCCGCATGCACTTGGTAAAAGCAAAGCAATCCGCTTTGTGCCCCATCGCTGCCAGGACAGCAAGAAACTTTCAAGTGCAACAAATGCGTTTAACACGTAACCAACTTTTGTTGTTGTCGCTGCGGCTGCTGCTACTTCTGCTGCTGGTTCTGCTGCTGCTGATGCTGCTGATGTTGCTTCTGTTGCTGTTGCTGCGTAACAAGTGTCTCCAAATGTCTGTAAATCATGTGGCAGTCTCAGGTGCGCCGTCGTTGAGCTGCCGCTGCAGCTGTGCTACTTGCAAACTTTTATTTGCTCTGCACTAAACATCTTAAAATGCAAAGGAAACTTTTTGGCAGCCAAGAAAAGCGCCGGCTTTCGAATGCAATCGGATTCGACACTTACACGTTTCGCAAACGGCAAAACACATGTTATCCAGACCCAAAGAACTAACCGCAAGACGCCCCCAACATTTAATATGTGAAACAAGTTTAACAGTGTGTCACCTTACCCTTTTATACTTTTGTAAACATAGAAAAGAACGATAAAAATGGGTATTATGGCTATAAGAGCATGGAAAATTGAAATTGGAAATAACAAGTATCTCTTGTACGAAACTTATATGCAGCACAAATGTATATATATTTTTATTTTGATATGCCTTCCGATTTCTTGAAAATTTATATACATTAATTTTCGGTCTAGATTTTTTGAATAAATAACTGAGATAGATTTATATATATATAACATACTCAGATAGACAATTTAAGGTTCGCTGATGCAAGTTTTATTGTCGAAATTTCATCAATAGTAAACTTTTCACAGTACGTGCCTAGGAAAAATAAGAAATTGATTGCCGCAAAGCTTTATACAGGGCATAGCCTAGTCGGGCACTTTTTACTAGAGCTATTTGTATCTTATTCTAACGCTCGCTTTTTCCCTCTCGCCATTAGCTGCACTCAGACTGTCCATTTTTCTGTGCAATTTGCAGGCTTTTCATGCACTCTCAAAGGAGGCGTGTACGCTTAGATATGGGTCAGAGTCCTTACGCATGAATGGAACTTGAAATGTCAACAAACAGCGTTGCCAACATCAAGGATGTTGCCACAGTTCCTGTGCCCATGATCGTAAGATCGATGTAAAAATGTATAGAATCTTTAGTTAGAGAAAGTTTGCCATATAGTTAATTTTTAGCTGCATTAAAAATTGTGGAATATTTACTTCCACAACGAAAAATAAGTTTAAAAAATGAAAACTTAAATCTGTCAAGCAACTTGTTAAGCAAATGGGAAATATATTGTGTATCGATTCGTCATTTATAAGCGTGGGCTATATTTAATAATGACTGTACAGGTTGTCGCCGCTGCAAAGTAAATGCCTCGGACATCAAAGGAAATGCCCAGTGGTGGGTGCGTTGACTCAGAAATGGAAAAACCCGATGTCAGTGGCCGTACTTGGACGAACGTAGCTCAAATATTTGCGAACGCAGCCAATATTTACCTAAAATGATAGAGGGATACAGAAAGAGGGGGGCGGGAGAGAAAGTGGAACGACTGACACTCTTGAAGCTTACAAGTAGGCGCCGATGTAAAGGCCCTACTACTAGCTGCTAGCAACTCTTTAAGTGTGTGCCCGAATGTGTGTATGCGCGTGGTTAAATTAAAAAAATGCGACACAGCTGCTGCCAAGCTCCATGTACCATGTCTTTCTGCGCGCGCCCACCCACACAGGCCCCACATCAACCGAGCTGCCGCAACTCGACGAAATTCAATCGAGAAATGTTGCAGGTGCGTCGCTCGCCGCGGGGCATTGAAGCATCACGTGGCACTGCCAACTGCCGCGAAGTTCTTGCTTCGCTTGCTGCTGTTGTTGTTGTTGTTGTTGTCAATGAGCTCGCTGAAGATGGGGCCAACAACAAGGACAACATTTAAAAATTCGCCTGCTGAAAATATCAATTCGAGCTCCACGTAATACGTTTTTGCCGCACAAAAACGCAAAACGCTTTTAACGCAGCCGCCGGCTAACTACGCAGTTTAAATGAATATTTAGACGTTGCCACAATGTGGCAACAATCATGCCACAATATTTGCCTTGCTACGTAATAGAGTACAGACTAGCAATGATTCTGGCTATCCAGATCGTTAATTGAAATTGAATTTTACAGCTCAGATGTCTGCTATATAGATCATAGAATTATGATTTTTATTTTTCACTCATTTCATATGTGTGTATTACAAGATTCCTTAGCCCAACTCTTAGATGTGTCAACATTCATGCACGCCACATTCTCTCAAAGAGCATTTGCGACTCAAATTAGCTACACGTATTGCGTATTCCTCAGCAATAGCAGCGGGCACAGGGTAGGGTACATGTTATCAAAAATGTAATGAGTTGCCTGATGTATCGTTTAAGATTCCCCTTTGAAATTGACCAGTTGATGTGGTGTACATAGACTTCGTATACGCTTCGTTTCGATATCATTGCTTGGCATAATTAAAACGGTGGCATGTTTAAGTCAATGGGAGGCAGGGCAGGAGGAGGAACGGTATTTCCGCAAAATGTCGGGCCTGTCGGCGAATACATAGCGAGCCAATTAAAACGAGAATGACGCATTTGCATTACTTTGGTTCAGACAACCACTAAGCGTCCTTTCATCGAACGGCGATTGTGAAAAGCATGAAGTAAATACATATATATATATACATATATATATATATATATATATATACATATATACATATATATACATAAAATCCCTTCACAGACTGACAGACTGGTAGACAGAGTGACTGTCAGTCAGGCCCCGCTCAAAGTGCCGTTCGCCATTCAGGCGAAATTCCCAGTCGTAGTCCAGCAACAGCCGCAGCAGCAGCCGCAGCAGCAGTAGAGCCATCATCATCAATGTGTGCCGCATATTTCCGCTCTCGTTGCCAGTTTGATCGAGCGAATTATGCTAACACCGCGCCTGGCTCTTTCTGCATCTGCTGATACAGAGAATCAAGCGCCAGGGAATATAAAATACAAAATGATGGTGCCCGGCGGCAGCAAAAGGGGCAGCAAGCAGAATGCAAAGCGCATGGCTGGCCAATGGAAGACGCTGCCTTTAGCTACTGCTCCTGCAAATGCATAATATGCAGTTTATGTGGCGTAATACTAAGCGCTGTGTAATCGAAATGTGCTCAAACGAGATGCTAAACTGAGTGCTGATGCGCTGGGGCAGCAGCTCGCACTTAAAGTCCACTCCAAATGAGCATTAAATTCATCTGCGCGCCCAAAGCTAGGCAATGCTTTTTTCATTAACCATAACTTGGCTCCTTCCTAAGCAGTTTTTGATAATGTGCTTAGCCGCGCCACTGCGACTGGCACAACCACTGCCACTGTCACTGCTACTGCTACTGTCATAATGCGCTCATCCCTGGCTCCAATTTTACATGTCGCAGTGCGCCAGCAGCCCTGGAACTAACAATAAAAGCGAAAAAAAAGACAGCGACTGCAACAACAAGAGCGATATGCAGGCAAGATTATCAATAGCGTTCATCACAGCATGCACACACAAATACACACACACACACACACAGACACAGAGATATGCACACACATTTATATATGACATATACATAAAGTAAGTAAATGGACGGTGGGTGGCACAGGGCAAAGTCGAAGAGCTGAAGATGCACGAAAGGATGCTGCCAGGCAGACAAAATGCCAACATGCAGCAGCAGAAGCAGACAACAGCAACAAAACAAAGAGCAACATTGTGCTGAAAAAAAAAAAAACGTATGCACATCACAAACGCTCGATCATGGCATACCCTGTTATGTTTATATTTCTTCCTATGGTTAGCTACATGCTTGTCGTACCTAATAAGTAAATTGTATTTATACCTAAAACCGAAGCGAGCACATTTCCGATCAACTTCTTAAATGGCTCTTCCGATGGATTTACTGATTTCGCAGTTATCGAATAGTTAAGTAAAAACTCGATACAACTGTAGAAAAAATAGAATATAAATTTCAGTTTCAGTTCTATGAGGCAGCATTTTCTATCTTGTTTGTAAAGTTCAAGTCAAGGCAACAATGTAACCCTCACTGGGCTGTTCTAAGGTATATTTAAAAGAAAGCCATATAACAACGACAAAGCAAGCCCGAGCATAGGAAAATAATAAAAATAATTGTAATAATAATAATAATAATAATAATAATAATAATAATAATAATAATGCAAATAATAATAATGCGCTCGAGTGGAAAACGTGCTAGCAACAAAGTCGAATTTCCTTAACTTGCACGCTGTCGTTCGTATGTGTGTTTAACAATACATATATGTATATGAACCAATACATGCAAATGTATGGCATGTATTCAGCTAAAGCTATAGCTATAGCTTAGTACCTTTGGACATATCGTGTACCCCCCATGTATGGTTACTATAGCAAAAGCCAGGCGGGATGATGAAAAGCTGCATAATCATAATGATGTGGATTCGCCTTTGTTGTCGTCATTGTAGTTGTTGCTAGTTGTTGTTGTTGCATGTTGATATTGCTGTTGTTGCTGTTGCTGTTGTTGTTGTTGTTGTTGTTGTCGTTGTTGTCGTCGTTGTTGTTGTTGTTGCTTCTTGTTGCCAGTTGTTGTCGTTGGCTGTGGCTCAAATTGTGTGACTCGACATTTTTTGCCAAGCCAAACGAAACGAAACGAAACAAAATTGTTGCTATTGCTAGGGTTTTACCTGAGCAATGTCTGCAGGGTTGGGCAGGTGGAAGGCTGAGAAGCCCTGGGCCCAGTCCCAGAACGAGAAACCTAACCAACTAACCGGCTGTTGGCCGCAGCGTGTAAAGCGCGCACGCTGGGAAATGGCACTCTCTCTCTCTCTCTCTCTCTCTCTCTCTCTCTGTCTTCATCTTGCGTGTGTGTGTGTGTGTGTGTCTCGACTCTAAATACAAATGTGAAAAGCAGGATTTGGCTCACATTGAAGCACTCGAGCGTTCCCTTAGATCCATGCTAGTTGTCGCAGCTGCTTCGTTGTGTTTTGCCAGCAGATACAGAAACCAAATATGCTTGCTTTAAGTGTGTGTGTCTGTGTGTGTGTGTGTGTGTGTGAGTGTGAGTGTGTTAGTGTACAAATGAAAATGCCAGTTTAATAATGCCTTGCCAACAAAACATTTGCAGATTGCTTTCCATTGATGCGCTATCGGAGCGAAGCGCCAGGCTCGCTTCGTTGTCGTCGTTGACATCGTTTTTGCATTTTGTATGCCGCCCCAAAAAATTATGCCGTGTAGCAGCAGCAGCAGGATGCACGGCAATGCGTTGGGGCTGGATGTAGCAGGGTGTAGTTGGGGGCAGAGTGTAGCGGAACAGCACTAGATTTTTCCTTTTGCTGCTGTACATCGGCCGCATTTTTCCTTATCGATTGTTGTTGCTGTTGTCGCTGCTCTGGCGCTGTCTCTTGGTCACTTTGCATCGTCTGTCGCAAAAATTGAATTCGAGCGGCATTTTCCTCTTGATGCTTGTAAAAATTTGCACAAGCACCGTTAACAATTTTTTGTGTTTCATTTTTAGTGTGTTTCTTTTTTTTATCTTTTTCTATTTTCTTTTTTACTTGTTTTGTGTGCCTTTGAACGCTTCGTTCCACTTTGCAAATCAATTAAGTGTTGTTTCCGCCTAAAAGTATGCCGTCCCATGAAAATGGAAACTTTCTGCATGTTCGGCTTCATGTCCTCCGTCGGTTTTAGTCGCCTCAGTTGATTTGGTTCTTGTAAATGAAAATGTCGCTCGCTTTTTTATTTCCTCTTTTTTGTATTTGTTTTTTATTTTGCTCCGTACACAAAATATCGAATGTAGTCAAAGTAAAGAAATCTGTGGGCGGTCTCGTTTAGTTTTAGGGGCGTGGTCTGAACAGACAAAATACACGTACAAATACACATGCACACACACACACACACACACACACAAACACATATGCAAGGGCGTAAAACTTAAAAGACGCAAAAAGGCGCTGAAACTTTTCTTGCGATTGCATGTTTAGAGTTCCACTTTTCAGTTTCAGTTTCAGTTTTCATTCCCATTTTCATTTGCAGCTGTCGTTTGTGTCGTTTCCATTTGCATATTTGTTGCTTCTATTAGTTTATTTCTCACCCACACAAACAACTTGTTTATTAAATATATGTACTACAATTGTTTTGCGGCCAGCAGAAAATGTTTTTTCAGCCTGCTGACCGGCCAAACTTTCGTTCAATCCTCAGCTCAGTCAAAGCTTTAACCGAAATTTCAATACTCTGATTGCAAACACTTGGCCGCACACACGATATTCACAGCTAACTTGTATTATTCTATTAAATTTTTGATATCTTATAGATACCGTAGCTTTATTATTGGCCTTATATCTTAAACTTATATTTATCTCAAGACACAACTGTTTGTGCTGGCCCAGCTTTTGGATCTATTTTGATTGTCAAACGATTTGAGTCAACCTTTATTTGACGAACGGGTAAATAATTGTTGCTAAAATAAAAAGCGAAGCTTTCAAGATAAACATTTCGGCGGAACAACAGTTGTCTAATATCTGCCCAATATATTATATAAATATATATTTAATTATATACACAAACAGTTGTCTGAATCGGATATACTTTCAGATATTGGCTATCAATTATAGAGCACTTAAGCCTTGTTGCACTGTTTTTAGTTTTTAGCCATAGTTGCTTTTTGTTGTTGTTTAATTTGCAGTTTGGGGTTTCGCACAAAAATGCATTTACGTGCGTTATTTACTTATGCAATTCCGAGAGCGAGCGAGAGAGAGAGAGAGAAAAAATACTAAAATAGAAGTAAAGAACGAAACGAAACTCTAATAAATTGTATGGCAGTGCTAACAGGGGATAACCGAGTTAAAGGCCGTACAACCAGTACACTCTGCGCACACACACACACACACACACAGACCCTCTCTCCACATTCCAGCAATTTCCTTGGGCGTGCATACCCCTCCATAACGAGCACCGAGTGCAAATGAAAGTTTTGCATTTTTCAGTAGCCAAAACTTCCAAAAAGCAGTTGCCATTGTCTATCCATGTGTGCACGTGTTTGTGGATGTGTGTGTGTGTGTGCGTATGTATGCGGCGGTGTTGTGTGTACCGCTCTATATATGCTCATATTCCAAAAGCGGAAGTGCAAGGAAATGAGGCTTAAACCGCATATAGCAACTGGGAACTGGAAACGGGCAGCGGGCAGCGGGCAACCAACATGGAGACAATTGAAATGTGAGCTGAGTTAGAGGTTTGTAATTGGGTAAGGGGCCAGGCGGGGTATGACAGATGAAACAGGCAACTGTTAAAAAAAGGGACCACAAAATTATGCGGGATACTTTTAGCTTTAAGCTACATTCCCTACTGTCCCGCTCGGCAAACTGAATGAATTGGTAAAAATGCTCAGAATCATTTGCTTTGATTTGCATGCGCTGCGTAATTATCCATGGCAAACAATTACAGAACATTTTTCTGAATCGCCAGCATTAAAAGGGAAACGCATAGAAAGTATCAGACGTGGGGTATTGTGCAGACAACTGAGATTTTGGCAGTGCATGTAGCCAGTTGCCTGTTGTCTGTTGCCAAACAAAAAAAATTGGAGGAAGACGCAATAATAAACTGACCATAAGTTGGCACAAGCGCAGGTCCCTGTCTGACGTACACAGTACATACATAACATTATATTACATTGAATTATAGTAAATATATTTGCCCAATTATTTCTTATTATCTTGTATCTGACAAGACATATGCTCAGTCCTATATTGTTAGAAAAAATAAACACACACATATATGTTATATGTAATTAAAGTATGTTTGGCCAGTCCGGAAGCTGACGTTTTTGGTCTGAAATGATTGGGCGTGGCCTGAGTGTGTGTCAGTTTCATGTGCGTTTGTACCGAATGCTTGAATTATAATTTAAATATAAAACGACAACATTTTCACATTTGCTTAAACATTAATTCATAGTTAGGTAAAGTATGAAAGAGTTCCGAAAAAAGAGAAATGCAATACACACACATACGCACATATATATTGTTGTGCTACCTATAAAATGTTTCCATTGAAAATAGTATAAATATGGTTGTGCATATATCACATGCAGAGGAAAGTACCTTCCACCCCAAAGAAGGTGTATATATCTTCGTTAGGACGTGCACTCCATTTAAATTAACTTGAAATTTAAAATATATATAATCAATTCAGAACATATTATATCTATTCATATAAACATTTGTGTCTCGATATTTCGCTTCGTTCTTTTAATATCGATAGCTAAAGATTTAAAAAAAATGAATTTTTTCAAGCACATTTAGTATTTATAAAATAATAACAACCTATTATTTAAGAGTGAAGAACATTTGACTTTTTTAGTAGCCTCCTTAATTTCCTTCAAGATGGAAAAAATCCAATTTGAATTTCATAACATTCACAATTTCACACTATTTTCTTTAGGCACAGGCTGAGGTGTCGAAAAGCCTTATTCCGATGGAAGATAAAAATTTGATAAAAGGCAGAATCGCTAACGATATGCTATATTTACTGAACAAATCATATGCTTCTTCTTTTCAGCAATAACAAATATTTCCCCCTTTGTATAAATACACATTGCACACTGACACGCACAAAGATGAAAATGTTTTGTTATGCAGTCGTTACGTATAGCCGGAGGGTGATGTACAATATTTCAATGGCCAGACTATACAAAAGTTCTTTAATATAAAAGCTGCGATATATACAGACTGTTGGTAAAATATTTGATAGCATTTTCATACATTTCACACAGGTTTGGTGCAGACCTCATCACACAGAAAGGTACGTGTAATTTCAAGGAAAAATTTGTATTTGGTATGCCTGGCATTTGTTATTTCCTTGTTGAAAATGTATGCAACAGCTGCTGACTTATTGCAAGTTGTTGCTGTGTATTGCACATTTTGTGTTAGTTACCTATTTACCAGAGATTTTCATTTGATTTTCTGCTTTTCACTGCCATTTACTACTGCTGCTGCTTGCACCCAACGTAGTCAGTTAATGTTTTTTGTTTTGCGGCCGTGTTGCTTGTTTGACCGTCGGTTGCATTTTGCCACAACTGCTGCTCTCAAGCATCTCATATGCAAGGCGCTTGTTGCTAGACTCGTCGCCTCCAGCAGTCGTTTGGCCCGCCACGTCCATTTGCTTGTTGTGGCTTTGCACTTTTCCGACTGTTTGCCATTTTTTCATGTTTTTTATTTGTGTCTTTTGTGCAAACGAGTCCTTGCATTTCGAGCTAGAGTTGTTAGAGTGAGTGTTGGGTGTGCCAAACTAATAGCACGCATACGCCATGGTGGCAGGGGCCAGCGGGCAAGGAACGCATGCAAATCATTTTGAGCGCGTTCAAAGTTGACTAAAAGAAAATTACAAGCCGCCCCACGTCGCAGCCAGGTAAAGTTTGTGTATTTAAATTTGGCCGACCATGCCCGACCGAAAAGTTTACCTCTTGTCCGCCGCCCTGCCGCCCCTTTAGCAACCAGCAAGCAGCTCTTTGTAAGCATCTTCCGCACACTTTCGCTGCGGTGCCCACCGGAGCCGTTTTTACGCTAAAACGCTTTTTGAAAAGTTCGCCAAACTCGATTCGCGCTGTGTGTATAGGTATGCGTGTGTATGCGTTTGTGTGTGTTTGTGAATGCGTCTATGTCTGGATGTTGCACAGGCCTTGAGGTGTTAAGGAAATTCAAACAGGGAATACTTGCAAACTTCTCATGCTGCTTTGGTAGCAAATAAGCCAAAGGCAGTCGCCACAAATTTAATACCACGCAGCAAGAGCAAGAACAACAATCGTAAAAACAACAACCACAAGAAGCGCGCATATCATGTATTTATATAGAATTTATACTTTGAATATTTTTGCAACGCAGCGTTTGATGATGCTGCCAAAATAGATTTTGCAACGATGTTCAGACCGAAGCCAGCGGCATTCAACAAAATCATTGGCAACTAATCAAGCGAAAGCCACAGGCCAATCCCTATCAGCATTTTTTTGTTCTCTCTCCCTCAAGTTCCAACTCATTGTGTGTTGGCCATATTAAGATGTTGTAATTGTGGCCAAATCGCTGCCAAGAATATTTCTTTCTGCCCGCCCGTCTGGCTTGCCACGGCCATTTTGCGGTTGGCAACTGGCAGCTGGCAGCTGGCAGCTGGCAGTTGGCTGTTGGCTGGCAGAGGCCAGTTGCAAGAGGCGCGCACTCGTTCAACATGCGGCTCCGTGGTGCGCCAGAGGCATGTCAGGCCAAGTCAAGCGGGCAGCCAGCAGAGGGACAGACTGGGCACAGCAGAGCCAATCTTAGAAGCTCGCCTTTGTGAGCTTTGCCAAGGCTCGGATCGGGCATAGCCGCAGGCGCGCGAACATTGCAAACATGCAAGTTGCAATTGCCAGCCAACTAGAGGAAAAGAGGAATAAAAATGCATGCAGCTAGATGATTGCATCGACTCAAATATACCCTGAAAAATAATTCTCGAGTTTCTTCTTTGGAACACTCGTAAAGTATTTATTGCCAGAAAGGAATTTTTTGTCTCAATAACTAAAGAAAGCAGAATTTACTTGGAATAAATGCTCTAAATCAAGTTAATTTTGCAATTCCACAAAGGTTTCTCTTCTTTAGAACATTATAGGGCAGCTTTCTAGTATATCAAGCCCATGCGTAGCTCAGATACTTGGACTAATAGCGAAACTTAAAAACAAAAGTTTTATGAAAATTATTAAAATTGAGTTGGGGCTTAAATTGCTGCTCAGAACTTACTTCTCGAATTACGCACATTCTAACAATTATTTTATGAATTTTAACTGATTGTTTTAAGGTACTCTCAATTCTATTGAATGAGCTAAAGTTGAGCATGGCCATGGTAGCTGGGCTGTTTATTATTCTTTTATATACCCTACACTTTGTCATGCAAATAGGGTATTTGTTTGAAGAGGCAAACAGCAGCACATGGCAAAGCACACTTAGAAAGCCAGTTAGGAGCTGCAGGTAAAGGCAAATGCAACGGCTAAGGCAAAGGCAAAATCAACTTGTGCCTGTCGCATCTTCTGTTCCTCATTCTGGGCTCCTTATTCTGCGGAACACTTCAGGCGATGCGTTAAAGCATTGCCATTGCCTCCCACTCTGCCACTGCCAGCCCGACTGCATTTCTTCAATTCTGCTTTTGCAGCGTTTGCATATTTTTCAATAAGAAAATATTATGTGCATGCAACTCGTACGTCTAGCTTAGATGATGTCTCTAGTGTGCCGCACACCACACACATACATGTACACACAAACACACGAATTTCTATATATAGATGTATATCAGAATCTAGCGAAAATCAGTTTGCGTTTTGCACATTTTGGCAAGCGAATTATTTAGTGGGACTGAGCTGAAGCTTAGACTGGACTTGGCCTGGCTTTACGTGTCAGCTGCTCGTTCTGAGAGAACGTGTCAAAAACCAATTGCATAGTACTTTTGGGAGATGTCAAAAGAAGCTTCAAGACTCACACACCATTCAGAACTATATAGGAATCCAATTAAGTGACACTTGTCGAATGAATTCCAGTGGATTGAAGTGGAAATGAACAGAATTTAAACAGCTAAAATTAAACAGCGTTACATTAGATTTAATTAAAAACTTAAACGTTTATGTGCATTTTGTCAAACACTTTTTATATAATTATGCATTTTAATTTGCACTTAATTGCCGGCAATTAATTTAGATGGTAATTAATATGGGCCGCTGGTGCGGAATGTGTGCTGCAGTTCATTTCGCACATCGTCAAATACGACAGACACAAAATCAGTATAAAATGCTGCCCACATAAGTATGCAATCGAATGCAAAATTGCCAAATTGTTGCAATCAAATGTTGCAATTACCAAAGGCCATGTTTAACACCACCAGCAGCAGCAGCAACAGCAATAGCAACAAAAAGAGAAAAATAGAAAAGCAGAAACATGAACGACAACAGCAAATGCTAAATTCGCGCCGCTCCCAAATGAAGTTAACTTTGGCTCCATTGTGAACATTTGCATATTTTGGATAGGGCACACTTGAATGTGGCGTTAAAAATTAACAAACATTAACACAGACAGACGCGCGACGGACGGGCCCAGAGATAAACGAGGCAACGAGCTGCCAGGGCCGCCGCAGTTCAGTTGCAGAACCGGCAAAATGCAAATAAAATGTTTGCAACTATTATGCAATTCAACTATTTGTGGTTATCTGCTGCCATGGCTGCTGCTGCCACTGCTGCTGCTGCTGTCGCTGCACTGTGAGATTACTGTCGCCAGCCCGTTTCCTTCCTTCCTGCCTGCCTGGCAAAGCACTCGTCGCTGGCTAGCCAGGATAATTGCGCTTGCTAAAAACCGCATCTTATGCTCCCACCCGAAACTGGCGCAGCTTTCACGTAGTTATTAGGAAGCCTCGTTACTCTCCTGCTGCTGCTGCTGCTGCTGCTGCTGCTGCTGCAGTTGATGATTACGTTGTTGCTGTTGCTGCGCATTAAACTGGCAATTGCCGCCTCTCCGACAGGCTTCTTGGCAGCTGAAAGTACAAGCAGCTAAAAACAACAACAACAACAGCAGCAACAGCTAGCCCCAGCAGCTACCGCAGCAATTACAACAAGCTAACCGAAAATAAAAACCAACAAAAGGGTAACCAAAACTGCGGCTAACATCAATCGAGGCTGCTGGACTACAAAATTTGGTCTCTCAAATATATGCTGGGAAGAATTTAAACAATTTAACGATTTGAGATTGCATCCTCCAGACATTTTTCCTGTTTTTCCAAAACTTCCGTAAGACGTTTCAAATGAATATAATAAGAATCTTTGCAAGTGGTTTGAAGCTAATCGCATGCAAGCAAAAACTTTATGTGCAGGCATTTTTCACCATTTTTCACCACGTCTCTCAGTTAATACAGTTCAAAATTGCTCGCGTAGCTCAACAAGCAGTAAGTTAGTCTAGGTACAGTATTGTCTAAGTAGTGAAAGCAGACACTATTATAGAGTAGACACTATTATACCCGTAATTCAGTTCATTTACAGGGTATAATATTAAATGAGCGCCCAGAAAATTCGCGCTTGAGTCTGCCAACTGCGTCTGCTAACTGCGCTTGTTCCTGTTGCTATTTTATCATTATTATTATTATTATTATTATAAGAGGAGCAACGTCTCCCTCTACTGCTACCTCTTCTGCGACTAATACAACTGTTGTCGCTCGTTGCTGCTGCTGTTGCAGCGGTTTTGGCTGTGGCTACGCTTTAACCACATGGGCGCACCGCCAACCAATGTTCCTGTGCCTTTGCTGGCACTTTTGGGGCCCGCCTCTGAGCCGGTAATTTCCATGTAAGCCTTTTTCTTGTTATGTTGTTGTTGGCTGTTGTGTGGCAGCTGCCTTGCAAGGGCAGCCCCTAGTTGCTGCTGTTGCTGTTGTGGCTGTTGTTTCTGTTGTTGTAAGCAAGTTCTGCATACATTGCCTTTGTAATCACGCTAATAACTTGACTTGCCAAAGTAATTAGCCACATTGCGCTTCGGCGTGCATCATTGCCCCATTTCCCAAAGACCTTATGCTGTCTGTCATGTTGTTTGGCTGTCAGCTCACCCACCTCCCAGCCTATTACGTTTGCCATTTTTGGTAATTTGACTGCCACTGAACCGCAGTCACCGCACGGCGCCAAATCAGCCGAACAGGCAACCACGAGCCACCAATATAGCCAGCCATGCAATGTTGGCACAAATGCCCGCTGGAACATGACAACTAACAAATGCACAAAACACACACACACAGCATGCGAGCATTTTGTGTTGCCTACTTTTTCGGGCGCCCGTTTCATATTCTCGTGTATTTCTTAGCAGCTGGCAAATGGGCGTGGATACTGGCTACTGACCACAGCACTCGAATGCATTGCAATTCCTGCTTTTGCTGCTGCTACTGTTCCCCAGAGCAGCTCGTTTGCTTGCCACGCCCACTGATGCGATCAAATTCATTTTGCATATGCAGGCAGCATTTGGAGCGTCTGCGGTGGCCAGGTGGCCTCTGCGGAGTCACAATGGCTATGCATAACGCAAAGCCTCAGGCTTGAGCTAAGAGTTGGACAACTTCTTTTGTGCTACGCCAGACATGGAATCCCAGCCAGAGCAGCCAGCAGACGCAGCAGCTATTTGCATCAGCCCAAAAATTGCAACAAAACTACTGAAAAATAACAAAAAAAAATGTTTTAAAAATGGTGTTGGCCTGCAGATCGGTTTCTGTTAAGCATATTTGCGTGTATGTGTGTGTGTGTGTCTGTGCTGGTGTGTGTACATATGTGCTCTATTGACCAGTGTGCAAATGTTTTAAATGACAGTTTGTGGCTTGTTCAATCGTTTGCCCCTGCGGTCATAGCCGTGTGGAAGTGGCAGTTGTTGCTGTTTTCTAAGCACACACATGCACTCACACACATAGATACGGGCACACAAGCACACACATACGAAAATACACAAGCACACTTAAGTAATAATACCGTGCTGTCATGTTGGGATTTGGCCGTCAGCTCACAGATTGAACATTAGATGGCTCAAAGCCAAAGGCTTAAGGCTTCAGAGCGTTTTAACTACGGCACATGTCAAGCTATAAAAAGCGATTTGCAAATTGTCGCAAATTTTAATCGACTGATGAAAACGTTTAATAAAACGTTTCACAATTTGCATGCAAATAGACGACCGACAATAATTACAAAATTATAAAAAATTCAGATTGTTATATGCTGGCCTAACATGTTCAGTGGGCGGAAAGCGAACAAGCTGAATTCAGCAGAATTTAATTAGTAGGCGTATATATAGAATATGTGACACAGAGCAGAGCAGCTCCAGCTAAAAGCCGACAACCGAGTCGAGCGAGCGAACGGAGCAACCACATGAAAATTTAATTATCTGTCGGTGTAGAAAGTCAAGCATGCATAAGAGTATATATATATATATATATATAAGTATATGTATCTGTGTATCTGTGTGCATATCTTCAGAAGTTATATATTATCGGTACTATCTTGAGTTGGCCGTGGCAAACACTGACGACGCTATATGTGCTTGTCTAATACAAGTTTAAGAAACAAAACTATATCAGTTTACATATCATAAAATCACTTCAGCACAGCTGACTCTATTAACAAATCAAAGAAAATGTCGGCTTGAGACATATTTATAGCTTAAATATTATAAATCATCATTTAAGCAGTGTTAAATCAGTGCTTGTATAATAAACTCTACTATTGGAAACTTAACTAAATTATTTATCACACTTTAACAACCCATTTTAAACATATTGAGTATAATTTATAGAAGGATATTTTTATATCTATAATTAATTTGGTAACATTTGATATCCCTACTTTTAGCTGGTTGAAGAGTTTTCCGGTGTTTTTATATTAAATGGTTTTTATTTGTTCTTTGATAAATTGATAGCTTGCCGTGTTTTTTTCTATGGAAACAGGTGCGTCTAATAATAAGTAAGCAGCCAATTAGGGATATCAATACTGCTCTTTTATTTTATAAGAGGGCCCTAAAGGAAGTGCTCTCTTAATAATTGGCTCGCATATATATATTTTTTATTGCATATACATATTAGTCGTACGCATGCGAAACCCATGCGCTTAAGTAGAAGGCAAGATTGCTTGGTAATATTTTTGCTTGCAAAGTTGAGTGGGCTGAGTGGGCTCAGTGGGTGGGGGAGGGGGTGCGTTTGATCCTTACTCTGCTCTGGGGTATTATGAGAATTAACAACAGCATTATCGCCACAATGCTTGCTGGCATCGACATCATTATCATTATTATTACTTAGCTTAATCACAAGCCCAGCCGAGCCAACGACAAGCATGTAGCACATTATTTGTCACATATGCAATACATTTTACAAGCACACACAGACACCCCGACACACACACAGACTGCTACACACCTGTCGCCTTTGTTTGGGCATGGCTGCAGTTTATTACGGCTGCTGTCTATGCCACAAAATTTAATTGCGCTTTAAATTTCGTGTGACATGACAAACACTTTTAAACAAACGAGCGTCGCCACCAACACCAACACCAAACCCACCAGCAGTAGGAGCAGGAGCAGCAGCAGCAGCACAAAAAAACAATGATATCTATGCCCGTGCTGGACCAAAAAAAAAAAAAAAAAATAAGAAGTGAAAAAAATGAAAAGAAGCCTGAAATAAAACAATTGGCCGAACTACAGGATGAAGCGCATATATGAATATATACTTTTTGATATGCTGCTTCTGGTTCTCTCTGTTGAAAGTGGAATTCTAAAAGTATAACTTAAACAAGAAATCGAAATATGATTGTTTATAAAAGTGCTGCCAGATGAATATTTTGTTTATAATTATCTATATACACTATAGAAATTTTTAGTTTATTCAAATGTTTTTGATACTTGTTGCTAGCAGCTTGGAACTAGAATATGTAGATGTTTGCTAGCATGATTAATATGCGACCCATTTGAGAAATCGTTTACAGGGTATAACAGTAGCCACCGCAAAACAGCTCGTCTGAACATCAGGAGGCGGCGGCGTCGTCGCCAGCCGCGCCGCTCTTGTCCCTGCCTGTAAAGTGCTGTGCAGTGTGTGTGTGTGCGTGTGTAGGTGTAGGTGTGTGTGTGTGTGCGTGTGAGTGGGCGCGTCTCTCTCTGTGTGTTTACTGTGGTTGTTTCGCTGGCAATATTGGTGGGGTTGGTGCTGGCGCTGGCCTGTAGCTGCTGCTGCCGATGATACTCGCATTTAAATTAACATTATTTGCATGCCGCGCTTACAGCATAAATTTCAGAGCTCACGCGTTGCCAATGCAACAGAAAGCTACGAAGAGTGCCGCTGAGCGGGGTGGGAGTGTGCTGTTAGGGGCCTAGAAGGAGATAGCGGGGGGCTGCCTGATTGCATGTTTGTTTGTGCGCGGGTCGCATATCTCGCACAGAAGACAAACAAATCGCATTGAAATGCACTTTGAACTGCAGCACAACAATTGGCAGAGGCCAGCAACAGAGTCCGTGGCTGTGGCCGGCATGGTCAGCCCTTTGGCCAGGGCATGCAATGTTTGTTATTATTGTTTGCATATCAATAAACACTCGCGTAGCTCTGGCTAACATACTTAAGAGTAGCATATTATCCTGCATAAGCGCAGGCAACGCCATTCAAAAAATAAACAACAAAAACATACATTCACTGAACTGCGCGTTTTTCACATAAATTGCAAGGCGTGAAGTTGCCGCTGACCACAGGTCAACTTCCACCGCCTGAACATAAACTATAATAATAATAACTTAATCAGCTGCCAACAATAAACATTAAAAAATAAAAAATAATAAAAAATAAGGAAACACACTGAAACCAACAACATATGTACAGATATATGTTTTATCCAACTGTTTGCGGGCAGCAAGCCAGGAAAACTCTATGACCTGGTTATTGTTATTGTTGTTTTTGTTGCTGTTGCTGTTGCTGTTGCAACATTTGCGTAATGCGATTCATAATTTAGCCCCTGCCCTGTGCTGCATTTAAAAATGACATTGCGAAAGGCTCACGCCGCCTATAAATATTGTCTTATCGCATTATAGAATGCCCTTCGTGTCACCTAGCTCCACTCTTGTTTCATGCCCATTTAAGTGAACAAATTATTTACAGGGACCCATTTAAATAAAGCTCGTTATTCAGCATTCGTTGACACACATTAGCTCATATAGTCTATGGATGGTAAGCGATATGCAGATTGACTTTTATTGAACATTTGGTGGATAGGTTCTTGCATGCACAGTTGCAGCATTCTTCGCCTTTTGGATGCCTGCCTAAGGTCAGTTATTGCCTAAAACATCTGTGCAGCACAAATGACAGCAAGCTCAGCAGGAAGCTGGCATAGCTGCAGCAGGTTCCTGCTAAATATAACCTACTTTCAGGCGGCAATGACACCATTTTATTCCAAGTGTAAAAATCGAAGAGAAGAGTAGTCGCTATCGAGCAACTGGATCAAACTGCAACTGCACTTAGGTTGGTACTTGGGAAAAGCAAGCGAAGTGCTTGCTTGAACTATGCCGAAGAAGAGCCTGTGGACAAGGCCTCTAACACGATCATCGAAAACGAATACAAACACCATCTTCGGATCTATGGATCAAACGTTTCGCTGGAGGCTGGAAGATCCAAAGAATTCTACTGCTGCCAAAGCAGAGGACGACATGCCTACTGGATATTGCCGAAAGCCAACTCAACAATAGTTGCCTTAAAGGCATTTCGAGGGAAAAACTAATCTTGTCTCGCCCTCGTCCTGTTGTCCCGCCTATGGGGTATCTGCGCAGTAATGTGTGGGCTTATTTCAACTACTTATCTAACTCTATGCCTATGCTTCTACTTAATATAAAAGTAACTTAACTTTTGCAAATAATGTTCATCCACTGTAATTTGATAAAAGCGAAAAGCACACACACACAGGCCGAAAGTAGAAGAAGAAGTCGATGCCATGCTGGTCAAATGCAAGAGCCCAGAGGACTATGCCACTGTCCTTAAGGCAGCGCAAACTCAATCAGGAAACGCAACCGTCTAGCGGGAGCGTAAGCTAACTTTTAACTTGCACAGCCACTGTGGAGACACGTTGGCTTTAAATCCTATTTATATAGGCTTAAGTGCGAGACGGACTTCTGCGTACTCTAGAACATATCCGTCTTGCTTGTCCAAGATGCTCTGCCTTTAAGCACTGGGTGACCTCCAATGGCCAATGAATTGTCCGGACGTTTGACAATCAGTTTGGCCCCTTGGCAACATGGCTGCAGAGATTATCAAAGTCTAAAAGGGAGCTAATTAAAATAATTGCCAGTTGCATAGTTAATATATATAAATATATATATATATATATATATATATATAAACAGTGTCAACTAACTAACTGACATTGGCATTGCAAGTTGACTTTGTGCACCCGCTGCTTTTCCTCCCTCCCCCAACAACCGCCCAACAACCATTTGACCGGCTTGGACATGCTTGTTAGCGCAAGTTTCACAGTATACTTTGCGGCAATGGGGAAACAAACAAAGTCGCTGTCACCTCCCACTTGAAATTCATTTCAATTAAACTTTTTCTTTTTGGCCCAAACTAACTGCTGAGTCGAGCATGGCGCATAATAGGCTAAATGCACGCAATGGCCAAGATGCGAATACAACAAAAACAACGGTAACAGCATTTAATGGTCGCTTGCCACTCTAAGCGGTGGCAAACGAAGCACCCTGCCCTTTCCCATAGCGGGGCGCCGAATGCAGCGGGAGTAACGTCTTCTTTGGACATTTTGGCACTCAAGCTGAAAGCGGCAAACATTTTTCTACTTCTTTTTATATGCCCTGAGACCCTGGCAAATGGGTAAAGAGAGTAATGTTTCTTTGGAAACGTATGTAACAGACAGCATATATAAGAAATTAAGTATATATATTCTAAAGCAGGACAACGAGCTGAGTCGATCAAGCCATGTACGTCTACCTATAGATCTCGAGAATTGCAAGAGCTAGAGAGTTAAAATATATATATTCCCATAAATCATACGCAAATCGAGCTCTTTATTTGTTTTCGTAAATATGTCCTGCAATTGTGAAAATATCAATTAAACTAAATTTTGAAAAAGATTTTTGAAGAATAAGTCAAAAGCTATATGATCCAGGTTCTTTACATTTTATAAGTAGTCTCTCGATTAGTATGCACAGGAATAGTAATATTTTACTTCTTCGACACCTTCCTCCGTTCACTCTAAAATCAATTAACAAAGTTAATGCTTAAAACTAGAGCTAGGCTAGTTTGCTATATATACACACACATTTGAATGACATATCTAGTTATGGAAAATTTTATTAAGATCGGACTAAACACTCTGAACACAAGTTCCGTGTGGGTGTTTGTGACTTTTGGTGTACGTACGCGTAGAAGGAAGCTGGAATGTATGTAAATCTAGCACGTCGCGTGGTTTTAGGGTAACTGTCAGTCGAACACTACTGACTTTATAAATTTAACTTGGGTTCTTTTTCTATTTTTGGTAAGGCAGCAACGCTTGCAGCGCTGCTTGGAAAACTTTGTGCTGCAATTGAACGATTTTCGACTTGAAGACTGCTGCGCACCTTTGCAACCATCTTAAAACCAGGCCAGGCTGGTAAGTAGAGAGTGAGGGTGAGCGAGAGGGAGAGTTCCGGGCCCTGGGCACTCAACCGTCAATACGTGATAAAAGTTGCTGCCGTTTCCGTTCGCCGTAAAAATTCACTAAAATATTTCAAATGTGCGTGCAAAATTCAACAAAATGCTCTCCCTTCTCTCTCTCTCTCTCTCTCTCCCTCTCTCTCTGCGTCTCTCTATCTCGCTCTCTCTGTCAATATCTCTCTAACACTGCCTCAGTTTTTCTATGAATGCCCCTCCTAAATATTGTAGTTTTTCGTTTGGTAAGGCAACCAACTTGTTAAAAGGTAATTGATACAAAATGACGTTGAAATTCAAGTTGAACTTTGAGTTTAATATATTTTCTGTTTTCTTTGGACTCCATACACACGATATGTAGCATGTTATCATTGGTTCGCATTAAATTTTCTAAAGCCAAAATCTGTTCAGGATTTGCCAATAGTTGAGAAGCTCCATTACCCTGAATTTATCAGGCACTAAACACTCCTGTTCCTTCGCTAATTCAAATGAAGCTGAATTTCTTTTCTCTTTTTGGGAAGAGTACCTGCTGTCTGCCCGTCCGTTTAAAATGTTCTTACACACATAGTATTAAGAAATTTATTACATTGCTAATTGTTAAATTTGTTCACATGTCTGAAACACATCTGGAACACCCTTAGCATAGTCTGCTCATTAGGGCGTCGCTGGCTGTGAAGCAAAGTCAAGTAAAGACAAATTAACTCATCAGCCCCTTCTTCGTCAAACACTACGGGAAAATAATGCTGACGACACCATCGTCAACGATGCCCAAAGACAACGGCATTCGTTTGAAGAGCTCTGAAAGCGGGAGGGCCATCCGGAGTTACAGAAACACCTGCCTGCGCCGTTGAGCAGGAGGAAAGCAACAGCCGGATGCGCTAGGTGGAGTATTAATGTATAAAGTTGACATATTGCACGCTGTTGGAGCTCGCCAAGCTGTTGGACAAGAAACCCGATCGTAGAAACACAGACCAGCGACTTTAAAGAATCGAGTAGTGGCAGGAGAGATTCCAGGTATGAATGAATGGGTGAAGAATTGGCATTGGATATGACGTCTATATGACATCGTAGTCGATGTGCCGTAGTTGTGAATCGAACGAAGATGACGAGCACACTTGCCTCAGATTTGGCAAGCATAGAAAGGAAGGGATAGCTGTTCACATAAGTTGTAAAGCTTCCGCGGTGTAAGGTACACATAGTGAGTAATAATATGTAAGAGCACACACACACACAAACACGATTTGCCGGTCGATCTGGGAGACATAGGTTTTCGCGGCTTGCCCGCCAGCTGGAGCATATACACAAATATTTATTCCAAGTTTCAACTCCTAGCTTCAATAGAAGCGAAAAAAAATCGCATTCATGCGGAGAGACAAACGGACAGCAAGACGAACATGGCACAAAACCAATAGCCTCTTATTTACTTTGTGAACCAAGTATTAAAAAGAAGAAAAAAAAATTGGAATCAGTTTGTCTATGTCTAACTGTGTGTCCAGATGAGCGGAATTCCTATTCATGCTATTGCGGAAACGGCCATATTTGCGGTAGATAATCGGTTTTCGTGTTGAACTACGGATGGTCTGCTTGGGCATGTCCGGGCCGGGCAGGGCTGGGCCGTGCCGTGCCGGATCTGGGGCGGGTCTGAACAGGGCTAGTCCTGAGCAAAAGGTTCGCTGACGCAGCTGCGGTTAATGCTGCTGCGGTTGCTGCTTGCTAGCCCCAATTGGGCGTTAGGCCTACCATGCTCTTTGCTTGGACCCAGCACAGAGTGAACTTTGACCACCATCATGGCGGCTGTCGGCTGGCATAACGTTTTGTAAATGAGCAAACTCTAGCCACACCTCAAATGCAAACTGCTGACCTACCATAATTTGATCCAGCATTGAGCCATTCTGCAGCAGACAGCAAGCAACCGGAAAGCCATTCAGTCATCGGTCCAAAAAGTTGGCCAAACAAGATGGCTCAAAACGGACCAGCTGGCCAAGAGGATGTGGCTTGGACCTGGCCCATAGGGGCCGGTCAGTTGCGGTAACCTTTTAATCGAATTAATTGCATAAAACTCTTAAGTTTCTGCTGAATGTCTAAAATACACATACACAAGGAGGACGCACAAGGGGCAGAGAACAAATTCTGTGGGGACTGGCTGGCTTCGCACAGACACAAAGGCATACGCAAATGGCTTTCAAAGTATCTCAGCTTTGAATTGATATTGCACTTAAAATGGTTTTCATTATGCGCTCTGCGCCTGAGCTTCAGACTGCAAACTGCAAAGGTCCTCAACCAAGCCAATCTGCAGTCTGCGTGCCGGCATGTGTGGCAGCCACGACGGCAATCGAAAGTCAAAGTTCTAATCGAATCGAGCTACGATGGGCATCAATCAATCGATTAAATGTGCACATTAAGTGTCCTTATGAATTAAAATATTTCCTAAGACTTCAGCGAAAGCACTTGCAACTGTTGCTTAAGTGTTTTTGGCATAAATGCATATATCAATTAGGCGCAGAAGTTTATTTCAATTAAAAAAATCAATTCTAAGCATTTAATCTTGACACTTGGGAGGACTTTTAACAGGTAAGAAACCAACAAAACTTTCAGTCAAAAAACTGAGAAACGAAGGGTTATTGAATAAAGTGAATGTACTTGTGAATGTACTCGATAGCTATGTGCACCTTCCTCTTCGTCAGTCCATCTAGAAGACTATGACAGATGGAAACTTTTAAAGATAGGGATTTGGGTTAAGAGCAATAAGGAGGCAGTTTAGAGATGGGAAGCAAGTCTACAACTTTCACACAGTGCAGTGGGCTTCACTTTCGAAGTGGGGCATACTTTTAGGATTATTCAAAAATTATATGAAAGTGAAATAGAAATGGGTCTGCACACTCAATACGTACATTTCATCGTTTCAGTTTGGCTTTAAGCAAACTCGAAATGTTATGTAAAAAACTTAATATTGCAGGCGACCTTCGGTCAAAATGCTCGTTACACATTGCGTATGCGTTTTGTGGCTTGCAGTAGTTCTCTTTCAGCTCCTTTTACCAGCAAAGCCCCATGCATTTAGCAGCAGCAGCCGCAGCTAAATAATAAAAATAAAAAAAGTACTCGCACACATTTCGCATACGCAGCGTTGTCGTGAGTCTTTTAGCCTTGGCAAAGCCACAAATGTAAATTGCGTTTTATATATTTTAATTCGCACATTAATGGTTTGGCATGCAGATGAAAATGAAAATGCGAAAAGCTAAACCCTTTTGAGCGCAGGTAGAAAGGCAGAAGTGCAACACTGCTTCCCCTCTCTCTCTCTCTCTCTCTCTCTCTCTCTCTCTCTCTCACACCAACTCTCTTTCAGTCAGTCTCTTTTCCAAATGCATGCAAAAATATAATAGAAATAATATGCACCTTATGTGCCAGTGGCAGGTCGAGCAGCTGCCTTGCAAACTAAACTAGAGCCAAAGGCGACGGCTGCCTGGCAAAGGACTTCTCGGCAAGAAACTGTCTGGGTGCCTGGCTGCCTGGCTGCCTGGTTGCCTCTGAATGCCAGCATATTCAGATATGCAATGGACATGACTGGAAACTTGGGTTCCTGCTGCTGCTTCTGCACCAGCTCCGGCTCTCAGGCGGACTGTTTTGTGGTCGCCGTTGTCAGCGTGCTTGGCGAGGCTTAACTTTGGCTGTTATGTGTGCGTGTGTGTGAGTTGCTGTTGTTGCAGCTTCAACTAAATTTGCATGTATGTGCCGGTCAGTGTCAGACGACCCTTCTGCCGCTACTCTAGCTCCTGTGCCTGACACCCTGCCATCATACCTCCACACCCAGCTACATTCCCAGCCTGTGTGAAAAATGTAATTTCAACGTTATCCTGACGTAATGCCAACGTTATCTGCGTCCACACACAGTCATGCTACAAACACACGCACACACACACATAAGAGGTAAGAGGATGAATGCAAAAGAGTGCGCGGGGGGTGCAGGCGGGCATTGCATATGTTGTAGCTTTGCTGTTGTTTTGAAACATTTTGTTTGCGCCGTTTTGTTGCCTTTTGGCTGATGCAACTCTCCCACTCCATCGCTCTCTCTCTCTCTCTCTCTCTCTCTCTCTCTCTCTCTCTATCAATCTGTTGCTCTTGCTATCTTTCTCTCTCTGCCGAGATATATATATATATATACACATTGTTAGTTACGAATTTCGGTTTATATTTATTGCATAATTTTGATGCCATAAAATGGAAATTGTCATTGCAAAATTGTTTTGAATTTTAATTTACTCGTTCGTCATCAACGACAACGCCTGCAAGGAGAGAATACAACAATAAAGACAACAACAACTGCAGCACACACAAACACACACAGAGCGAGATGACTGCAGTCTAAGCTGTCAACACAACAACAAAAACAATAACAACAACAGCACTGGTTATAAACAGGCTGGATGCTGTCAACCGGAATATACTTTACCTTGACACTAACGCACATAAGTATGCTATGAATTTTGTGCCAGCTCTCTGTTGGCCACTTTGCTGCTGTCGTTTGTTTCAAATTAATTACCGATTGCAGCAACGTTTAATACAAGCTGCATGTATGCGAGAGAGAGAGAGAGAGAGAGAGAAAGCTCAAGAGAAAATGTAAGAGAGAGCGTGAGAGAAAGAGAGCGAGAGCTGGGAACAGCAAGGATTGGCCAGACACAACATTGTTAGGTCTTCAGGTTTTGTTCACTATTGAAACACGAAACTCTATTGTAACTTATGGCATTTGCTTTTTGTGCTGCACTTTTGTTGGCCACCAGCCACATTCCCGCACCCGCACCCATGCCCACATCAATGCTCATGTGCTGTCTGGGCCGAGTCGAAAGTGCACTTTGATTTCTCTAAACAAATAGTGCAAAAAGTAACAGCAGCAGCCGCCGCAAAATCAAAAAATAAACCCAAAAACAAAACTAAACAGATTGAACGATGGCAGCAGGGGCAGAGCTTGAGTATAGATTGAGAGATTTATGTGTGTGTTTGTATTTGCGTGTGAATGCATGTGAATGTGTGGAATGGAAACAATTTTGTGGAAGCGGGCATGCAACACTTTAAGTTACTCTAGACTAGAACACGCCGCACTCTACTGAAACGTGTCAATTTTCTTTTTTAATTACACAAGTTGCTACTCACGTATACCCCGTAAGCGTTCCAATTATGGGCTAGCTAAAATATAACTTTAGCTGTCGGCCCAAATTGGTGGATTTGACGTTTGCTAATAACCCTGAGGTCTAAATCGCTCTCGCTGTAGCCTGTGCTATGTGGCACGTTCGCCATAATTCGGCAATTGTCAGGCAGGCCAGCGGGCCAGCAGGCAGCCAGGCGGCGACTTCCCTGGCCGTTGTGCCAGCTGTTCTTTGAAGCTGACTCCGAGCGTTGAGAGTGTGCCAACCAAATTAGCAGTCAAGTCAAAGCAGCTGTCTGTGCGTGCGTGTGTGTGTGTGTGGGAGGGGGGCACAAGGGCACAGCCTTGTTGTCATGCGATTTTTCTACAGAGACGCCTAATTAAAATGGAGACCTGCAAAGTGCAGCATCGTGTGTTTTATTGATTGCCATTGGCATTGGCATTATCAAAGGCAACTTGGCTAATTGACGCAAAGTTAAAATTATAAATTTAAAGCTTACCTCAGCCAGATTGTAATTGTTGCAGTTTAGTGGAAATAGTAGCTTAAAATATTTACCTGCAAATAAAGGAAAATGTTACAGTTAATACAAAACATATTTTAGAAATAAACTGCAATTTGCATAAGCCATAAGCAAACGCTGCAAATGGAATTTAACGAACCCCAAAACAATTTCAAAATTAATTTGCATTGCTTCTGATTTTCACGAAAACTCTAGTATTTTGCATTATGTAGTTGCTGTTAATTTTATTATTGCCCCTCTATTTATAAGCTGCCATACATCAGCACAAGCACATGTCTACACACACACACACAGTTTGCTAGGTTTAATTAAAACATTTCATTGGTTGCGCTGTAATGAAGGTACTAAGCTAATTACAATAACATTCATAGCAAAGTGAACTCGCCAACTACAAGAAGAACAACAACTATGACAAGAGCAAATCCATATTTCCTTGGCTGAGATTCTATTGGCTGTTCATTTCTTTTCAACTGCGCGCTTGACGACCGCCACCACGTGAACAACAATAAAGGAAAGAAAAGTAAGCAAAATGCATGTTTGCAACTGACTGCGCAATACTCTGTTTATGGTGCATCGGCTAACAGCTAACAAGAGGTCGAGCAAATATTTACTTGATTATTGATTCAAACTGTGACTGGAGAATGTATATATTGTTTTGCAAGTTGTGGCAGTGGGCATGACCCCATTGCTGTTAGCTCAACCGTTGGGGATGGTCTAAACATTAAAGGGGAAGCAAACTTGGCCCGGCCAGAGCCACTCAATACCTTCTAGTCTCATATAATTGAAGCTTATTGCTGTTCCACTTGTTGTTGTGCTCTTTTTATGGCAGCTACTTATAAAGAATCAGTAGTTGCTGTGACGGAAAATCTACTTAAGTAAAGAAGCATAAGTCTTGTTTGTGGAAAAATCATCTTTAAAGTGCAAACTTTCAGGTCGTTCATTATTTTCAATAGAAGCTGACTTTGATCTGGCTAAATATGTTGCCAGCGATATATTACCTCAAGTATGTGGATTATGTGCAAAACAAAAATTGTGTGTTGGAACATGTTGGCTGTGCAAGCTTTATGTCCTTCCTCTATTTTTTCTCCTTTTTCTGTCTCCTGTCCCAATGGCATTATCGGGAACAGGCATTTCTATTGAAAGGCGAATTCTACTCGCATGCCACCACAAAAACACACATATGCGTTTGTGGTTGGTGGCATTGGTGGTTTAGTGGTGCACGCCATTTGGCTGCGTTTAAAATAAAGCTGTGTGCGTTTAGTACACGACAACATCGACGACTGTCTTTTGTGCAATGTCTGGTTCAGTTGCGTAGAAACTTTTCTTCAGCTTTTCCTCTTTCCTCACCCTTCTACGTTAAGTGTATGACGTTCTGAGCCGCATTAAATATTTGTATACCCTGTACCTAAGGAAAATAGCTAGAAAATTGTACGATGGTGTTTTTTGGCATGTGTGCATGTGACAGGCAGAGGGAAAGTGTACATATGTTTGATCAGCAGCAATAGCCCCACGAATGACATTCTTTTTGCATAGAATATATCACTTCTTTTTTATGTATTAGTCCCTCCCAAGATAAAAACGATAAAGAGGCCTAGCTTTGGGCTTCGTATATCGATTGGACTATAAAGACCGAAGTTGTACAAAAATTAATTTCCTATATTTTGATTAAAGTGTGTGCGTGTGTGCTTAGATGCATGGATACATGAAAGTTCGAATAGAAAACAGGGTATCTACTAGTCAGACACTCTCGGGTAAGGCACTCTCACTTGTTCCACTTGCATTTTGCGCAATTGCAAGCTGCTTTCATTCGCAGTCGCATTCGTTACGAATTTTCCTCAACTTATGGAAAATACACACACACTCACACCCACACACACAAACACACACAAACACACACACCCACATATACACACTCAGATTCATAGAAATGTGTGCGTCTGTATGTGCGTGCGTGTCGGCAACTAATCTTATAAATCCCAAAGGTAAATATACACAAGCTAGGAAAACGTTTAAAAAGAATTGCTCATAACTTATCTTCTTCTTTCGCTTTGTCTATGTATGCATCTGTGTGTTTGAGGACTTGCACGCTTATGAATGTGGCACTGCAATATCATTCACAGTACCGGTTTTCTTTGGATTTTATACTATACTTTTTCGTAGCCCGACTGGCTGCATTTTATTTCCATTTAATTTGCAGTCCGGCCGCACTGTGGAAGTAAACTCAAGCCCAAACTCAGCCCGGAGCTATTGGGAATACAAGAAAGTTGGGGTCGACTCACAGATACACAAATACATGGTACAACTGTGCAGCAGGCCGGCCAACTGGGGGCAAACACTCTATTTACCATTTGCTATAAATGTTTAATATAAGATAAAAGCCCGGCAATGAATCCAAAACGAACAAAAATCGAGACATTCTACGTTTTAAATTTGAAACTGTTTGTCCTGACTTACTGACTGACTGACTGATTGGTGATCAACGCACAACCCAAACCGTAAGAGCTAGGAGGCGGAAATTTTCACTGTAGTTACCTTATGCGATGAAGGTGCACGCTAAGACGGGGCTTAGAGAAACATCGCGAAAAGCGTTTGTACGACAATTTTGTGTTCATCATTCGATTGGCCTCAAATGAGCAGATCTACTTCGCTCTTGCGATTGCAGATCCAGAAAATATATACGTTTAACATACACTTAACTCTTGTATCTTAAGTACTTTGCACACAGTATTTTGAAATGCAAAGCGCGATGGCAAATGAAATTATAATAAATTGCTGACAAAACAAATGAATAGTATTTTGGCATTTGGTAAGGTTGTCGTTTCCGATTGTAATTTCCTGTTAGTCTTTCACTTCATTTACGCCCAGTGTTGGACAATATTTGTGGAAAGGTGTTGCGGCGCTTGGCAGCACACCCACTAATGTCAACACACAAACACAGACAACGGGACTTCGTCTGCCACTTATTTGCCGAATGGCACACAAATTCGATTGGTGACGACGACGACAACAACGATTCCGCGCTGGCAATTGGCAACGGCAAAGCGGAGCCAAGTTATTGAGTCACTGGACCCGCGTGCCAAGTGAGAAGGAAGTTTGAGTTGTTAAGCTGCTTTCGGCGCACTATCTGCTGCAGCGCAAACAAACACAGCAGAGAAACAGAGAGAGAGAGAAAGAGAGAGAGAGCGCGATTGAGAGAGAGAGATAGAGAGAGAGAGAGAGAGAGAGAGAGACACACATATGCGCACACACGAGCTATGGGTAGCCATGCTGCTGAAAGTGGTCAAGAGATGGCTTCAATGTTTTGCCATGTTGCTTTTTGAAATTTGCAGCAGTCCCCACACCACAGGACACCATACCACAGCATCACACCACACCGCACCGCACCGCACCACTGCTCAAATTTGCAGCACCACTTGCTCTTTTCCCTGTCACCCACTCTTTGCATTTCTCTTTTGGTCTTCGCCTTGTATTTGTGTGCAATTTTTATGCGCTACTAAATCTCCCAAATGTGCATCGCACATCGTTGCGTATAAACTAGAATTCAGGGTTGGAAAGCGGCTTTGAAATGAACACGTTCGGACAAAGCAGCATGGTAGGGAGACCTTAGTTCTTTCAATCTCTAAACTATATTTGGACATTTAAATAAAACGGAAAGAAAAACAGTTTTAGGCAGTGCTAAGCATCTTTTACTTTAAGTTGGTACAAAATGCAGCACCCTCATGTCAATTACTAAATTTTGCAACACTGGAACTAGGCCAACTGGAAAATGTTTAAACTCAACCACACAAAAGAATGAATTGGTGTACTTGCCTTTTTTGTCTTGATATGTTGCTATAGTTTTGTAAAACGCTTTAGATTGAAGCTATGTTTTATTATTAGTATGTCATGTATATGCATATGATAAAAAGTTTGAGTAGAAGATCAAATATGCTTGATAATATTCGTGCTTGGCCAAAGGATTTGATATGTTAGAAATTGAAACCTATTTTGTTTAATTTTCTTTATAATTTGTTGACCTCTAAATTATGCAGCTCGTTTATTGTTTGAAATATTTGTGCTTTGCCTTGGCTATATAGAATTATAAATTCATGGGCGATGCCGTTGAGTGTTTGGCTCCCTGGTAGTGCAAATGTGTTTAACCATTTTAGTTTGGCCTCTGCCTTTGACTCGGATTTCTTTACAGTCTCCTTTTCAGCTTTGTCTGCATGCATTTATTTTTGTCTACCAAATTATTACTCTTTTTAAGTCCACACAAGCACACATCATAAATATGGGCGCCCAAAAGTGTCATTTTGTCGTTTATTTCTGGCTTCATAGAATTTACGTACATATTTCTAGCAAGGGAGGCGATATGTATGTGGCATTTTGTTGATGTTGTTGCCATTGTGAGACACCCCAGCAATTCAGCAGAGGCAGGCAGGACCAGTAAGGGCGAACTCTGGAAGTTCCCGAGTGTTATTTTAGTAGAAGAAAAAATATCTGCTATAAAAATGCATAAAAAACATAAGCTGCAAATGGATTTAATGTTGCCAAGCAGATATTGTTGTTGTTGTTATTGTTGTTGCACAAGTATTATTTCCATTATGCATTTTGGAATGCACATGCAAATAACGCGTTGCGCATTGCGTATACGCAATGTCAGCATTATTCATTAATCAAAGTGCGAGAGGTGCAAGCAAATTGTAGATAAAAAAAAAAAATAAAAAAAAAAACGATTATTAAGAGCCTGGCAAATTGCTGCAGGACAATTCTTTAGCCAGCAAATTTTTGTTTTAATTTCGCATTACGCATCGCTTAGTCATTAAGCGCGTGTACGGTTCACACTCGCTATAACGACAGGCAACACACTCACAGCCACAGTTTGCATGCCTGTGGTGCATTATTTAAGTGTTGTTGCGCAGCAAATTAATTAGTGCTAGCACATGCAAAAAAAATATTTATATAATTTTTTTTTCTTATTTTTTTTTTGTTGCCACTTTAAATATTGTGCCTTTGCTGACAGTTTATGGCCCTTGCTGTGGATATTGTTGATATCAAATATAATTGATAAAAATAAATAAGATATACTTTGGGCTTGCCATTTGCTTGAAGTGGATATAGTTAAGGAATTGCAATAGAAATTTTGAGTAAAGTGTTGACGCAAACAAATCTAAACACAGCCGGGAATGAAGAGTATCAGCTCTTCTGCATGCCGTTGGCAGCGTTGCAATCCTGTTGTTCGTTTTACGCGGCGTATAAGTGATGTATAGTTTGATTGTGTTGCGATGCGGCCGCAAATTGAATAATTGCATGGGTTTTTTAAACGAATACGGCTTGCTAATTTTCCCACGCTGCTTTGGCAAGCAGCGAAGTTGTTAGATGTGCCTTAAGAGCTGCATAGAAGGGCGAGTGGGCAGCTGGGCGATTGGTCGGCTGGGCGTTTGGCTCGGGTGGCCGGGAGAAAACAAAATGTGGGTGCTATATGAAGTGGTCTGTGGTGTGCCAAAGGCAGCGCACTAAATCATGATAATTGAATAAAATTGCATGTCAACCGTGGATTAACTCAAACAAAGAGACGAGCCAAAAGGAAAAAAAAAACAGAGTGAGAAAGTAATCGTTTGAAAATAATATAAAAATTGCATTGAAATGATTAGTTGGGAAAGTAACAGCAAAAAAAAAAAAACAATAAAAAAGCAAGCTCCGAGCGAATGAAGACACTGCAACTCCACACTAAACCCAGACCTATTTCTGTCTAGTCTTACACGGGGCTCAACAGCTTGCAGCGACGGACAATTAGTTGGGCTCCAATTGAATTAACAGCGCGCAAATTACATCAAGCCAGGCCACCCAAAACATGCCTCAGAGCAGACAAACAGAACCAAGTGCATAAAATAATTGGGTTGGCGAAGATTTTAAATGCCTGGCAGATACTTAACCAGCTAATATATCGATGGCAGCTAACTGATAAAGTGGCTGCCCTGAAATAAATATTTGCAGCCTGCAGCTAAAATGCTTTCAGGCTACAAGAATATTCCGAACCAGGCTTCGCCTCTTGCCACAGATAAAGAATATGATTAGGCAAAACCTAGATTGTGTGCGTTAAGGCCTGATGCACTTGGTAAGAAAAATCAAATTGCCCGCCTTGCAGACTGCAAATGGAAAAGAAATGCAGACAGCTTGGTTTTACTTTTGCTAAATTGTTGCTAAGGCGCCAGTAAATGCATGCTCAGGCCAACTAAAAGTAAATTAATAAATATATAATATATATATATATATACTCTAATAAAATACTAATTAATGAAAATAAAAACAACGCAAGTTGAATGCCTCTTTGTGGCACACCCAGGCGCATTAAGAAACCAAAATGCATTGCCATATTAAGCATCGAAAATGTCTGCAACAACAAAAATAACAACAAACACAGCTACAAAAGAAGGCGAGAGCAATGTGTGCACATTTTATTTTCATATTTATGACTTGTGCTTGCGAGACTTTTACAGCGCGCAGCAAAAGTTTCAATTTCTGCAATTGTTAAATTTCTGCACGCACAACATATAAAGATGAACGAAATACGCACACACACACACACACACATACACACACACACACATACAAATTGCAACGATGTGAATGACCAGAGCCAGTTCTCTATCCAAATTCAAACCCAAACCCAAACCCAAATCAACAATGACTGGCAACGCCTGTACTTGGGGGATGGCAACTCTGCAGACGCTGCCGCCACTTGAACACTTTGACGTCAGTTGGTGTTGTGAAAACCCTGTGATTCTTTCTGACTTAAATGGGGCATATCATCGACTAACTATTGTTCATCGAATGAAGTGAAGTTCAGTTAAGTTATTTAATAAAAAATTACATTTCATCAGTTAGTTTTTGGATTAAACGAACAGTTTGGTTAATTAGCATTTCTCTTTTAATAGCTGTAGAAAGCTTCGTTCCGCCATTTTTCACAGTTGCGGTTGGAATTTACAAAACCACTAAAACACATTTGCATTCATTTTTTATGTACAACAATAATTTTGAGGTAAATTGCACGAAATTTTAGACTCCGGTCGCAAAACCGTTGACCCCCATTATCCACCCACGACGGGAGAGCAATTGTCATAAATATATGTGAAAATGAGTTTGAACTCGAAATTTCGTTCATTTGAACCTCATTTTCTAGCACGAAGGGATGCATTTTGCTCAAATGGGTGAAACCCCTCACAAAGATCTTAAACAACAAGTTGTTTGTATACAGATTATCGTTCACATAATATGCGTACTCTTCGCCTCAATTTGGAGTTATTAAGAAACTTTTTTCCTGTTATGTAAGACTCCTGTTAAGAATTATAATAAGATAAAAGATAGATAAAAATTGACTTGAATAAAGGAAATGTTTCTTCTAGAAAAATTTCAGACTGATTTGAAATCTCAAACGAAAAAAAGTTACTAAACACACACAGCTTTCAAGTTTTTTTAAAGGGTATCTTGTGGTCTATCATATGCTATTGACGCAGAATGCAGCAAGTGTCAGAGTCATTGTCGTTGTCGTTGTCATCGTTGTTTTCAGTGTCTGTTTCTGTATGGTTATGGCTGTTGCTTTTGTTGTTGTTGCTGTTGTTGTTGTTGTTGTTGTCTGTGTCACTGTTTTTCGCCTCGTAATACGTGTTAGAAAATGCGACAACGTTGACGAATTTTCGATATCAATTTGACTTGCTGAGCACGTCTAATTAAATCAACATTGTTGCGACTGTTGTCAAAGTCGCCTTTATGTGCTTTTGGTGAATTATACGATGATGATGCCATATACACACACACATATATATATATATACAGCTGATACATATGTATAGAAGGTCGATTGCAGCGATGAAAATTCAATTACTCCAATAAGCAAGCCAAGTGTCAAAGAAACAGAATTATGATCGACAAATGTCAATTTCAATTAAACGCGCCAAAATGCGTAAATGCCAGAGTGTGCAAAAAGGCGAAATAGAATCAACAGCAGCAACTGCCTGACTCTGACTGCGAATCTGAATCTGAATGAGAATTAGAATGAGATAAGAAAGAGCGAGAGAGAGCGGCGGAGAGAAAGAGAAAGAGACAAATTGGGGCCAGCCTATTGCCATGTTCAAGGCCAGGGAAACGGAGCAGGGCCAGTGATGCGAGCAAATGGAGCAAGTCAGTCGAGTCAAGTGAGACCAAGCTCGAGAGCTGCTGAGAGTTCATTCGAATTGGTTTCAGTTCATGTGCCGATTGACATATTAAGTTTGTTGCTCTTGTTGTTGTTGTAGCAGTAGTGCATTAGTTGATATAGATGTGGGCCTAAGCTATATCTGCATTGCATTGCGCACTGCTCATCGAAGCTGGGCGTGTTTGGAATGCGGCACATACAGGGCGCATACGTGATTTTTGCAGCCAGCCAGCCAGTCAGGTTTAATGTGACACAGTTCAACTGAAAAGCTGCTGCTGCCGCAGCTCGTTCCTCGCCTAGGCCTCTAGCTCCTGTCCACCAAAGAGCTGGACTATAATTAAGGCTGAGCTGAAATTAACGATTTCCGCTGCAACCCGTTTTGCCAGGCTAATTTGAAAGCCTGTTTTCGTTTAGTTATTTACATGATGTTCGCCTTGTTTGCCGCTGCTGTCAATGACTCTTTTTCTATAAATTATCATCAATTGATATGGACAACAGCGGAAACTGAACGAATACACACACACAGATGCTCACACACGCCATGCCCCTTCACACTCGATGGCTTTCGTTCGACCTCCTTGTCCCCGCTAGCCGCCATGTCATTCAAAAGAAAAGTGTCGCTCGGTGTTGTTTGCTGGCAAATCAATTTGCCTGGTGCACACAAATCGAATTGAGTGTTGATTTATTGGCCATGATCTGATTTTGAGCAAACAAGAAAACCCATTTAGCGACATGTCCAGGAATAAATAAACCAATATACGACACGACCGCAACACCGCAACTCACAGTATATTGCTCTGAGGGGGGCCAGGCGGCAAGATGGGAGCAGATGGCATGAAGCGGACAGCGGGGGGTATATGTCAAATGCCGCACATAAATCTAATTGAATTAGCGTACGAACATCATATCAAAAGCTGCGCGTATGTCCAACAGGAGAACTGAATTCGCTCCAGAGCGGGGGTTCGGGCTGGCGTAGCTGCTGTTGAAGTAGCTGAAACAAAAAATTTACACTTCAAAATCAAAAGACACACTGGGGCAAGGCAAGGCAGCAGCCGGACGGGCGACTCGGAGCGGTGGAACGCGTTTGGCGCTATGGTGTGAACAAACAAAAGTTGAACGAACTCCGATCTGATGATGCTGATAATGTGTGTGCGTGCGTGTGTGTATGCGTTAAATTGAATGCAATACGGCAAAAGGCACGCAATGATTTGGCCATGACGTGGACTTGGCTAAAACTTGCTCACAACATATGTGCCCAAATATTTTGCACAAATATTTGCTTTAAATTCTAAATAGTCGCAACTATTTAAAATGCAATATACGTAAATCTATAAAGGAGACGCTTTAACAGTTTTGTCATTTGGCATTTATTTGATTTTCTACATCAAAGTTCTTTTTGTAAATTTTAAAAATTAAAATTTATGCAGTTTAATTTAAATATATTCGACGTGACAATATTATATTTGCATAAATATTTTCTTTGTATGCAAAATTCGGCAGTTGCCAGAATTGTGCTTTCATTAAATTATAAATAAAGGCTGCATTAAACTACATAACTATAAATACTTTAAATACAGTCATTAAGTAACTAATGTTGTATCTATCGCTAGTACTATTTGTTGGATAATCCCACCGAAGTCAAGAATATATAATCATCATCATATTAATATGTATTTCAACATACATTATTTTGCGATATGTTCACGAGTATATACTCGTTAATACTCTCTACTCTATATCAATAAATTATACGTCAGGTATACTACTCCATCAAACGCGAGCTCCGTCTAAGAAAGATCGGAGTTCAACTTCTTCAACAGCAGCTGCTTCTGCTTCCGAATGCGGTCGCCAGGCTCCTGGCTCCAATGGGTATACCACGGCGGCCTAAAGGGCAAATCATTTAACTATGCACTCATAACTAACTACTCATCGAGTCGAGCGCAAAAAAACCAAATAGATATAAGAGAAGTATTCTACTGACTGTCTAAATCTGTCCAAACTATCTTCCCGCTTATGCTTATTATATTGTTGAATTAAACACTTCCAAATAGCTGCTGTGCGTAGCCACCTTATAACAATCCCATCCAATCCATTTAGTTCGATGCCATTGTTGTCTTCGCTAAATACTTATTGCTAAGCAAATTGATTTTCACCCTGAACAGACTTTCCACTATTATCATGTAATCCTGGGACAGTTTTTCTTTAAATATGCCGCTCGTTATATTTTATGGCTGGCGAGTAATTAAATCCATTTTAGTTTTATGTGAAAACAATTTTCGCGCTCAATTATGCGCCAGCTTAATTTCATTTCATTTATACACACATTCATTCATCTACATGTGTGTATTTTTTTCTTTTTGTTCACTTTTTTAACTAGCCAAAAAAAAAAAAGAGAAGTTGTTTTCATTGTTTGCTATTGTTGTTGTTGTTGCTGCGGCTGTTGTAAAAGCATTTTTGACGCATTTTCTACCACTTAGTTTTATGCGGAACCCTATTTTTGTTTCCCTTTGCTGCCGGCCACTATACTTTTTTTTTTTTTTGATTTTGTTGCGCAATTTAAACCTACACTAGCTGTCAATATGTTAGTGAAGCTGTGCATGCGTGTGTGTCCATGTGTACGTGTGTGCGTGCGTGTAACTGCCGGCGCAATGCTTGAAATAGACAAAACTGGATAGCAAAAACATGGCCCTCCATATGTATCTTAGTTGTTGTCTCAACCCAGCAGCAGCTCGCGCAAAATATATATACTGACAAAAAAAAAAAACACAAAGTAATATTTCGACCATTTTACCTTAATTCGATCCGACTTCAATTCAATTGCAGCAGCACTTGAGTTTTATTGAATACCTTTTCAACATTCATAGAATACGCTGCCAAAGTGTATGTAACAGACTTTCAGACTGAGAATCGAGTAGCCAAAAACATTTTACAGCACTTTTAAGGTTGATTTCAATTGCAATATGTGAAGTGGTTGCACGGCCAGGAACTGTATTGTTTAATACAATCCAGGCTTTTAGTTGTTATCAAGACTGCAAAATGTATCGAAACTTGTTGCTGAGGCCGTTTGAGGTTCGTAAACGTTTTGAAAAAATATGGTTCAGTTCAGTTTAAGGTTCGGATGTCCATTTAGCCAACTAAACTGGTGTAAGCTTCGGCTTAAGGCTTGGAATTCCAATCTGAAGCCAGTTCGGCTTAAAACCGGTTTTAGACTGCAAAGTGCATACAAAGTTGCTGCTACTTTTCAAAGCTTAAACCAATGCCTCGCTTTGAGGTACGCTTCGTGAACCTTTTGAAAAAATATGGTTTAGTTAAGGTTAAGGCTCGGCTGTTATTTTTTCGGTTTAAGTCATGGTTCCGTTTAAGCCTGGCTGAAAATGTTTTGCTTATTCCGTTCAAGTTTTGAACCAATTCCTTGCCCCAAGGATTCACGTCTTTAAAAAAAAAATGTAGTTCGATTCATGTTAGCGCTCCTATGATATATTTATCCAGTCTAATCGGGTTTAAACTTCGTCTTAAGGTTTGGGGTTCCAGTTTCAAAATGGTTTGGTTCAAAACCGGTTCAAAAGCTTGCAAGATAGCTTTACATATGACAGTGTATGGCACATATCGCATTTAATTTGATTAAATAACATACATTTTGTAAAATAAATAAAAAATACTTTCTTGTTAAGAGGAAATAACATTTGCTGCTTAATCCGACACGTATTTTCCATTTTAAGCAGATTATTTTATTTGCATCGTTTTTTTCTCCACTTACATTTTTGTTCCCACTAATTTCAATTTTTCGGTTACGTTTTGCTGAGTTTTGGCATTTATTTTTCAGTGCATAAGTCATGTGGGTTGAGTACTTTGCCATTTCTCTCGTTTTGTGCATTTCTTTAACGTGTTTACCACTTTAAGCCCTTTTTAACTGCGGCACACATACATATACACATATGCAGTTTGTAGCCGCTGTTGTTGTTGTTGTTGTTGTTGTTGTTGTTGTTAGCTGGTCAACCTGACATGTGAGCCACAGGCACGAATACAAATGTTTAAACTGCTGTACTTTGTGGCAGTGATTGTTGTTGCTGTTGTTGGTGTTGTTGCTGGTGTGGCTGCTTCAGGCTTCTATGCACAACACCAAACCCGAGTCATAAAATAGCAACAACAACAACTTTGCTCATAGACACAACTGGTTAGACATTTAGCAGCCAGGAGAGGGGTTAGGCAACAGAGGGTAGCTGCTCGCCGTTGTAGCCGGTTTTTTTTTTATTATTATTTTACCATCCACACACACATACACACATACGGAGAGTCGGCATTTCTCTTAGGTGTACGTGTGTGTGCTTGTGTCTGTGAAAAATGCGCGCCACTGCCAAACAAATTAACAACAACACTTGAAAAAATCTCCTCCACACACATGAACATACGTGCATAGAGCAGGAGAGCCAGAGTTGAACAAAAAAAAATAAAAATAAAAAAAGGTTAGAAATTGGAACAATGACCGCCAAGTGCTGCCGACGTCGCTGCCGCTGCTGCTGCTGCTGCTGCGCTGGTGACTGCCTCAGTTTGTTGCCAACGCCCGCGTCGCGTCGCGGTTCATTCACACACTTTTTGTTGTACCCATTTGAAAGCTTGAATTACTTTTTCTGTGCTTTGATTTTTTTGTTTCTAGTTTTTTTTTTTGCTGTGCTATTTTTTTTTTTTTTTTTGCAACTGAAATTTGTGACCTGCACTTGAATGGGATCCGATATGAGTCTCTTTCAATCATTTGAGTTTAAAACACTTTGTGCAACTCAAAGCTGCACGCTTGAAGGCTTTAAGCCGGGCGCATATTGATGCCCATATGTAAAATATATAGTTATTTTCATAAAAAAAAACAATACGCTGGGCAATCTTATTTGATTTGCCAATCACTAAAAACGTTTTAACTAGTTAAATAATCGAACCAAACAATTTTTATTAGGAATGCAACCAAATACACCCCACAAATTGAACAAAAATCTCATTGCTTGCGAGTCACAGCTTTAGGATGAGCCATTCAAAACATTTTTTTTCGGCTTCACAATATAATGAAAGGCACGAATGCATTAGCTTATGCATAATTAAAATGATATGACGTTTTTTGTCGGGCGTTAAACAAAAAATATATATAATAAAAAGCATGTTTTTTCTGTGCAGCTACTTCTATTTAATAAATTCTAAATCGATTTGCCACTCAATTAAATGCTCATTTCATTTGTCAACTGTTCACTTGGCTGTCAAATTAAATATTTGCTTTGTTGATTGTGTGCTTAGTTATTGCAGATGATACCGATTTTGGTTAATTGCAGTTTATGTTTATTGTTCATTTTTTCTTTTATGTTGCCATTTGTTGTTTGCTCAGTTCAAGCATAATTTAATTTAATTTCAATTTACATTCGCATTAAGTGATTTATTACTTAATGAACATTTTTTACATTAAAACTTGTATTTTTATACCCTGTAGCCAACGGAAATGGAGTATACATGATAAACGCAGAATCTCCAATCTCCAATAAGGTATGTATATATATATAATTTTGATATACATAAATAGCCGTAAGGCTGCGCAGGTAAGGTTCTCGTCATGTACATTCTCGTACACAAATCAAGAATATTTTACTTTTTGTATATCGCCCTGACATGTTCGCATCGTTTGCTGGGCTACAGGGTATCTGGTGTGCTCTAGACCATTCTTACTTATTGTTATTGTATTTTAATTAAAATGTTTATTTTGTTATTTGCACGGATAGTGCCGTGTGCATTATTGAAATTATGTTAAATTGCGTGAACTGAATCGCCATGCCAAGCGAAAAATTAATGAAAATAGTACAGAATAAAAATGTGGCTATCAAAAATGCCGAAGCATGGATGCCCTGTTGTCAGGGGTAATAATTTATTTTGAGTGGAGTTATTCACTCGTTGAAGAACTGCATAATTATATCCAATATTGTGAATACTTGCTTAATATATGTGAGCATTCATATTCTAGGGCTTGCTAGTCTTGGGCACTAGCACTAGCACTAGCCACAGTTTAAATAATGGCAGATACATAAAAAGCGATTTGCTTTAAAATTCCCAAGCAGTTCTAGCTGCAATTTGCTTTAGTATTATGCGTTATACGTTAAGTACGCACATATGTACATTGCAACGTATAACGCAAAATATTGTAATCACACATTTACTTTAAAGCATCTCGATGTTTTAAATTTAAACTGAAAGCTGAAACAATTTGCACATGCTTGTCGCGCAGAGATTTAAAATGTCCGACAATTAAAACGTAGTAAATGAGCGTTGATATATATATATCCTTGTACATACATATGTATGGATCATCATACTTTATATGCTTGTAAAACTTTCTCATTTCGACTGGCATGTATAAATTGAGCACATTTTATTTAAACTTATATATTTAGTTCGCTTATCTATATACTTACTTACTTAGTTACTTATATGAAGAAACACACACACACAGCAGCACACACACCCACATATATGCCACAGGCCACTGGCCACTGGCCACTGGCTGTGCATTTTGAATTTTGCGGTTGCCCAGAGTTGATTGTTCGTTAATTGGTTTCAATGCCTCACAACCACATTGGCCGCCAGCTTCAGTTGTCATCCGTTGTATGTTGTTCGCTCTCAATTGTCGGCTGCCGGCTGCTGACTGCTGGTTGCTGGTTGCTGGTTGCTCGTCTGCAGTCACAACCACATCAGACCCGCCACACTCTTAATACACACTACAAGTTGATGGCTTAATTCTTATGAAAATTCGCACGTTGCTGCCCAAGAAGCAGATCAAATTTTAAATTGCAACATTGTAATTAAATTTTAAAAAACAGTTGTTTGCCTCACAACGTTCACATTTTCAAGGTTAGCAATAATTAGCTTTTAAACGCATGCTTTACGATTCAATTATTCGCTTAGTCGCATGTTTTGTTTAAATGGAAATTCAGCAATCTCTTAAAATATGTTTCACTTAAGTTTTATATAAGAAACAACTGTCAACTGAAGCAAATATTGTAAAACTATTTCATTTTATTGCACAGTGTTCTGTTCGGCTTTTCCCAGCAGTTATTGCACTTGAATCGCATTTTAAGTGCATAACTTGGCGCCGTAGCACAGTGGGACGAATTAATATTTAATGTTGCGAAATTCATATGAAAATAAACAAATTCTGACTTTAACTAGCTTTACAACTTTTTATAATCGTATGAGATGCGATGCCTCGGAATTGTAGAGCTACATTTTGTTTACTGTGGTACATAATTTTTCAATTATTGACACAGATATTCAAACACTCGAGCAGACAGACAAATCTAGATGCCTGATATTACAAAGGATTGTATGACTTTATAACTGTCGTAAAAAATAAAAATATGTTCAAAATATCATGCTATTGAGATATTTGCTACACTTTTCACTGACTAAGGTACCACTTGGCTTCGTACATCAATGTGAAACTCATCCCGAAGTCAAGCCAACTCTCGACGCTCGACTCTACGAGGAAGCTCAACTTGGCCGTTGTAATTGGATTAAGTTGTTGCACTTTTTGCACAGCTGCAAGGGAGATTTAGAAATAAGTCCTCAATTCCTAAATTCACTTTCGCTATGTTGCATACATTTTATAAATCGCAATATTTGTGAAATGAAAGCACGAATTCAAGGGCGAATCGGGAGAGCAATACAAAAATACAGACACAGATACAGATACAGATACAGATACAGATACAGATACAGATACAGATACAGATACAGATACAGATACAGATACAGATACAGATACAGATACAGATACAGATACAGATACAGATACAGATACAGATACAGATACAGATACAGATACAGATACAGATACAGATACAGATACAGATACAGATACAGATACAGATACAGATACAGATACAGATACAGATACAGATACAGATACAGATACAGATACAGATACAGATACAGATACAGATACAGATACAGATACAGATACAGATACAGATACAGATACAGATACAGATACAGATACAGATACAGATACAGATACAGATACAGATACAGATACAGATACAGATACAGATACAGATACAGATACAAATACAGATACAGATACAGATACAAATACAGATACAGATACAGATATAGATATAGATACAGATACAGATACAGATACAGATACAGATACAGATACAGATACAGATACAGATACAAATTCAGCTGCAGTTCGCGAGCGCTAGGTTATAGATACAGTTACTTATGCAAATGCAGTTGCAGATACATTTACAAATGAAGATGCAGATCGGGGTCAGAAAATGTCAACTTGTCTGCTGAGCGCAAAAGCAACTCAACAAAATAATTTTGCATTTAGCATAATTTATTTTAACGTCGCCGCCTCCGACGCGTCGCAGCCGACTTCATTAATGAAATTGTTGAAAGAGTTTACGATTGCGGGCTTGTTGCGGGTCGCTTTGGGCGGTATGGGGTCGGGTAAGCAGGGGTAAGGTTAGATGGCTTACAGAGCATTGTCAATAAGCACGAACATTTTCTTAAATGACGCGATTTGTTGTTGCTGTTGTTGTTGTCACTTGCCTGATTGTTGCAGTTGTTTGCTTTCTCTAATTGGCCGCAATGATTTTGTTAATTGAAATGATGTCTGTCTATGTAAATTGCCTGCTGTAGTTATTATTGCTGTTGTTGATGCTGTTGTTGTTGTTATTGTTGCTAATTATGTTTATTTAGCTCATTTACTCATTAACTAATCTATTTGCCACATTTTTCATTTCTCCTAGAAATGGGCTTACTTGCATTTCGCTTAAAATTCCAATTAATTTGAAAGCCATCTGGTCAACAATGTACAATGTGTGTGTGGGTTGTGTAAAGCAGCGAATATATTTACCATTTACTACAATTTATTGGCGGCTACATTAATCTTGCGAAGCAGCTTTTGGCCAACTTTTGGCTTTTGCTTGTTGCTAGACAAAATACGATCTAGCTTCTGCCTTCAACCCTTCAAGCCCTATTCGAGTGCCTCATTTTAAGTTGTCTGCGGTTTTTATGGCAGATTTATTTTATGGGCGCCTCCATTTTGCCCCATCAACTATTTACCCGGCGTTTAAATAAGCAAATGTTAACCGCAAAGCCACCGGCTGCACAGTTGACTACCCCGCTGCCAGATTGGGCTGCCGCCCCACCGCCCACCCCTACCCTTTTTACAAGCCGACTCTTCGTTTAGCGGAGTAGTTGGAAGGGAGCCGCAGCTATTGATACCTCGAGTCTAGAAGCGGTTTGACAAATAGACGACACACAAATATTTACATACACATGGGCAAACACAAGAGCCTCCAATTTAGGCTCCCTCTCTCGCACACTCGCGCTTATCAGCGGTCATTTTAAATCCTGCATGCAAACAATTTAAATTGTCAATTGTTTTTTTGATCAAAGATTTTATGATCATCTTAAATTCGTATTTACAGCTCCAAAAACAATCGAATTTCTTTACATAGATCATTTCTCAAAACTTATACTTTTGTGCCTTTTTAAATTCAAGCTTTCAGTTAGTTAACTATTGACGCGTCAGGTGCAGGCATTCAGTATTTTCAGTACTTAGTCAATCAACGCTTGCTTTAGCATATTATGTTGCTGTTGTTGTTTTTTCTATTATTCCCTTGGCCCGTTTGAAAGCGTTGATTGACGCTGCCAAAGGGACATGTCCGATAAAATTTATCCTACTCCACCGGACCCTTCTCACACGGTAGCCTGCTTTTCAGCTTTTCAACTATGACTTTTCAATTTTCGTATTGTTGAGTAAGTGTTGTGTTTCCTTCTTTCCATTTCATTTTTTTCTACTTTAACTGACTGTCAGCCAAACTGCCTGCCAGCCTGCCTGACTGCCTGCCTGTTCCCTTCAATGCTAGCTGCATTTTCATTTGATTTTCGATGCTGGCACACGCACACATACATACACGCATACACACACGCGCGCGTACACACTTCTTTGATTTTAATTGTATTTCCATATCAGGGGCGGGGCTTGCAGAGCAGCGAGTCACTGACATTCGACTTCGATAATTCAATTGTAGAGCCCCGCCACTGGCTTCCATAAAAGCTGTCAGCGAAGTCTGTTAGGCAACTATGCGGAATGGGGTATGGGTGCAGGGGCATCAGAGGGACTGGGACAGAAGCAGGGACAGCGGCTGAGGGCGTGTAACATCGAATGCCGATTCAATTTTTAAGGTGCCATCAAATAATTGAGTTACGCATTCGCATTTTAAAATGCCCAACTTTTTGATGCCATCGAAGGTCGCCGTAGGCAATTTCAACAGCATACCCCAAACAAGTAAGAGGTTCCAGTCGGGAGCTGCCGACTGGGGAATACCCTGAACCCTCTTATTCCAATACGAAATGCAGCATGCGCTACGCGCTCTTTTGAAGTATTAAAGATTAAATTTAAAAAAAAATAGTTTCCCCGGTAGGGCTCCAACTCGCGACAGACCGCACTACTTGCCACTCTTGTGTAGATTGAGACTCATTGAGCAACAACGAATTAAAATAGCGGCACAGAATACATTTGCAATTGCAATGCTGTTGATAGAACTTGAAGCAGACCTGCATGAATATGTGTGTGTACATGTATACAGAAATTCTTGAAATTTGCGCTATCTGCCCCATCCAATTGCGTAGTAAAACAAATAACTTTTGGGTTTTTCTTAACCGATCTTGTTGAAATTTTCTACAGTATATGTATCTTATTGTACCATACTAATTTGTGAAACAAGCTTGATCTGCACAGGCACTTGGAGGACCTACAGCTAAAATTTCAAGTCTGTAGCTTTTATAGGTACTGATATCCTTGCCTTCATACATTCGGATAGATAGATAGACGGGCATGGCTAGATCGACTCGGCTATTGATGCTGATCAAGAATATATATACTTTATGGGGTCGGAGATGCTTCCTTCTGCCTGTTACATATATTTGCACACAAGCACTATACCTTTTTCACTCATTTTCAATGGGTTGAGGGTATAAAAATCATCGCAGCCATGTAAAAGTCAGGCATCAATTAGATTGGCGACCACTCGGGCTGAAATGCAAATTAGCCCATTGATTTTCGGCAGAAAGCAAGAACATTGGAGAAAAAGAGAAAAACGTTGCATTTTACGCAAGTTTTATGAAAGCCAGCAAACATATGTAATAAATAGCATCTTTTAAATGACTTTCCTTTGTGCCAGCCCCCCTCGGGGCGCTATATATAATATATAATATAATTTTCGAAATTTTAAATGCACATTGTGATATGCCCAAAGCAATTTTAACATGTTACAATTTCAAGCCCTGTATGAACACTTTCTGCCTCCCTCTTCCACGGTCTGTGTGCGCGTGCAGTTAAGTTGGCAATTTGTAAATTAATAAACTTTGATTCGAATATATGTGCATAAACACAAATAAAGTGGTCAACTGGCGCAACGAGCCAGCCTAAATACTGACGATGGCCAGTGGGCGGTTGGCGGGATGGGCCGTGCAGTGTGTGGCTATAGAACAGAACCAAAACATTCATTTGACCCCAAATAGAGCAGACTGGCTAAATAATAATAATAACAAGAACAGCAACCGGCAAACAACGATAATGTCAATTATTATTAACACGAAAAGCGCAAACACAGCACACACACACAGACACACACACACACACGCCCGCACACACCAGCACACTAGCAATGAGTGTGCGTCTAAACAAAACGCATAGGGAACAATAAGTGGCCACTTTCATGACTTCGCCTATGTTAAATCGAAATTAGTTTTTCATTGAAAACAAAGCAGAAAGAGCAATGCAAGCCAGCTTTAAATTGAACCGGTTTGTTCGCATAATTTAAACTGGTTCTTTACCACGAACCGTATCCGAAATCAAATTAAGTTGCCCACTTAACAAGCGAAACGAAAGTTCAGTAGAAAGATCCATAGAATCCTTAATTTCAAGATATATCAAACTTCTAACGTAGGCATAAGTATGTGCATCAGGTTAACGCAGGGTGCAGGCTCGAATCATTGATCAAACTCGTCAAGCAAGCCCATGCAAAGATGTTAGAAAAGTAAACAGCATTTGTTAAATCTTCCTCAGTTATTTAAACAGAACAGGCAATTGTTATTTAAATAATCAAAATCGGCTCTCAAGTATGTGGAATATCAGATTTGCGCATTTAAAGGGTTCGGGGTTAAAAAAAGTGTAAAGAGGCATCTTGGTCATGTTCCTTAGTTCTGAAAACCTTTAAAGTTATGAATATGTGGAATATCATATTTACGCAGTGAATCTAAGGTTTGCTGGTTTAAATTGTTATTGTTTATTTGCTTTCTTCAATCCTTCAGGCAAGCCTATGAAAAAATGTAAGAGAACTTAAAAGGTCATCTCGTCATTTTCTTTAGTTACTAAAACAGCTAAAGACTTCAGTGAAGAATCATGAAAAACGCACGCCAATCGGAATTTATATCAAATGCGCATTGATCGATCGGCAATAGTCAAATAATTGTCTCTGTTAATATTTGTATACAGTACTCAGGCACACGTTCGACTGCTGGGCAGACAAATAGAGTCTCAAAGCGGACAGACAGGCAGACTGAATGACGTGTCGCGACGGACAATTTGACGGATTACAATTGCAATTCAAATTTCTCAGCCATGCCCCAATGTCATGCACCAGCTATTTCGTGGTCAATGGCGTTGAACAGCCCGAAACGCTGGACCAATCGAAATTGCAACAACAATAACAATAAGAGCAACGGCAACAATAAATACTGAGCGACAGTTTGTGACCGACGCCAAACTAAAAATGTTAAAAGCTGTTTGTAAAATCGAAAAACCTTTTATGGTTTCATATTTTAAATTGTATTTCTTTGTGAAATGTTGTTTCCAGTTCGTATATATATTGTAATTAAGAATTGAGTTCGGGGCTTTACGCATTCCAAGCGCAATGCCCGGTCGCTGTTCAACTCATTTAGTTAGCCTTATTAAAATAGGCCCTTTACAATATATGCATTCGTGTACGAAACATATTTCTTTGCAGCTGTCACAGACAGCTTTACCGCCGCCACCTGCCTGCCGGTTCGCGTCTGATAAACGAGATGCGATTTGCGATTTGATTTTATTTTGTTGGTAGATTTGCGGCCAGCAGATGCAGTTGTGTTTAATTAAAAGACCACTGCTGACAGTTAACGGGGGCAATGGGCAATGGGCAATGGGCGGTGGGCTTGGGCTTGGGCATGGGCATGGGCGTGGGCATGGGCGTGGGCATGGTCATGACCAAAGCCCCAAAGCTCGGTCACACTCGCAGTCACAGTCAGTTGGTCAGGCAGTCAATCAGAGAGAAAACTAAAATACCATCCACAGGCGGACAATCGGTTTGGTCAAAAGTGATTACGCATACGCCATGTTGTACATTGCAGCTGTTGCCGTTCTGTTGCAGTTATTGCTGTTGTTGCTTTTGTAGGTCTCGTTGCTTGTTGTTCGCTAATTGAATATTTATGCTACGCAATTGTTGTTATTGTTTTGGGCAGCCTTCATGGTTATACTAATACTAATGTCTGTTCAGAATATTGCTCTCGCTCTCACTCTCAGTCTCTCACAGACCCTCTCGCTCTCTGGCTCAATCTCTCCCTCTGCCTTCTCCCAGCTTGAATATGCCTAATGAAACGCGTTCGTTTCTACATGCCATATAGAATATTACCTTGATTGATCGAGCATTGATTTTATGCGCATAGCTCAATAAAGTAAGATCATATCATATGCTAATACAGTCAAACATATTGATGACGAACTTAAGGCGGTTGAGGGACAAGCCACTAACTATTCTTATTATTTAAAAATAAAAGTATGTTTTAATAGAAGCTTGACCATAAAGTATGACAACTGAGGGACGATAAGTGGTCAGTTAAAGTTAAGTATAACAAAGTTGGAAATTCGTATAGTAAACTGCTTTTTGCCAAAACACTTGACGTCTAATCACAAGGTAGCTTAAAAAGGTCACAATAGGCATCGGAATCAGACCTTTGGAATCTTCATCAATGTCAGCATACAATTTTTCACAGCTGAAATGCGTCAAACAGATGCCGCTGCGGGGTAAGGCATGAGAAATGATGGCGGAAGCAGCAGCAACACGGTCCGTTCCCAGTTGACATTTTGGGAGTGTGAAAAGTGAAAAGTGAGCAGACATCATTAAAATGTTTAAGGAGCAGGCCCATATCGGTTTGCTGTTGCATAAGTACACACAGGCCCGGCACCATGGCCAGCCCTTTAAGGAGCCCAAATTAAATTTCATTTGCGTTAAAAAGCCATTTTTAATTTGTTTCTCTTTTTCTTCGCTAGCTGTGTCTCTCTCGCACACTCTCTCGTTTTCTCTCTCTCTCTCTCTCTCTCTCACTCTCTCTCTCTGCCATTTCTTTCCTTTTCTCTGTGTGTGTATATTGTGTATTTCGGCGTCGGTGCTTTTTTCTATACCGTAGTCGGATTCGGAGTCATTAAGTCAGCTTTGTTACGCCTCAATGCCTACGGCATAGCAGACAGAAGCCACCTATTCCTAACCCACCTACCCCTAACCAGCCCGCACACAGCCATACCTTGTCGCCCGCCCCCCCCTCCCCCACCCCTGGCGACCACCCTCATAACAACCACACTCTTGCATAGAAATTTACGTTTGTGTTTTTTAAAGTTGTGCGGGCGGCAACAATTAAATAAAAACTGAGCCACAGCAATTTAAGTGAAATCCTCGTGCTTCCACATTTCTATCTCTTTCACAATTTTCTTTTAGTCTTTTTTTATACATTTTTTTTTTTTTTTGTATTTTCATTACTGGGCCATAATGGAGCAAAATAATTTGGCAACAAAGCGGCCAGTTGCAAAAAGAAAAGCAACAAAATGAACGAACAACTCATAATTGCGCGCTAAACGCCATTGGACATTTTTGTGTGTGCTCTGGACCTTAATGAGGAGTCGGCATCCAGCTGGTCAGCAACTGCAGCTGCCACGGCCATAAAAATCTCTGCAGAAGCAACAACAAATGTCACTACACAGAAAGAATAAAATATAATACAACAGAAAAAAGTTAATTTATAAGTGTTTTTCAGCAACGAAAACAACAAGAAAAATTGGTAGTTTGTTAAAGTAACTGCGGGCAGGCAGGGTATGCCTTTTAAAAGCGCAACATAAAAAAATGTAAGTGCACCCGAAGTAGGGTGTGACCGACCTGGAGATGGCTCGCATAATGCCTAAGATGCCTTAGCAGGCGCCCGAAATTCCTTTTATATCTGGACTATGGCAAATGTATTCTCAAGTAACTTTGTGCTATGTTCTATGTTCCCATCTGGATGGAATCAAGTCTTCAATATGGCATCTTTATTGTTTATATACCAACAATTTTTTGAACATATAATCTCTGATAAAAGCTTAAAGACATTATCAATATCGTTTTTTATCGATATTATGTTATCCATTTTAAGGCGCAACCACATTTATGTGGTAGTCTACAGATAGAAGACACGGCTAGCTCGATCTAAGTCCTTATGCTGATCAAAAGTATATTTACTTTACGATCGATGCTTTCATCTGCTTGTTACACATATTTGCACAAGAGCTAACTACTCCTTTTAAGCCAAGTCTAATCGGTGCTGGTAGGTAATAATAAGTCGACAGTTTCGCGCTAATCTGATCAGGTCTTATTGCAAAATTTATTTTAATTTTATGTTGGTTATATTCAACAAATAACTATTTAAAAATATTTTAATCATAATAAATGTATAAATGTATTTATTGAATTATATTTAATTGTCTTTGTTAAGAGGAAAATCTGAATTTTCCAAACATGATATAGACATATCTCATGACACATATTTTCGTCAGATTATATAAGGCTCAAGTTAGAAAAGGGAAAAAATGGGCTTATTTACTTGAATTTGATTTACCACACACATTCAAAGAAAGTATCGAAAGTATATTACGATTTTTCTTTTTTAATTTCTTTAGAGAACTTTTGAAATGTGGAATCCATTGAAATAAATTTTTACTGCATCAAGTTTTGCTCATAACTCATCGCCAAGCAATTCCCAACCTTGCCTGTAGAGCTGCGCTTGAAATTGAAATGAGGACAATGAGGACTTGACAATTGCCGCGCATTAAAATTCTATCAAATATGCAGATGCTGCACAAAGTGCGAAAGTTATAAGAGGGCAAAAATAGAATATGAAATACTTTAATCCAATGGACAAAGTGTTATTTAGCTCAAAAGATTTTTGTGGTTTATTAAAAATACGATAAATATGCAATTAAATAAGTGTAGTAACTAGTTTGATATTGTTAACATTTAGCTTTTAGCTAACGTTAAACGCTGACATAAACCCTGCACATCAGATTGCAATTTTTATGAGCAGCCGGAAAATTGGTTCAACATGAATGCAAGTAATTAAAAACTTTTGTGGAAAATTCAATTTTGAGTTTTTATTTTTCCCCCTGTAAGTGTGCGCTCTTTTCAAAGTGACACTAAGAAGAAGAAAAAAAGTCACGTAAAAGGTGCCGGAAATGGAGCTAAAGCTGGAGCCGGAGGTGCAACTGGAGCTGTAGCTGCAGCTGGAACTGAAGCTAAGCCTTTGGCAGCTTACAGCTAACTGACAGGCTCTCATCTGCCAGAAATTATGAGCTTGTGTCAACGGCAGCAAAAGCAACAACAGGGGGAACAACAACAATTAGAGAAAGAACAACCATACAGTGATATATATATACGTATAGAGTGAGAGAGAGAAAAAGACAGCATTTCTTGTGCATTGTTTGCGTCTCGCTGTCAACTCTACGCACAAGGGTTGTCGCACTTTGCGCATTTGAAAGTAAACAACGTGGGCAGACAGCAGAAAATAGATGAAATAGCCATAGTGCAATAAACCCTTCAAAATATCCCTAACTATGGGCCATATATGTGCATGGAATGCAATTAAATGGGCTTTCGAGTAAATTCCATAAAACAAATATTGTAAATTGCATTGTCGAACAATGCCTACACCTTTGCTCGCTCGGAATGTCCAATTGGCCAAATCTATAATTGGTCTCTCAGACAGATGCTGAACTTAAGCAGCTTTTGAGTCTCAGATTTGTTTGCCCACCAGGCTGTGTAGAGAGGCTACATCCAACAAAACCGGTAAGCCGCAAAGACATAATATGCATGCATATATACATATATATATGAATATGTGTCTACAAATATATAAATACATTAATGTATGTTAGCTTGAATGCTGGCAGCAGCAGAAGCAGGCAGCTGTGGTTAACTGGGCTAGAGGCATCTCACCGAATGGCATTCATCGTCTCGCCAATTCAAATGGCATTCAGTTAAATGTAGGGTATGTGCATACAGCATTTAAATTGCAATTTACTTAAGTGTTCATTTGCTATTTACTCAAGAAGGATACATGATCTGTATATACTATTCTAGAAGCTACATGTCAAATTCGATGACTCTAGCCCTTAAAACAAATGAGATTTGCTTAAAAGCAGGATTTCGATATCCATTTTCACCGATTGTTTAGAAATGCGGCAAGTTATCGAATATCGCAAGAAAATTCGTTCTGTGCGGGCTCTGGGAGGACAGTCAGACGGACAGACAGTCGGACTTGGCTAGATAGATTCGTCTATTAATGCTGACCAAAAATATAAGGTCGCAGATGCTCTATTCTGCCTGTAACATACTTGTGAACGAAAGCATTATACCCATTTCTTTTTTGAATATGCTGAATATACTTATATCATTTAATTAATTTAAAAGACTTAGGCAGCGCATTCTTAAATTCATCTTACATTTCTGCTAGTCCTCCCTGACGTACGCTGCTTTCCCTATCTCTATTTGTGTGCGCGCGTGTGTGTGCTGGCTTTAATGCCCTTTGACTTCTTTGACAAATTTCGTATTGATATGACAACACCTCGCGCCTAAAGCAAATAGAGAGGGCCCCTCCCCTCGTCCCTTACCGTAGCACTGGTTGACAACTTCTGACATGCAGTTCACAGTGCAGCGTGCAGGGCCAAAGTGCGATAACATTCAGCAGGCGCCGACCTGCTAATTCAATATTCCATTGAAGCCTTTTTCTACCCCAATTAAATATAGTGCAAACAGGGTAGGATAGGCTTTGTGCCAATTTCTGTAACAGGAAGAGGCCTGTTAAGCTTATATATTCTCTATCAGTTCAATGATTCAGCTCGTTCTGGCCATGTGTCCTTTTCTGTAAGTCTTTATTTGACTCCTAGTTTTTTGGGCTTAATACGAACAATTAAGCCTACATAACAGGTAGTCGTTGAACATACACAGATTACGTATATTTTGCTTTTTTGATACCTTCCCTATTCATGTCATACGTTTTAAAATCTTTTGCATGTAAAGCCGTGCCCTATGGTCAAAGACCTTAAACGCATGTGTCCTGAATATGTCATAATGATCGGACTGTAAATACCGCAATTATTTCAGAAGGCATTTTTACCATAAAGTGAATGTAATAAAAGAAGAAGCACATGGCAGTGCACAAATAACGTGTTATATATGCCCAAATGGAAGCCAACTTATTTGAAAGGGCAACTCGATGCTGTGGTCAGGGTATCTGCCAGTCGTGCATTCTCAACCAGCGCGCGCATTGGTGGTTTGCAAATTGGAATACTGAATTCTGATAGCTTGTGCAAATGAATAAATGCAATGGCAAAGCGAACGCCACAGCCAAAGCCAAAGCCGAAGCCGAAATGCACTCACCAACTGCTACCATAAATTAAAGTCCAACTTAATTATAAGCATTTAATGCTCTTCCTGTGTGCTATAAAAAATTCGATTAAATACATAAATTTGCGAATTTACTTTGGCTGTTGCAGCATCATGGGGTTTGCCCATGTAAATTCGACTACACAAACACAAACACAAGCACACACAGGCGCACACGCAAAAGGGGTACTCATGAAAAAAATCACGGCTCAACTGGCCGGCGTCGCCATTTTGTTGATTTTATATAGCCATTTTTTTTTTTGTTTCTTGCTTTTCCGCTTTTCACAAAGCGAGGTCTGTGAAAATTTAAGCAAAATAAAGGAATTTGCACATTTCAGCGAGAAAATTGTGCGATTCAATTAATTTGCTTGACGCTGTGTTCTGCTTGATAAATAAATGCATTATGGGCACCAAATGAAATGGCATAAATTAAATGCAACGAAAAACACACACGGCCCGACAAGGCGTTTGGTAGGGGGTAGGAGGGGAGGAGGCGTGCGCAATGCCACAGGTGCGCGGCACATACAAATTGCAATTGGCCAGCTATTGAATGTTGTTCCACAAAACAGAATCGCTAATTAGAATTGTTGCTTAATTGTTGTCGCATCACCGAAAATTGCTTGCGCATTTTATGTGGCAAAAAATTGATAAAAAGAAAAAAAACTAATGCATTTTTTCTGGACCATTTTCTGTTCAGTTTTTCATTTGAATAAATAAAATACTAACAAGCGGGCAAAACAAAGTTGCATAATACAAAAGGTAGACTGAATGATTAACAACGAGGCGGTGGGCGAGCGGGCTAGCAAAATCGATTAAATGCCGTTTTGCTCAGATATTTGCTCAGCCAAAGGGAATATTTTAAAGCTTTATTCCATTGAGCAGCAGCAGCATGCGGTATGCAGCATGGGGCTTATAGCATTCTATTGTATTAAAAATGGCAACAAAGTGAAGCAGAGGCAAATAATCGTGATATGAGAGAAAAGCCGATTTAAGCCCAGTCAAAAAGCAACTGTAATAATATTTTATTAACTCAAGCTCAAGGCAAAAGGCACAAGTAAGTACGCTGTGAATGCGTGTGCCCGACGGCGCAATACCCTGTAATGTAGTACCAAGCTGTTGACCCATCTATATTTAATCTTTGTTTTTTTGCAATAGTTAACCTATAACCGACTGCGCGCTACTCTTTATACTTTATTATTGAGTCTGGTCGACCTTTTGAGCAGAAAGCTATTGGCAAAAATCACATACATGTTCGCTTCAGATGCGTATGCTCAACGGCGCAATACCCTGCCTCCACAAATATTCAAGCTATTCCCAATGCAAAAACTAAAAGTCAGTCACTCCAGCTATAACTGACTGCGTGCAACTCTATTTTAGTTGAATCAGTCGGAAAACAAATATTCTTTATTATTGAGTCTAGAACATGGTAGCACTAATGAGTAGGGCAACAGCTAACCAACTGCACGCATCTCTATTTAATTTTTATTAATCGATAATAAATATTCTTTATTATTGAGTCTGGAACATGATCGACCTTCTTAGTAGAAAGTATTGAAAAACTACTTTATCATATTTTCAGACCTTAACTCGAAAGCTGTGGCTAAGGGCTAGGGTATGTGCATACATACATATGCATATTCATACATATAATATGTGTGTATAAAGCAAAACGGATTACTTTTGGGAGAAGATTATATAAAGCCTTTATTGAAGCGGCTTCAAAAGTGAACAAAAAAATTAAAATTAAATAATTATATAATTAAATTGATACCTGATAACGTTCACATTTTGTAAGCTCGTTTTGCAGCTATATAAAAAATACAAATTACATAAATATATATATAAATATGTATATATATGTAATTTTTTTATGGATATATTTCCACAGTGTCATCGATAGCTTTGCAGACAAGGTTTGAAGCATACTTAATTACATTTTTTTTCGAAATTCTCATTACGAACGTATTAATTTCATTTTGACAAAGAAAACACGAGTCGTTAATTTGAACAAATCGATACATTTATAAAGGCAGCATAGATATTCACATGAGTCCCTCACACGCACACACACACACACACACTTACGCACAGATACACAGACATACGGCACAGATCCTCTTACACTGCGTATACCTCGAGCTAAAGTTTTTTAGCCCAGTTTTTTGTCGCATCATTAGGACAAATAGGACAGCATATTGTCTGACTGTCAATAGAAAACAGCGCGAATTCAAAAAGCTATTTTCTCTTATTTGTTTTTGTTGTTGCCGATCGATTCGGTAACTCTATAGGCGTATATGGGCAACAGTTTTTTCATTTGCCATTGTGAGCCCTAATCAAAAGCTCGGCAATGACGTTTATGGCAGCCGTGCTCGCAGCCGATGTCTCGTTAGAAATGCTAGCTATGCGTGTGTGGGTGCGTGTGTGTGTGTGTAAGTAATTAATTATTTAACAAACAATTAACTGTTATTCAGAGACAGCGACTGGCAGTGGAAAGCACAGTTAGAATGCAACATGTTAACGCACATTACGTATACGCCGCATTAAACGTGCCCAGCAAATAAAGTATAAACAGACATTGAGAAACATCTCCACAGCCACAGCCCCCCACTCATTACTGTATCGCCATCATTGTGTGTCACATGACAGTTTTATCAACTGCGCTCAAGGTAATTACCAGTTGAATAAAAAAAAAAAAAACAGGCATTCATCTACCCCGCACAGCAACAGCCGAGTCCATGACATGTGATTTTGCATTGAACGCATGACATATAACCATACATCTACTTATATAACTATATATAGGTAGGTACGCTGAACATTTATAATGCATGAGCAGGAAATCATTTTGTCTATGATAAACAATTGTAGAAACAATAAATACATAATGTAATGGTGGGGAGGTTCGGGTTCAGTTTTTGCCTTTCGTTTGGCCATCTACCAAAAATAAAAACAAACGGCCGTGGCTGTTGCCTAACCGGGTGCATAGGGATTGGAGGTTCGCACTTCTTGCTAATACTCGGACAATAGCTCGTCGGACTGGTCGGGGTTTTTTCCTTTCCCTTTTGCACTTACCATAAACACATAGTTTAAGTGCGATCAAAAAAAATAAAAAAAAAACTTATTGATTTAAGTAAATCCATTGAAACAAAAAAAAACCGGATTCTAGTATGGGTACCATTAATGTGTTCCGACCGAACACCCAAATTCAAACTATTCAATTTCGCGTAAGTGAGAGAACTAAGGTGTTGATCGTCTCTCTTTCTCTTTACCCTCCCTACCTTGACAAGCAAAAAAAAAAAATGGAATGTGGATGCTTGTCCCTATTTCAGGTTCTTAAACCATCACTATAAATTGCAAGCGGCTAACATGGGTACTTGACAGATAAAACAATTAATTATGGAATTAGGATATCATATCATATAAGCTAATATAATTCGTTTATTCACGCATTGTTCAATTTTGTTGCCAATTAATAGCAAGGTGAGTATAACTCTATTTACAAGAAAAAATATACAGTTTCCAAACAAAATTTGAATCCAAAGTTAATATGATGAATGTGCAATAACTAGTTTAAATCCCATAAAGAAATTAAGGGGAAGGAGAAATTCACCAACATTATCTTGAGACTTGACGGATAGTAATTAATTTACCGTCTTGCTAAATTAACTGCATTTAAATGTTCATGTGTGTATATAACTACGTATATCTATAGGCATTGGTTTAAACTCTTACTCACGCGATATCCTTCGAAGCAGACGTTGGGCCCAATGTATACGACGATTATGATCGCTGTTGCTAAATATTACAAAAGAAATTTATAAGTATATAAACACATGTATATATATATATATATATATATATATATATGAGCAACGGTCAAGGTCGGTGGTGTAGGAATTTCCTCTCGCTTTAACTTATTTAGGCATATTCATTGCACATTTTGTTTTAAAGAAATTAGTAAAAGAAAAAAAAAATTAAAGGAAATAAAAATTAAAACTAAGGATCTATTAGCCGTCCATCTTGGCAACGTTAAACAATTAATGGAATTATATGGCAATGCTGCTAAGCAAGCGAAAGGGGTACACCAAAAGTAATACAGACTCGGCTCCTTTGTTACTCTCTGCAGGTTACACTATATGCTTAGTGCATGCGGTCCCGATGGTGCTGCATAAATAGTAAGCGTTTCACCCGCTTGACGCCGTTTTCCGAGGCTATGCCAGATGTTGTTCTTCGCAAGACAGCGGCTGATAAGTAAAATAGCAACAAAATTGGTTCTGCTGGGTTGCTAAGTGCGACACGTGCTCTTGGTGTTGCCCTTGTCTGGTCCGATCTCCCCCTCTGGTAGTGCCGACTAGTACGTCTAAATCTAGTCAACTGAGCAGGCACGGAAACTGTGGAAGCCTTAATTAGTTCCAAGTCTCAACACTAGCACATATAAATACCTTTTCTTTAAGGGTCACCCCGAATCACAATTAGGTTAGTGGGTCGAGTTGTTATGAAGGTTTTTGGTTTCTATTAGCGTACCAAAAGAACACTTCCAAACTGTACCACAATTGCAGCCTTGGTCGTTGATGTCTTTGCAAAAATTATTTGCAAAGAAAGAAAAAATGTTATGAACTTAACTCGCACGCGCTTCAAATATATCTGACATGCTGAGCTGTACTTTTAACCTTTACTACTTCCCAACGACAAAAAAAATAAGGAAGCTTTCAAAAGCTCTACATCACGCGATTATATTTTAAAACGGTACTATGGCCTGATCTTATCACCTTTTTCCTCTCTATTCGCCCTATTCGGTTGCGCATGCCCTCAGCTGTGCAATAAACGAAGAATTGGCTTCCAGCGCGGTCGGTAAAGCAGTAACTAAACTAGAGCAGCTGATCAACAAGCAGATTCGTTTGGGGAGTGCAAAGCAGCCACTACACCACAGTTTATGCAGCGCTACTTGCTAGCGGGACATAAACTGAAATAACTATAATAACTGTTGAGTTAGAACTTGTTACTAGTTTGTATATCTTTGAGATGAAAAGTACCGATGCATTTACCTGTTTCATTAGCTAGTTGATAGTAGGCTGGGCTGACTTTTTGTACAACAATCGCCGGAATGAAAACTGGTGCAAGCTTAGAACTAAACTTCTTTTGCGCGTTACTCTGACAAAAATTGCGGGCGAAGACTTTCGTACCGGCAGTAAGACTTATGTTTCGGCTGCGCAAATTATATATCTTAGCATTTCTATTATGTGACTGAGCTACATTGTCTTTAGCTATCTGACGGATTACTTGTAAGGCTGTGGGCCTCTCAATAGCAGTGTCTTCGGACAAGAGGTTAAGTCGCTTTAGCAAGTCATAGTCTTTACCGTTTAACATCATATTCTGTCCAAACGCTAAAAAATATGGAGAGTACCCTGTACTTTGGTGAACGCTGGCTCTCAAGGCAGCACAAATGGCGTACAGCTTTTTATCCCAATTTGAATGATCTTTTCCGATATAGGCTCTAATAGCCGCTAATACTGATCTATTTACTCGCTCACTCGCATTACTTTGTGGCGAGTATATTGCCGTTCGAATGTGGATGATTCCATACCGGGTAAGAAAAGCTTTAAAGACACTAGAAATGAACTGAGAGCCATTGTCGGTCAGAATAGTTTCTGGCACGCCGAAAGTGCAAAACAGTGTGTTTTCTAGATAGTCGATAATTTTGTTGGTAGTAAACGCGCGAAGAGGCCACATAAAATGAAATTTAGTATTGTGGTCTACAACCATCAGGAGACCTATATTGCCGTTCTTGGACCGAGGATATGGCCCTAGAAGATCCATGTAGAGCTTCTGAAATGGCCGTTCTGACGTCATAGGCTTGCCCATTGGAGGTCTCAACACTACATTGGGGCTTTTCGTTTGCCGACAAACTTTACAATTGACTATATATTCATGAATTTGGGCCGACATTTTTGGCCAAAACAAGTATCTCTTGAGTTTCTCTATTGTTTTTCCGATGCCACTGTGTGCAGCGTTAGGGGGATTGTGGGCTCTCTCTATCACTTGTAGGGTGAGAGACGAAGGTATCCAGAGTTTCCAGGATTGTTTCTCCTGAATGCTATATCCCGTCGCTGGCTCAGTACGTTTATATATAAAACCGTCGATTATCTGTAAATCCGGTAATCTGGATTGGTTAGAAGAAATACTGTCTATCAGATCCAGATAGTTTGGCGATTTGAATTCGGGTGAAGACAGGTCAACTATGGGACCTTGCTCCTCGAATTCCGCAAGCTCTGTCTCATTTTGACGCGATAGCGCATCAGCGACAACATTTTGTGTACCGCTACGATGCGAGACTTTGAACTTGAAGCCCTGTAATTTGATCACCCATCTACCTTGACGTCCTCTGAGATCCTTCTGTCTCATGAGCCATTGTAAGGAAGCATGATCAGTTATTACTTCGAAGTCCTGTCCTTCTATATACGCTCTAAATTTAAAAATACCTCTTATTACGGCTAAGCATTCCAGATCGGTCACACTATAATTCCGTTGGGCCTTTGACAGTTTCTCTGACATGTATGCTATTGGAGCCTCCTCTTCCTGTTCATTTAGTTGAGCTAGAACGCATCCTAAACCAGTTGTGCTAGCATCGCAAACTAATCTAAAAGGTTTTGAGAAGTCGGGTGTAGCCAATACAGGTGCAGAAGTTAAAAGTGTTTTTAAGGTGTTGAAAGCGGAATCAGCATCAGTGTTCCATTTCAATACTTTCGATTTCTTTAGCAACTCTGTAAGCGGAAAGCTAACTGTTGCATAATGATTAACGAAACGTCTATACCATCCAGCGAGTCCAAGAAAACGTCTCAGTTGTTTTACACTTTTTGGTACAGGGAATTCGTTAATAGCTTGTATTTTGCTAGGGTCCGTCTTTAGTTGACCATACCCAATTATAAAGCCCAAATATTTAATTTCCCGCATACAAAATTTTGATTTTGCGATGTTGATTGTCAAGTTCGCTTTACGCAAGTGCAGCGCTACTTCCTGCAAAAGCAACATATGCGAATCGAAGTCCTCTGATAGCAGAAGTAAATCATCTAAGTAGACAAATACGCGGGTCCGCAAATGGGCTGGTATCACGCGTTCCATTAGTCTACAAAGCGTTTGAGGAGCGTTACACAATCCAAACGGCATTACTTTGTATTGAAATAATGGACGATTAGGGACTGTAAAAGCGGTATACTGACGTGATTTTTCTTCTAGGGGTATCTGCCAGAATGCGTGCTTCATATCGAGGCCCGTTATATATTTAGCCGGCGGCAGACGACTAAGAATTCCGTCGATATGGGGTAGAGGGTACGCATCTTTACGAGTGTACTTATTTATGACTCGAGAATCTAGACACAGCCTGTTTTTATCCTTTCTTTGCACAAGGACGCAGTTGCTGCTCCAGGGGCTATGCGATACCTCTATTATATCTAAAGCTAGCATTTTCTCGATCTCGTCAAACATTAGCTTTTCAACGGCTGGCGAAATAGGCCAATGTCTTTGTTTGACGGGGGTCACATTATCTATTTCAATGCGATGTTCGATTAACTCAGTGCGTCCTAATCCTTCCTTTTCATAAGAATAGAAATTAGAAATGATCGAATTTAATCGTGACTTTTCTTCAGCGGTTAGCTGATGCATTTTCGCTGTTTCCTGGATATCCTGTTCGTTACTGTTGTCTAATTCATTTACGGACTCATCAGGACGAATTAAATTCGTTAACAGTCCAAAGTCCTGCCAAAAATTTATGCCTAAGTAAACATCTTGTTTCAAATCGGGTATAACATAAAAATCAACATTATGCACTTGTTTTCGAAATTCAACTTTAAGTGTCAGTTTGCCTACCACTGGGCAAATAGCGTTGTTAGCTGTTCGGATTGATCCAGAGCATTTGCGCGCTTTGGGATGTGACAACAGTGACTTAGCTGCACCATTACCGAGGCAACTAATCGTCGCTCCGGAATCTAATAATGCTACATATTTTTCTCCCTCTAGGCTTAACTCAGTGTACAAGCGGTTATCTGAGCTCATAAACACTGATTGAACGAGCTTCTTACGAAGACTTTTAATATTTTTCCAGAATTTCCTAAGTCGAACAGTAGAGCGTTTTGGCCGACTGAGAAATTCGATGGGTTCTATGCTGCTAAAAATTCGTCTTCGTGTGTCAAGATAGTGTTTTACTCTAATATGGTACGGTACGTACTTATTTTCAATATCAGTTTGAGTTGCAGTCTCGGCGACTGAACATGTATTTGCCATATAAGTTGTAAATATAGTATTTGGAGTTGATTGCTCCAAACTACCATATGACTGTATTTCTGGCAAGGACTTTATTCTTTTGTGGGATGCGTCAAACTGGTGTTGGTCTGCGCATCCCGCTTCCGGTTTCCCAAAAGATTGCATTTGCTACAATTGGGTTTAAAAGTATTTTTAGCACCGCAACCGTAGCAGAATATACGCCTTTCTCCCATGCAGTCATCGAATCGGTGTCCCACTTTATCGCAATTCCAGCACACTATTTTCTTGTTCTGTATTTCTGAAATATTATCTTCTATATCATTATTTTCCAGTAACTCAGAGACATTACCTCTACCGTATTTGGTTCGATTGGGAAACGAGCCAGTTTCTCTACAGAAACTTTCATGTTTCTTAACTTCCTCTCTTAATTCTGCTCGAGTTCTAATCTTCAAATGCAATAGTTCGTACCTGAGCGCTGTTCTCGCATTGCGTTTTAATAGGTCAACAAGCTTGTCTTCGCTTATTTCGTTAGATAATTGGCTAACCAGGCCTTCAATCGCTGATTGAAAATCATCAAATGTCTCCTGATCTTTCTGGCGTCTTTTCCTAATTAGTTCCCACAAGTCAAAGTCGTCTTTAACGTCCTCGAATCTAAGTCGGAAATCCGTACAGAAAGCCAACCAGGTATACTGTGGGTTTTTCTTGTGGAAGCTCCAAAACCAATCATTGGCTTTCCCGAAGAAAAGTAAATGAAGATTGTCACAAAGCAGCCTATAGTCGCCGTTCAAATTTTGAGCCGTTAATGAACGAATTCGATACAAGAATTCATCTATCTGCATAGAGTCTTTCGAACCGTCAAATTTAAGTCGCCAGGTTTGCATAATGCTAGCTGCTTTTTCTGAACTCAAACTTGAGTTTGATCGATTGCTACCTCTGGGGCTGTATGGTCCGCAGTCAAGGGGTATGTCAGAGTTCTGGGCACTATTAGGGAGAGTATCAGCACCTAATCCCCTTGGAGACTGAACTAATCTAGAGCGTGTTGATTCAGCTTGCTCACTTCGTACATTTAATGTTGCTAACTTCTCTTGCAGTGATTGTTCAACAGAAGCTTTAATAACGTTTTTGAGTTCTGCTATTAAAGTCCTTTGCTGAGATTGTAGAGCTTCGTTGATATAGGTAATTGTCTCTACATTTGGACCATTGTCCACTGACTTATTTCCGTTGCTGCCTAAAGACATGCAACTACCTAAATATTCTCTATGATTTCGATTCATAGACCTAGTTTGCATACTTCGCTTGGGCGTGGCTCCTCGCCCTTTTCCGAATCGCTGACCTCTCCTGATACCTGTAGTAGTCGAACCATCTTGGCAAGGTAGAGTATTTCGCGATAGAGTTTCGTCTGTTTCAGCATTACCAGCTGAGTGTAACTCCGCTGCCAGTGTATTGTTCATAAATATTAGTTGCCCTGGGTTGCAATCTGCCTCACATACTGGACATTTTGGGGTTGTCTTTAGTGTATTGCTTATGCAAACGTCGTGAAAACGGTGTTGACAAGGAGTAGTCGCAGATAGCTGTTCTGCTTGCAATTGCTCATGGCAAATGCCACAAAATGGATCTTGCGCGTTAATCGCTGCAACTATGCTCTCTGTGCTTCGTCTCACTGCCATAATGAATGCAAACTTTTGCTTGTTTCCAAACAACAAAAGGAAAACTAAATAGGACTTGTATTATTAAGTCTTGGTTATTTATTCTATCTGTCTTTTTCCCACACGTTATTGCTTACAATCCTTAAGCAAACCTGAGTAGTTGAATTTGTGCTATTTATTTTACTGGAGTCTATTTCTGATTTGGATTTTTACTGCTCATGGACTACTAGACAACATCCGAAATATTTCCAGTTTGTTGTAATTCCAAATAGTCCTTGAAACAATTAACCCAAATTTGATTATTATTCCCTCTTTTCCGATCTTACCCGCTGCTTAAAGTACTAGTAATTAATTGTGGTCGACTAATCCAGCAATGCCTGAATTACAATCGCAAATTCCTACAACTAACTACTGTCTGAACACAACGTATTTTCCCGAGAAAGGGGCCTAACAGGGTAATTAAAAAATAATAGGTAGTAATTGATATGGTATAACTTCGAGTTTCGATTGGGGATTGTTGTGCACTAGGTGTTAGTCGTGCTTACGCAAGAAGTAAAAGTTTTACGTTCTTGCTAGGGTCCCACGTGTTGGGCGCCATATATGTAATGGTGGTGAGGTTCGGGTTCAGTTTTTGCCTTTCGTTTGGCCATCTACCAAAAATAAAAACAAACGGCCGTGGCTGTTGCCTAACCGGGTGCATAGGGATTGGAGGTTCGCACTTCTTGCTAATACTCGGACAATAGCTCGTCGGACTGGTCGGGGTTTTTTCCTTTCCCTTTTGCACTTACCATAAACACATAGTTTAAGTGCGATCAAAAAAAATAAAAAAAAAACTTATTGATTTAAGTAAATCCATTGAAACAAAAAAAAACCGGATTCTAGTATGGGTACCATTAATGTGTTCCGACCGAACACCCAAATTCAAACTATTCAATTTCGCGTAAGTGAGAGAACTAAGGTGTTGATCGTCTCTCTTTCTCTTTACCCTCCCTACCTTGACAAGCAAAAAAAAAAAATGGAATGTGGATGCTTGTCCCTATTTCAGGTTCTTAAACCATCACTATAAATTGCAAGCGGCTAACATGGGTACTTGACAGATAAAACAATTAATTATGGAATTAGGATATCATATCATATAAGCTAATATAATTCGTTTATTCACGCATTGTTCAATTTTGTTGCCAATTAATAGCAAGGTGAGTATAACTCTATTTACAAGAAAAAATATACAGTTTCCAAACAAAATTTGAATCCAAAGTTAATATGATGAATGTGCAATAACTAGTTTAAATCCCATAAAGAAATTAAGGGGAAGGAGAAATTCACCAACATTATCTTGAGACTTGACGGATAGTAATTAATTTACCGTCTTGCTAAATTAACTGCATTTAAATGTTCATGTGTGTATATAACTACGTATATCTATAGGCATTGGTTTAAACTCTTACTCACGCGATATCCTTCGAAGCAGACGTTGGGCCCAATGTATACGACGATTATGATCGCTGTTGCTAAATATTACAAAAGAAATTTATAAGTATATAAACACATGTATATATATATATATATATATATATATATATATGAGCAACGGTCAAGGTCGGTGGTGTAGGAATTTCCTCTCGCTTTAACTTATTTAGGCATATTCATTGCACATTTTGTTTTAAAGAAATTAGTAAAAGAAAAAAAAAATTAAAGGAAATAAAAATTAAAACTAAGGATCTATTAGCCGTCCATCTTGGCAACGTTAAACAATTAATGGAATTATATGGCAATGCTGCTAAGCAAGCGAAAGGGGTACACCAAAAGTAATACAGACTCGGCTCCTTTGTTACTCTCTGCAGGTTACACTATATGCTTAGTGCATGCGGTCCCGATGGTGCTGCATAAATAGTAAGCGTTTCACCCGCTTGACGCCGTTTTCCGAGGCTATGCCAGATGTTGTTCTTCGCAAGACAGCGGCTGATAAGTAAAATAGCAACAAAATTGGTTCTGCTGGGTTGCTAAGTGCGACACGTGCTCTTGGTGTTGCCCTTGTCTGGTCCGATCTCCCCCTCTGGTAGTGCCGACTAGTACGTCTAAATCTAGTCAACTGAGCAGGCACGGAAACTGTGGAAGCCTTAATTAGTTCCAAGTCTCAACACTAGCACATATAAATACCTTTTCTTTAAGGGTCACCCCGAATCACAATTAGGTTAGTGGGTCGAGTTGTTATGAAGGTTTTTGGTTTCTATTAGCGTACCAAAAGAACACTTCCAAACTGTACCACAATTGCAGCCTTGGTCGTTGATGTCTTTGCAAAAATTATTTGCAAAGAAAGAAAAAATGTTATGAACTTAACTCGCACGCGCTTCAAATATATCTGACATGCTGAGCTGTACTTTTAACCTTTACTACTTCCCAACGACAAAAAAAATAAGGAAGCTTTCAAAAGCTCTACATCACGCGATTATATTTTAAAACGGTACTATGGCCTGATCTTATCACCTTTTTCCTCTCTATTCGCCCTATTCGGTTGCGCATGCCCTCAGCTGTGCAATAAACGAAGAATTGGCTTCCAGCGCGGTCGGTAAAGCAGTAACTAAACTAGAGCAGCTGATCAACAAGCAGATTCGTTTGGGGAGTGCAAAGCAGCCACTACAATAAGAACTTTGATTATAATACAGCTCGCATTTATTAGCTGTGGCATATATCAAATTTCGCCTAAACCTATCAAATGCGCCGCATCCATTTTTGCCATCAACAGCAAGAATTGCGATTTTGTCGTTGCGTATACGTCACGTAATCCACTGCTTAATAAAAGTTCAAAATGCATCAAATGAAAACCTTCGTTTGCCCCAAAAGACACGCAAAAATTAGAATATTTTATTTACTTTATATACCCTACTCTCACTTACAGGGTATAAAAACGAGCTGACGCATGCTGGCGCTCAAGCAGAGATAAACAGCGAGCTGCCTGCCTAATAAAATTGCCTAGATGTGTGCTTATAAAGTATGCAAATCCCAGTTGATATCAAAGTGCGTGTTTTAAAATGGGTAAAACGGGTTTAACGGCTGTGTGAAAATGTATTATAAAAGAGGGGCAGCAGGAGGTTTGTCTGACTCCGCAAAGTATATATATAAATGCCCTAACATCACGAGGGGTTGAGTCGATGGAGTCCGCTTCCTTGTCTATATCAGAGGTTGACTTTATTTTCTTATAAAGGTTTTCACATATTTCACATCACATCTTAATTATATCTTAATTTAGGTTAAGTGACGTGTTTTTCTTCTTATAAAGCCCTGCGCTTTCGCTTAGTATATACACATTTGGGTGTCAACACGACATAGGTTACAGGATATCCATTAGTCGCGCATCAAAATTTGTTAATATATAGAAATATATATATATTTTTTGCACACCTTGACATTTGACATGAATATAATAGTTTTTTAGCTCGAACACAATACTCGAACATATACATTGTTAACAGAGTCTGAAGTGGTTTTAATGTCAAGACTCTAGCTATTGAAGTGAGCTTAGTTCTGGTCTGTGGCATTGGAAAATCAGGCATTTTACATTTAACATTTGTATATTTCATTTCGCCAGCTTTCTATAATTAAAATATTATCGAATCGATCCGGCATTCCATTGTAGAAAAAAAACACAAGCTTTTTCGAAATTCAAATTCAAAGTGCAATCAAGGTGCATTCAGTAGATATTATATTGATTTATTTTCACCTTTGCACACGCGCGTCTCTCAATGAATTTGTATGTAATAAAAAATATAAATTGCTTTAACAGTAATCAAAGTGCAACAACATTTATTTTGATATGAAATGCAGGTTCTTTCCAGCTAAATGCAATGCAGCACAAAAAAAAAAAAAAAGAAAGAGAAATACAACTGTGCACAACTCAATATAAATTCATTATGAAGGTCACTAAATAATATCTGAAGGCTAACGTAAATAAAATGCTTTAACAGAATCATCTTAATAAGCTTTTCGAATAACATATTTATTTGTAAAGAAGATAAATAAACTTCAATACAAACAATATTTTTGTTTGATTTTGGAATTGGACTCTCGATGGATAGTTCAATGCAATCTGATGTGTTGTTCACAAAAAATGATTTAATACTGTGAATAATTAAGTCCTTTTAAAGCGAAACAAAATATGTGCAAATGTGAAAAAGAAAACATAAAGCTATCAGCAAGAATGCAAATCGGGTTGGTGCCAAACTGGTTTGAACCAGAACTTTCACTATTTTATTTACCATTAGAACACGTGATGCAAGGTCTGAAACGAACCATTCTGTAATTTTATACAAAAAAATACAATTTACAGTTTCTGCATAAGAGATAATCGCATTAGTGTCGGCTAATCCAATACCAATCCAGCCAGGTGAAACAAACCAGAATCTACGCCAAGTATCAAGCAACGAGCTCCTTAGGGAATCACCTCTACAAGGCTTAAGGAATGTATATCAGCTATCATTTCAAGGAGGAAAACCCTTGCAGTTTTATCATCGAAACTCAGCATTTAGTTACTGTCATAAGTTATATACAAAATGACCTCAGATTCCGCTGGTATTATAATGTTGCACAGGCTTACCAATAAGAGTATTATTATTAGTCAATTTGGGGGGACCGTTTGTACATTGCGGAGGTGCGTCTGTCCTGCCTCTACAGAAGGTTACAATGTGGACTGGATGTCAAATAGGTCCGACAAGAACCGATACGAGTTTGGCAACGGTGCAAACTACAGCTTGGATCCACCTGGAAAATATCAAGGCTGCCGGACCCAGACGAAATGTATCAAGCACAATGCGCCTACATATTAATTGGTGGTCAGCCAATTTACAGAAAACTGCCTTGTCCTTAACCCGGCATGCGCACGTCTCTCAAGGTAAACTACAGGCTCTGACTGAGTCCATCAGGACATTTGCTAATATCCAGGAGCAAATGCTCGCCCCAAAGACCCCTTGGAATATATGTATATACATATATACCACAAAGTGGAATATATATATACATATATACCACAAAGTGAGCTGACAAACTGACAATCACCACACTCCTGCTTCATGGCCATCGGCTACAGGGTATCTCCAAATCGAGTGCTATCCAGCATTCCTACAGCATTCGTACTTGTTTTCTCTTGCTGCGTGCGAGTGTGTACGCGTGCGTGAGTGTGTGTGTGTGTGTGTGTGCGTGTGTGTGTGTGTGTAGCAATAGCGGTGCACATGCACTGTGATTATTGTTGTTTAGTTGTTGTTTTTGTTGTTGGTTGGCGGCTGTCGCAGCTTAAAGCGGTGATCGCCGGTGCCAGGCACCGAATGCTGAACGAGAAGCAAAAAACAACAATAACAGAAAGAGAAAAAAAAAAAACGAAAAACAGCAATAACAACAACAAATACACATACACAACGCGCGCACACAAAGAGGCAATAAAGAAACGCCGACAACAACAACGAGAAAATATTGTTTATATCAAGCGAACAGCAACAGCAACAACAACAACAACAACAACAGCAACAGCAGCAGCAACAATAACAACAACAACAATGAAACGATATATAGCAAGAAAATACCTTGCCGATCAAGCGAGCAGCTACAGCACGAGACAACGAAAAGGGAACGAAGGAAAACAAAGAGAGAGAGAGGGAGAGAGAGAGAGGGAGAGCGAGTTGTGTCAGAGAGAAACATGTGACCGAGCCAATGCTGTGTGGTTGAGACGAAACGACAAATCGACAGACCGACCAGTCGACCTATGGATGTTATTACCGGCATCGCACGCCTTCCGAGCAGCCAGCCCCCTGCATCCTTACCCCTTAACCCAACGCCACAAGCACATCATCAACGAACCGAATCGTTGCTACAAACAGCGACTAACGATACGCAACGCAAATGGAGACGAAACAAACAAACAAACAAACAGCAACAGCAACAACAACAGCAGCAACAACAACAACAACAACAGCAATAACAACCGGCCGGCTAGCCTCAGCCAGGCATTGGGCGTCGGTTGTAGGGGCAACGATTTGCGTGGGGGGACAGGCGGCAGGCAAGTCAGCCAGCCAGCAAGCCAGCCAAGCGCAAAGCTCAACGTCGCTGCTGACGTTAACAGTGATGTCAACAGCGACTGTGACTGTGACTGCGGCTGCAGCAGCAACAGCAGCGTTGCCCCAAAGTGAGCGGCATGTGGATGCCAACTTGTTATATGTGTGTGTGTGTGTGTTTGTGTGAGTGTGTGTGCGTGTGTCTGTGTGTGCGCGTGGAACTTGCTACAAGTTGCTGTTGGAAATGCAGTTAAAACTGGTTACGGCCGCCTCGTCGCACTGTAATTTGCGACGCTGTTGACACAGGTAATCTAATAGGCAAAGCTACTCAGCGTCTGCCTCAGACTCTGGCTCTTAGCCAGGCGCCCGCTGTTATTGTTGTTGTCACTTACCAATGCCAGGTTTTAGTTGCGATTGCAGTTTCACTCGGACCATGCAATTTTTGTTTTGTTTCTTATTGATTCTTTTCTTTTTGTTTAGACATTTAAGCACTTAACATTGAACTGTTATTCCAGTTTTGCTTAACAGTATTCTGATAACATTAAAATGTTATTAGCATGAGGGTAGCATAATTCGAGCTACTTAATTCAGTTCGAGAACCTGGCTCAACACATACATATATTGTCCCGATTTCTGTTCAGAACTGTTGGGCAACTGTCTTGGTTTGAGAATCGCTTCGTATGGAAGGCTGTATTGCAAAACTCAAAGAAACGAGCATCACTTGGGCGGTTTGAACCAGCAGTTTTAAACTATGTTACGTATACGATGCGTATGGCTGGCCACCTTGGGCACACAGCACTCCTCGAGATTTTACCTTTGTTTGCTTGCTGCATCCTTACAAGTTTTGACAGCTCTGCTCCCAACAGCTGGTTGCATATGCGTCTGTCTCCCTGGATGCCACTTATAATTTTGCCCATTCGCTTCACTTCATCTTTAAGAACTGCTGTGACCATGGGCTCAACATGAGACGTGAATGCTGCCGCCTGCGTACCTGTGGGTGTGTGTGTGTGTGTGTGTGTGTGTGTGTGTGTGTGTGTGTGTGTGTGTGTGTGTATGAGTAGCATGCAACCGCAGCGAAAGCTGCGCTCAAAGCTCTCATAAAAGTTGTTGGCTCGGTCAAAGTATTAGCAAAGTTATTTGCCCGCAACGGGCGAGCGGCCGCAACAGCAACAACTACAGAAGGCAACACATGCACACATGCGCAGACACACACACATGCAAGCACACACACACACACGCACACATACACACTGCAATTAACTTTGCGGTCACCAGCCGGAGCAACCCACAACCACCCACTGGCCGTTGCCTTTGTGTCTCTCTGCGTTTGTGTTCGTGATGAAGAAGAAGCAGTAAAAGTAGCAGCAATGGCGTCGACTTCTACTGCTGCTGCGGTTGTTTCTGCAATTGCAATTGCTGCAGTTGCTGCTGCTGCTGCTGCTGCTGCTGACATCGACAGCGACGTGGATTAAAGGCCAAACGACAACCAGAAGAGCATTCAAGTAGTACCTGGCACTGAAGAGCATATATGTATATATGTATGTATGTATACATGCACATATGTGCATGTACCTTAGGTATGTACATATGTACATACATAAATACATCTGCATATTCATATATTAAGTGCCCAGCAATTATGTGTGTATGTATGTATATGTCAACGCTTCCCGCCCACAAATTAGTCTAATTTCCCACTTCATCAAAGCGTGTCGAACTTTCTTAAACCTTAAGACTGACTTAACAAATGGCTGACTGAATGAATGATTGACATAAGGACTGAATTACTGAATTATTCAATGACTGAATGACTGCCTGACTTACGGAATAAAAAAGTGTTGATTGAATAAATGATTGACTGACTAACTGAATGACTGACTGACGGACTGAATTACTGACAGACTGACGGACTGATAAAATAAATGATTGACTAACTTACTGAATTACTGACAGACTGACGGACTGATTAAATGAATGACTAACTGTTGGCTGATTAACTGAATAACTGAATGACTGACCGACTGACTGATTAAATAAATGATTGACTAACTTACTAAATGCTTACTAAATGAATGATTGACAAACTAACTAAATGATTGACTGACTGGCCGCTGGCTGAACGATCGAATGATTGACTGACTAACTGAATGACTGACTGACGGACTGAATTACTGACAGACTGACGGACAGATTAAATAAATGACTAACTGTTGGCTGATTAACTGAATAACTGAATGACTGACCGACTGACTTAATAAATAAATGAATGATTGACTAACTTACTAAATGCTTACTAAATGAATGATTGACAAACTAGCTGAATGATTGACTGACTGGCCGCTGGCTGAACGATCGAATGATTGACTGACTAACTGAATGACGGACTGACGGACTGAATTACTGACAGACTGACGGACTGATAAAAAAAAAAGAGACTAACTGTTGGCTGATTAACTGAATAACGGAATGAATGACTGACTGACTGACTGAATAAATGAATGATTGACTAACTTACTAAATGCTTACTAAGTGAATGATTGACAAACTAACTAAATGATTGACTGACTAACTAATTGAGTGACTAACTGAGTGACTGATTAACTGACTGACTAAATAATTTATATTATTTATATTTATCAAAATAAATTAATAGAAATTAGAAAATAAAGATAAAAGAGCTGATGAAATTGAGCCGGGCAACGCCGGCAACTAACTGCTAGTACTACAATATAACACAATCGCGATTCATGGGAATGGACAATTGTGTCTATCTCGTGAGATGGAACTCGGCGCTCGGCACTTGGCTTTTAGCTCTTGGCACTCGGCTTGGCCAATAGCAACGTGCATTATGTAAGGCTAAGTAACATGATGACGTCGTCATAAACCGCGGAGGTGAACCAAGTCACAGTTACAGCTTCAGGTGCTGCCGTTGCCGGGTTGAATGGGTGTCACTCTGTAACTAGCACATTGATATTGATGCGACCCGCAAGATTTAGCAGCAGCAGCAGCACAGAGTCAAATGCTGTGACTGCAGCAGCAGCAGCAGCTGCATTCTCTTAGGCGTCTGTCATATTGAAACTGGAATTTGAATCCGGTTGCGTCAGCCTGTCTGGTTGCCAGCCCGCTTGCCGTTTGCCTTTTGTCGTCTGCTCTTCCTCTTCTTAACACTGCTTGGGCAAATTTTTGTTGTATGCTGTTTATTAAATGCCATTAAAGTCATTTCTTCTTTTGCCTTTTGCACTTTGGCGCCAGCCACCCATGCTTTGTCATGAGTGTAAGAGCGAGAGCGAGAGAGTGCGAGTGTGAGTGAGGCGGAATGCACTGTTAGGTCTGTGCAAAGCTCTGCTCAAATGTCAAAAGGTACAACAGCAACAACACAAGAGGAGCACACAATAATAACAGCATAGAGCGCAATCAGCAAATTGCATTAAATGACTTTGTGTTGCTGTTTGATTGTTGCTGGAGTAGCAGCAACAGCAGCGGCAGCAACAACAACAGCTGGCTGCAGCAGCAGCAGCAGCAGCAGTAGCAGCAGAAAAAAAGAAGCAAAATAAAGCGAAATGGGAAGTGAGAGAAACTGCACATTGACTGGCTGGCTGTTTGTCATGCTGTTTGTCACATGACTGCACTGGACTTGCACTTCGCCAGCGGCGTACAGAAGTAGAGGGAGGGAGAAGAGCGAAAGAAAGAAAGAAAGAAAGAGCGACGCTTAGCAGCTGGGCGGAGCGAGCTTTTAATAACTAGATTAGCGATTATGACAGCAATTCAAATCAGGCGCTCACCGCATGACAGTCAGACGCATTAAAACTGTGAATGATCAAAGCTGGCATGCACACATGCATACCTATACATACACACGCACTGTGTTAATATGTGTGTCTGGTGTCTGTCTGTACACATGCCTCTGTTCTGGAGATCCACTTAAAACAATTTGATCAACACTTGTCTCACTAAAGTTCTTTTGCCCCTGACTGGCCATCGAACTGCTGTAGCTAACGACCTACACCATCCGCCCCAGCCCGCCCTTGGGCCAGCATCAAGGGCGCGAACACACAAATCTGTGGCGCACATTAAACGTTTCACTTAATTAAAATCAACGGCAATAGCAACTGCAGCACGACGCCCCTGTAATTCACACAACACACACACACACACACACACACGCACAGCCAACTCGTGTGGCTGGACACCGATAGTCAATATATATATTTATATATATATATATATATACATGTATGTATGCATGTATTTGTATGTAGCAAGCCCTACTACAGCTACAACTTAACGTTGTTGTCATTTTTTCTGTTCTGTTCTCGCCAAAGACGTGGCGAGCGTTCTCTATGTGAATAATGACTTGAAATTGCGCTTATTAAGACTTCCTGATTCATAATTTCTGGCAACAGGCAACCACGATAACAAAGCAACAGCAAAACGAATTATTTAAAGGGAGAGTCCACTACAGCAAATATTACCGAAGCAACAACAACAACAACAACAACACTTTTCACTCCTCTGTGTGGGCGCCTGTCCGTGTGTGTGTGTGTGTGCGTGTGTTTGTGTCTTTATGGGCACGCAGATACGGGTGTTCGGGTTTTATGACAAGGCTTGCGCCTCTTCATAAAGAACATTATTTTTGTTATAAATGTGCAATAAAACCTTGATTGCAAACCGATCAAGTCTATATATACATATAAATATAAATTAAACTGTTTGTATAGATCGATTGACTTACTGTTTGACTGTTTGACTGACAGACAAGCTGACTGACTGCCCAGTCAGACTGACTGATAGATGTATGAGAATGAATACTTTTATTATGCAACTATTTCGAACACCAGTCAATCAGTTTTTAAGTCTTTTTTTAAGATCTAAGTAAAAGCACATTTGACTTTTCGGAAAATACACCCAGCCTAAATGGAAGTTGGGAATTATTAAAAAGAAAAAATCATGCAATTGACTACAACAACTTTTTGTAAGACTTAACATTTTAAAAGAATGAAAACTTGTTTGGAAAATTTGGTATTCAATTCATTTTAAAAAACAGTGATTTCAAGGTTGTGCTGCATGAAATGTGAATAGTACGAATTTATTCTTAAGACTTTGGATCAAATAGCAAAATGGAGAATATATGTGAAATACTTAGTTTGCTGAGATTTTCCATATGTTATATGTGAACATAAGTATGTTAAATCTATCTGGGCTTAGAGAAAATTAAAAGCTGCGATGTAACAAAGCAACTGCCTGCATGCATATGTACGTACATATTTAAAATTTTTCCGAAGTAATTTTTGTAATTTTATGTATAAATTTTCTTTTGTGGACAATATGTTGGTTTCGCTTCTTTTCTTTCTTGTGCCCTTGACGTTTGCCATGCGGCTTTCTTTTTCGACTTCCTATCTTTTTTGTCATAACTTTTCGCCCGCAACTAAACTTTGTGCGGCTTGGCTTAGCTTATCCCACCGCCGGCTTTGAGGCGCCCCCAAATACAACTTTCTCTCACACTCTCACTCTCTCTCTCTCTCTCTCTCTCTATCTCTGTTGTGCGTACTCCTCATATATATGTGTATGTGTAAGTGTGTGAAATGTTGGTCATGCTGCGGGCAAATTATGAGTGCAACAAAGGCGCACAGATTCCGAGTGACACGACCACCCAGCAGATCTTTGCAGAAGTGCAGAGTGTTTCCCGGAAAGAGAAAAAAAACTGTCTTGCCAGTTATACCTCATGTAATCACAATTTTAATTTGAAATGCCAATCTCTGCATGAAATCGTGAAAAACAATTGCTTATTAACTTGTTTCAAAAGGCAAGACATGAAGTTGCCGCTGTTAAAGTCAGGTATTTTTCATGACTCCAAAATGCGACTCAGGGACTCGAGCATGTCAATGTAATTATGCGGCACCGCCTGAAATCGTCGCTGCATAATTCAGATTCTTTCATGCCTCTGTGTGGCCAGCTTGGACATAAGATGTCGTTCAATTTTTTGGTTTCTCTATAAAAAGTTTAGTTTCCGATCGGAATCAAGTTCTACTGGGCAGCTAAATAACACAGAGAAGCACACACAATCATTACAAAAGGACAATGGAAATAAAGTGCAATTTATTTGTGCATTAATTTCTGTTGTTCAAGTTGAAATCAGTTGAAAAGCTTTGTTTGGCATTTAATTGCCAAAATTGAGGTGCGATTCGCAAATACCTCAAAATTTGTAAAGTCTACTCAGACAAGGTCTTTGCAGCCAATCCCTGTTGCGGGTCTTACCTGCCAACGGATCGAAACATCTACAAGGAGAAATGAGATCATTCAAGCGAGACTTAAATTCAAATAAATGCGTATATCCCACGACTGCGCAATACTCTGTTCCCAGTTATACCACTCAAGGGTTGGGCTGACTTGTGTGCACCAATTAAGGCGCAGTTGCCGGTTCAAACGTGCCGTAATATATGCAATCTTGCGTTTTCTCACGAGTTCGAATCCCAAACATAGAGCTCCGGGATCCGATCTACTCAAACAACTTGATATTGGCGAAAATTAAGGAAGCGAGCGATTCAATATTCAAATGCACTTTTGGAAAATTTGAATAATTTTTGTTTTCAAAATAAAATTGGAGAAGCCGTTTTTTTTTGTCAGAGTTTAATATTAATAATTAGAATTTGGGATATTGAAATAAACATAATAACAATAATATTTAAATAAAATGACTAGCTTACCTGTTGGATTCTGACGAAGTCGCGTCTCGCCGAGCAGCGTAGCCGCGGCAGGTGCCGGCAGGAAGCTATCCAAGCTATTAAGAGCTACAATGGCCAGTGTAAGGACGAGAAGGTTGATCAATTGCGAGCAAGGACTGCTCCAATGTTTGCTGTTCTGTTGGTGTTGTTGTTGTTGTTGTTGTATTAGTTTTCTGGTTGCTGTTGTTGTCGCTCCGTTTGCAGTTGTCGTTTTCGTTGTTGTTGTTGTTGTTGTTGTTGTTGTTGCTGCTGTTGTTGCAGCTATTGCTGACATTGCTGTTGGTGGCGGCCATCGGGAACGCATCTTGGCATTGTTGGGTGGTTTGCGGCCGCATCCGAATCCAATGCCCACGGGCCTCGGATTCATTTTGGCGTTGTCTTTGGCCACTTGTCAGTTGTTTGTCTTTTGTTTGCTCAGTTCTTTTTGTTGTTGTTGTTGTTGTTGTTTTCTTCTTCTTATCTTGTTGTTTTTCTTTAAGTTTGTTTAGCTGTGTGGCAGCTGAGCGGAATTTTTAAACACTTTCTAACACTGAATTTGCCGCTTGCCTCCACTTCGTATCAAGCTCGATCAATTTTCGATTTTAATTTTGCAGCACTGACCAATTAAAAAAGCAATTAACGATATTTAAATGCAATATATATATGTATATATATGTTTATATAGGAAATTTCCAATATTAATCGAAAAGCAACTAAATCAATTAACACTTTTAAGTATATATATTGTATATATATTTTGATATAAATATTTATGTTTTGTTTGCGCTGTGCTCCTTTTGCCTGCGCGACTCGACAGGACAGTCAACCACACTCGCTCTCTCTCTCTCTTTCTCCTTCTCTCTGTCGCGCTCCTCCTAGCCAACTCTTGACACTCACTCTCGCTCTCTTTTATTCGGTTGTCGTTTTTTAACACTTTTTACAATAATTGAAAAACTTTTTGCCGTTTTATGTGAACTTTTGCCGTCGCCTTTGCGGGCGGCGACGTCGTCAACTTTTTTATCAGCACTCAAAAATTAAAATTAATATTGCACTTTGTGTGTATGTGTGTGTGTGTGTAAGTATCTATATGTATCTATATATATATATATATATGTGTGTGTGTGTGCAACAGAAAAGAGAGATTATGCGATTCATTATTGTCGTTGTGTTTCCATTACAATTTAAGTTTGTCCGCAAGCCTGCAATGAGAAAATTAAAATAATACTTAGATTAATTAATGTTCAAATTAACTGCAATTAAAGTAGAGTTGTGTGCGCGCATATGTAAATAGATACACATGTATATTTGAATAAAAAGCTTTTCAGCATTTATTTGAACACGAGCCTTGGCATTATAAACATAATTCAATTTTCACTTTTATAGAAGCAAATCATGAGATTTAGGTGCACGTGCTCAAGTATATAAGTATATAGTATATACCCTGTTAAATGAGCAAGATTTGGATATGCATAACTTATGTTTAACTGCATATCATATCATAAAGCCTGTTAACAGATAAAGAAAGCAAAGTTATCTTTGGGCTTGAGATGGTTGCAAAACCGAAAATAAAAATAAAAACTACAGAGTATGTCCAAGTCGATCAAAAAACTGTTTCGACTGCTTTCTGTGCACACAAACAAGTTATTCTCCATTATCCCAGCATTAGGCATAACACAATGAACAAGACAAATATATGACGTATTTATTCGAGAAAAGTGCCTCGCGCTTCGGAATTACCGCATCGGACTGTGAGCGAAGCGTAAACGCAATGGAGGAAAAAAGAAAATAGAACATTGTAAAGATTTCATTGAATTAAAGCACAAATGAAATGAACGCAACGACGGCGACGGCAACGAAGGCAGCGAAAGCGAAAATCAAAATAATAATGTATTAAAATGGGCTACAATAAGACACGTATAAAGCAAAGTTCAAATTAAATGACGTTGCATGATGAGTAACAGGGGTGGTGGGAAAACGGAATGGTACACACCAGCTACAAACCGAAAACAAGCCCACGAAGCTAACGACAAAACTCAGAGAATCAACCATCTATTGTAGACTGGATAATGGACAGACCAATCGACCGACCGCCCAGCCGACCGATTACACGCCGAACCGACCGAAAGTTTGATCAACCGTCCGACCAGCCGTCTGACGGACTGACCGACCATCCAACCGACCGTCCGAAGCATCGACCACTCGCCTAACCGACTGGCCATCCGACCGACAGTTTGACCAACCGTCCTCCCGACTGTCCGACGGAGCGACCGACCATCCAATCGAACCATCGAACAATCCAACATCCACCGACCGACCGACCAACCGACTGACCGACCGGCCAACCGACAGCTTGACTAGCCGTCCGACCGACTGACCAACTGATAGTGCAAACGACCGATTGACCAACCAATCGACTAACCGACCGTCCGTCCGACAGACAGTCCAACCGATTATCTGACTGACAGACCGACCAACAAACCGATTATCCGACCATCCGACCGACCATCAAGCTGACAGTTTGACTTACCGTCCGACCGACTGACCAACCAATAGTGCAAACGACCGATCGACCAACCGACCGTCCGTCCGACAGACAGTCCGACCGATTATCTGACTGACAGACCGACCAACCGTCCAACCGACCGACCATCCGACTATCCCACCGATTGTCCGTCCGACTAAACGTCTGGCCGACAGACCAACGGACCAACCAACCCGCCGACCAATGCGAACGCCCAACCTTGCAATCGACCGACAAACAGACCCGCGACGGCAATGGCGATGGCTCCCACTGAACAAAAGAAATTGCAAATGTGCGCAACTAACGGCAAACGACGCAGATAGAAATACGCACGCATTAACTTGGCCGCCTCTCAAGACCATTCGCATCAGATTCGCTCTCGCTGTTGCTTTTTTTCTTTCTCTTCGGGCATATAAGACAATTGAAATTGAAAATCAGTGAAACCTGTTTTCGCAGACATGGGCTTGGGTTTAACACGCACGCAGCCGTTAGCTAAAGCGTGTGATACGCTGCAACAAGCAAGAGTGTTCTAGTCGAAAGTGAACGACTAGTAGATGCCCTGTAATCAACACGGCATGCCATCATAAACAGCTTGCACAATCCCGACAGACTGAATAAATAAATGACCGAACGTTTAACAATGCAGCTGAAATACTAATTTACTTCCTCCTTCCTTATGGATTGGAAGTAAGCAATACGACGGCTTTTGGAAAATTCGAGCTACAAACGCTGGTCACAGTTTGCATGAAAAGCATTAAAAAGAAGGCAGACAGACACTATTGGGGCCTGCAAACTCTGAACGTCGGACTTAAAACGAGAAGTCAGCGGTTCAACTTGAGCAGTAATTGTCCATTTGAATGCTTGTCGATTTAAATTATAATTATTGTATTACAAGGCAATAAGCAGAAATGTAAAAATAAATATGAAGAAAAATAAATATGAGCAATCAGAGCCGGAATAAGTTTCTTATTCGTGGATCAAATTTACAAAAATAACGACTTGACAGAAACTTCAGCTCTTCTGTAAGATTTGACTTAGCTTTTTTTACGGGAAATTTCAATGCTTCGTATCGTATAATAAGAACGATTATTATCGGCATTTGTTGGCGTACGTAGACTTAGTGCTTATAAGTTTTTTAATATAAACATTATAATTAAACAATGCAAGAGCCATACTCAAGGCTGCGATTCGAGCCGAAATCCTTCTTGTTCAGTTGCCCAAAAGTACTTGGTCACTTCAAAGATTGCAATAAACGAATGCATGTATTTGGATGAGTGTTAAAAGTGTTTATAAAGGGAGCCAACCAAGTTTAATCATTGCCAAGTAACGCGCACCACTAACCACAAAGCCCAACACAGACGCGCAGAGCTCCAATGGATTTTGGGATTTCTGAAATACCTAAAAGCGTGCGAAAAGTGGAGCACTGGGAGGCAGCTTGTTATGGCTCTTGACGCACCTGTCCGTTTTCATTACGGGTGCGGGAATGGGTCTAAGCGCCGCACCATCAAAATTGGTATCGCCGTTTTGGATGTCATCATAACTTGAAATTGAAAATGTCGAGTCAGGGGGTGGAGAGTGGGGGGGGTGAGTGTATGAAGCGTGCGCGGGGCGGCCAGCGAGAAAATTATACGCCCATCTCCGTGCCGGTCTAAGACTTTACTAACCCACAATCGCCTCCAATTCGCCCCCATGAAAATAATTTTGAGCTGGATTTATTGCGCACCTCTCAAAGCCGCGCTAATGTGTGATGGGTGCGAAAGGTGGGAGGGGTGCGAGGGGTGTGCATATTTAAGGCCACGTTGGGCAGGGTGGTTAGACTGTTGGTGGGGTGGGGGGCGGCGCTGTCGGAATTTTTTTATTTTTCACCAAAAACACCAACCAAAGTGTCGGCCAATTTGCCGTTCAGCCGTCAACGGCATCAGGTGCGCATTATGTCAAAATGAGAATTATAATAAAAAACGCAAAAAAAAAAATAACTGAATAATAATAATAATAACATAAAATAAATTTAAAAGTGTGAAATTTAAATTTGCGGCACCGTGAGTAAAGCATTTATAGATAATTGGGGGGATGTGTTTTTATATCGTATTCTTTTTGGAATTCCCAACAAAAACTTTAAAAAATTTGTTTGGGTTCAAAGCCAGCCATAAAACCTAAACGAAACATTCGTTTCGATTTAATCAACCATGAACCACGCCCACATCCATATGTTATATGAGTATATGTATTTGATTGTGCACACATTCATGCACATGTACACAAGCACGTACACAGAGAGAAAAGGCGCGCACTTAAATTTAGTTCGATTGAGCTTAAACCAAGTAAAAAATCTTAATAATTATAACAAGTTTATTTTAATGAGACCAATTTATTATTATTAATATAGTTACTCTTAGAAAGCTAAGTGCACAGGTTCACATGTAAATGTGCATATATTCCACAGATATTATGCGGCATTGCCCGATCTAATCAACTATCAGTCAATGCCCGCATTGATAAGCATATAAATTAACTTCGTTTGAGCTTGTTTTTTTATGATATAAGCGAAGCCCAAAAATGAAATGAAAACTGAGATTGAGCACGAGACATATATACCCTGTAAGAAATTATAATTTTATGTACTTTTCTTTAAAATGCGCTGCTTCGGTGTAAGCAATAAATACGAGTTAACTATGTATGTGTCGTATTTACATTAGTATACCGTACTTATAGGGTATTAAAAGAGTATTAATAATAAATGCATATGAAACCAATTGTACTTTTTCGGTATGTGCGTGTTCTTGTTGTGTGTGTGTGTGTGTGTGTGTGTACTTGTGATCTCTTCGATACTCTATTTATTGAGCTGCGGAGGTCTCGTTTGGTTTGATTTGTCATTGCCAACGGTGAATGGGTCAGCTGGCCGACAAGTCAGCAGAATCTTCTGCTTCTTTATCTTCTTTTTATTCTTCTGCTGCTGCTGCTTCTTCTTCTTCTTTTGACCGGCTTTGCTAACTTTAATGCGCTTTCATTTCGCGAGCTACGCCATTTGCGTGTGACAAATTGTGCTAAAAATTCAATGGCTGTGCGAAAAGCAAAAAAAAATAAAACACAAAAAAAAATAAAACAAAAAAAAAAAACAGCAGAGGCAAAAAAAATATACAGGTAAAGTGACTTTGGGGTTGCCGCGTTTAACTTTATATTGTTTTGTTGTTGCCGCCGCTGCGGTGCGACTCTTGCTTCTTCTATTTCTTGCTGTCTCTTTGTGGCTTCATCTGCTTCTTCTTCTGCCGTGGTCGTGCGCCCGTCCAGCTTCTTTCATATTCGCGACATTTGCCTTTGCCTAGCTGCGTTCTATGCGCCCAGTTTTGGCGCGGTCATGTGAGCTTTTTACACAGCTTTGTTGTGCGTCTATGCGTGTGTATGTGTATACGTGCGTGTGCGTGTGTGTGTATTTCTTTATTTAGGTTAAATACTCGCACCGGCAGCAACATACACATGCAAGCAAAACGATTTGCAGTGTCTGTGTGCGTGTAATGAGGGCTTAAAACTGTGTTAATGGGTGAAGTTTATATGATTTTTGCATTGTGCAGCAATTTGTCGTTTTCGTTGTTTGTTTTTTGTTTTTTGTTTTTTGTTTTTTTTTTTTGTCTCTTTGTTACTGTTGCTACATTTTTTGCAAGTTCTGAACTAGTGAAATTTCGGCCTGTGCAGCGTGGATCAATGAGCGCGACAGAGATAGCTGGCATATTAACATAAGCTTGTATCGACTATGTATGTCTATATGTTTGTATGTATGCATGTATGTGTATGTGTGGTACATATGTACGAAGAAATCGAAACAACAAGAACAACAACAACAAGAACAACATCAAAAACAAGCACAACCATCATAAATCAATTGGGTAACATTTTCATTTATTTATTTATTACATTTGCAAAAGCAGCAAATCACATTGTATAGGTAAATATCCCAGCCGGTACTGTAGCCCCACAATTTACCCAGCGCCCCATTCCACTTTCCAACACCCACCCGCTCTGACAAGGCCAATTGAATACTGATATGGGGTAACATGAAATTTTCGGATACGGATACACTGATACCGTTACGGACATGGGCTCTCTCAGGCTCTCGAATTCGACTGGTTCAGTTGAGCGAACTGTGGCGACAATGGCAAACATTTTATTATATGAGCGTATGTGTATGTGTGTGTATGTCTATGTGTGTGTGTGTTTCATCGTGTTCTTTTGGTTTGCATTGTTGTTGTTGTCGCTTTCGCTGTATTCTTTGCAGGTGTTTGTGTGCCGCTTTACGGCTTCGATTTCAATTTTCTTGCCCCAGGAAAGGCCAACAACGCTGAAATCCCTTTTTCGGCTCCTTGACACGGTCAGGGTTTCCGCTTCTTCTTGTTTTTATATCCCAAGCCCAGCACAATTGATAGCATATATATACAGACATATAGAAAGTATACCATATATATATATTTATACTAGTGGACAGCTTACTTTGTCGGACAGCTCCTTAAGCCAGCCAATTTCTTGGCCGCAAAGTTTTTGGAACAAAGTGAGCGACAGGTCTGTTAACTAATATTTCGTGTACAGAAACTCTATGTGTACAAATCCATTTCTGTAGATGGGACGAATATTTAGAAAATTCCGAAGAGTGTAAAAGACGTATTCTACACACAGATCAGGTGGATTTTCCGAAAGGGGGAAAACATGTTTGAGAGTTGTATGCAAACATTCGCAATCATTTTTCACATGAGCGGGTGGATTTTGCCAAGCCCTAAAGCTGATTAGCTCTTACGCTTTGGGCTGCGTATTGATCATCAATCAATCAATCACTGAATCAATGAATAAATCAATCATTCAGTCAGCCAATCAGCCAGACCAAAAAGTTTCATTTAAACCTCGAACTTCGAGCCAGATAATTATACATGTAAAAATGGAAATATTTGTAACTAAAATTGTTTATTAAGAATTTGTAGCTTATATATTTAAAAATTTCACGTATAAGTAAGACCCTTTATATTTTTGGAACCAGCTCGAAATAAAATTAATTCAGAAAATATAAACCATTTGCCATGTCTGATACGACTTTTCTCGGAATCATCAATTTTGTCAAAGGTGCGGATTATAGTGGAATTTCCCCAAATTCTCGCATCTCTGTTGGTGCCTAGAGGTGTGTGTGTGTGTGTTTAAGTATTAAGCTTGGATTTGGAACAAGGCAAAATGTTCGAAACTGAATCTTCAATTTGTGTGTAGCTGTTAGCTTTGTTGCTGTTGTTGGTCTTGTCGTTATTGTTGTTGTTGTTGTTATTGTTGCTGTGAAAAGTAAGACATACAAATATGCAAACCCTTTTGAGGCTCGTCGGCACGATTATCCTTTTTTGTGCACTCAATTTGTTTGGTATGCATGTGCCTGGGTAAAGTTCATCAGGTGCGCGAGACCCTTTGAACTTTGCCCGTTTGGCCGACTGACTGCCCGACAGACAGATGAACTTACTGACTGACCGATTGACGGACTGACACACTGCCTGGCTACCCTACGAGCTGCTGATTTCGTTACGGTCTTTGGGTATTTTATATGAAATGCCTTTGAGCGAACGCCTCAACAGGGTTTCCTTTGTTTTTACACAGTTTACGGGCTACTGTAGCCGGATCCCCCTTTTTTCACACTGCCGTCTCCGTATAGTATGTCTCAATACACATATATCGAAAATACACACTTAGTGTATGGCATATGTCATGTGATATGTGATATGTGACGGCGGGCCATAAATTAAAAGCCAGCCAAGGGAATGCACAGAGGCATACGGGATGGAGAGTTCAAGAGTGAAATGCGAGGCAAAAAGCATTTGATATGCTGCAAGAGGAAATCGAAATAATAGATTCAAATCCTACAGCAGTTAGCCAAAGTGTGGAAAGAGAGGTGCGGGGCTGAGCAAACGATTGGATCGTCACTGGGGACCAAAGGCAGTGGGTCAGACCATTAATCACAATCAAATCAGTGGAACAGCTAGCAGATTAGTCGAGCCAGACGGACCGAGAGTCAAGCGAAGCAATCGAATCGAAATGTCAATACATATACAAATAATAATAGTTGTAAAATAATAGTCAAATAATAAGAATAACAATATAAATCCCATTTAATGAATGTCGTTTTCTCTTCATTGGTTCTCTCAGCCCGGCAGGAAATCCGCATAGAGAATTCCAAATGAATTGCAACTGTTGCAAGTGCCACAAAAAGGAACTGTTGCCACTGTCGTGGCCCATGCAAGGGTCATTGCCATTATTTGTGTGCTCCAGGCAGAAAAACTTAACAAGGAAGTTGCAATGATGCGGGCAGCTACAAAAAAAAAAAATAGAAATAGAAAACAAAACAAACCCCAAAATATATATATATATAAAAAAAAAAAAGAAAATAAGAAAAAACAAGCCAACAACAGAACGAGCTGCATCCGGAAAATTAGTGAGCGCACTGAGGAAAAACGCGTCAAAGTGAAAGCTAAAGCAAAGCAAATGATGAACTGATGGACTGACAGCCGCTTAAATGAAGTGTTGCCGCCGCTCTCAGTGTCTATAGCTGTTGTTGCTCTCTTGTTATGGTTGTTGTTGTTGCTGCTGCTGTTGCTGTTGTTGATACTGTCGCTGTTGGGTTGGATGCTACTGTCTTTTGAGGTGCGACAGTCGACACACCCTAAAGGAATCGGCATGAGATGAACGCGGAAAATCCGCTAAAGTAAGCCCGCCAAGTGGAACCAGGGCACACCCAACATCAACTCCAGCCATGCACCCAAAGAGTGGCCAATTTAAATTTCAAAGCAAGCACCCATCAAAGACTTTCAGCTGTCTGCTTTATATGTGTTAAATAAAGAAGCATACACTACGCAAATGCCCTGTCCAACATTAAATCTTTTACTAACTTTTATTAATCGATTTATTATCTATTTAAGCCATGTTAAGTCTTAATATATATTCAATATATTAAGTATATTATTTCAAGAATTTGAAAAAACCCTAAATAGCTCTTAAGACTGATTGAATTATTATTAAAACTGCTAGAAATATCTATAATTGATTGATTATTGTTAATTATGTGAGAAGCAATCAATTTCATGTCAATTTCATATCAGAGACAATTTTCAATATTTGATTGCAGTTTCTATGGAAAGAGCTGACAAGGCTGCCAAGCTCAGATTATTGCTCCTCATCGAAGAGTGTTGTAAAGTGCAAAGCTCTTGTTAAAAAATTTGTGTTGTGTAGCTGTAAGGTCAACAATAAATATCAATTTCAAACTGAAGAGTGTTGAAAAAGGTCTAAATTAAATTAAAGGGTGTTGCAAAGTGTCAAAGTAAAAAAAATATATATATAACAAGCAGGATATATAAGCCATAATAATAATTAAACATTGAAGATGTTAAATTGCACATAAGATAAATAATTTTGCATTAATTATTATCACATCAGCTAGATAACACGTTCTATATAGATACAAGTGCAAGCTTTAAGTAAAGCGTATGTGTACAACACGTATTTCAGCTGCTGTGCGGCAATTTCCGACCGGTAACAAAATCATTTTAATGGCAAACAAGGTAATTGAACGACAGCAGAAAATAGCACATCGTTATGCCCAAATACACACAGCTACCGGCACACAAATGTGTGCATAAATATTTAACTGTCTACACGGGAAGCTTATTCTGATCAAATGCAATCGAAATTTGGTATTGCAACTGCAAGTGAAGTTTGGCAAACGATTTGAAAAGTATAGCGTATAGATGCAATTAATAGTGGCAGCTGCTCCTGCAGCCGTTCGATACGATTCCATATTCAAATTTAAGGCAGCTGCCACGCCCATTCATGATGACGATGATGATGTTGTTGATGATGGCGTCATGCGACAACGCTTTCAATTAATCACAGCATTGCCGCATTGCACAAAACAAAAAAGCAAACAAATAAATAAAAATCAAACAGAAAATAAAAAAAAAAAAAAATAAATAAAATAATAATAATAAAAAAATAAACCCCAATTTGCCCTCGCTATAATCGTATTCCATAGAAATCTACCTAGCTAGTTTCAAACCAAAATCCAAATCAAAATTGATTCTCTGATGCTCTGCGATGTTTAATCATCGCGCAAATTCCCAGCCGCTGCTCATTCATTATATATTATAGATTTTATATTATTTGCAAATGAAAAAAACTGGTATACCCGGTCGAATTTGAAGCGTATTAAATAGCATCATTCGAGTCACGAGAAATGAAGGTAATAAAAACAAATTTAAATATCGTCACATGATTTTGCACATCAATTTAGTTATTTGTTTGATTTCAAGTCCCCTTCCAAGTGTTAGGCAAAGGATCCGAGCCTTGTGTGCCTGATTTCACTTCTCTATAAATCCACGTATAAGGTAACTTTAGGAATACCAAATTCTTTTTAATAATTTGTTTAAAAAACAAAGATTTGGCTGTTTTAAACCTTACTAAAAAGGTTTTAGCTTATTTAAATGATAGATAAACAAGTGAAATTCCGGTAGCAAAGCGATTCACTTCTAAGCCGGCTTGCTGCTTTAGCTCAAAGAGCTTTTTATAAATTCTAACTTGATTTCAAATTTTCAATTACCCAGCTCAAATTTTTAAGGCTTCATTCAGAAAGAAAGATAAAGATAGAGAGAGAGAGACAGAGAGAGAGAGAGAGAGAGAGAGAGAGAATATAAAAGCCTGGCACAGTTAACCGTGCACGTAAATACAGCTTGTCTACATATTTTTTTTTTCACTTTTAATGAATTTATTTTGTTTACTTATTTAAAGAAACTATTGTCTATTGAACTGGCTGTTGACCAAAGCGCGCGGCAGCACATGAATATACATGAACATACAATATGCATAGATACATAAGTGTGTACAAATGTGTGCTGCGATACTTAAGGGCCAGAAGTAGGGGATACTCTAGTCGAGCACTCTCGGCCACAGTATGCTGACTTGTTTGTCTGGCTCTTTGTGTACACTGAACCCATTAAACATGGGTAAAAGGGTATATTGGTAATGTATGTGGTAGGCAGCAGAAAGCATGGCCGAAGCCGTCTAGTAAAGATATGTATTCCTAATCAGCATCAACAGGCGAGTCAACTTAGGCATGTCCCTCACTTTATTTGAAAGCATCGATCTCAGAGTCTACTAGAGTTGAAGACTTGAAATTGTAAACATATTTTGTTTCAAATAATCGATAAATTGGCGTTAAATTGTTAGCTTAGTACGAAATCGATAAATATGCAAATCGATAGCCTTGAGCTTTGGCATTCGCCAACACTTAGATAACATATTAAATTCCTGATAATTTCATAAAATTCGAGCAATAAACACCAGAGTTACATGATGCATAGAAAAAAGCTGGAATTAGCGCGGAGTGCAAGGTATCTGCCAGTCGTTCACTTCCGATTTAAGCACTCTTCATATTTTTGTTTTTCTCTGTTATGAAAATGTGATTTTAATTTTTCCATATTTCACGTATGTATATTTTATTGCATTTCTGTGTTTGGCTTTGTGCACAGTTTGCTTAGTTGTATATTCACTCACACACATACACACACACACACACACACACACACACATGCATGTGCATAATACTTTTGTGTGCACATATTTATTTGTATTCGAGAAGCTTATAGAAAATGTGATGCATCGCGAGTTTTGCGGTGATTTTTTGTAGTTCTTGTTGTTTTTGTTTCTGTATCTGTCGGTTTTTTTTTCGCCGCACTTAAAATATCATAAATGAGAAAAATGTTCCAGTATTGCCCGACTAATTTATAATAAAACTCGAAATGCCCAAATAAACATGCACAAAACTCGTGTACATTTTATAATTTCCAGACACGTTCACTTATTTGCTTTATCTTTAACCATTTGTGGTACGCTAACTGCGTGCTTGGCGGTGCTGCGGGGCTGACGAGAGAGAGAGAGAGCCTCTAAGCAGACAGGCTGCCAAAAGGTTTTTGGCTTTGCAAATATGCATATATATTTTATATAGCGTTAAGTTGGTGAATACTATTAAATCAATAAATACCCGTTCACACATATATGGCTAATAATTATTGGCTTAATTCATTTTGCAAGTCATAAACAACGCCAACAAGTGGAATTATTGTGTTTGGCTATAATTAATAGTTAATTTTATTAATCAAATTTACCCAGCATACAAATGCATTGCTAGCTCCTATACCTTTAGATTGGAGTTAATTCCAGAACCTTGAACTTTACAACGTACTTCAAGACTTTTTATATCCTGTGCGTATTGAAAATGGGTAAAAATGGTATCATGTTTTTACGCAGTTGTATGTAACAGGCAGGTGGAAGAAGCATCTCCGACGCCATAAAGTATATACATTCTTGATCAGCATGTCCGTCTGTCTGTCCCTTCCGTCCGTCCGTCTGTCAGTCTGTTTATATGAACGCTTCGTCCTGAGAGCTTTTAAGAGCTGGGACTTGAACTTTTAAACGTAGGCCCTCTATACACATCAAATATGTTAGAGTGCTCAAGTTGAGAATGAGGAGGAATGGGGAAAGTAGTGAGAAACAGAAATTTGATTAATCTATTATGCCTATTTTAAATAAGCATGTCTTAAAATCGATTTTGATCGATATTACTAAACGGAAGGTGATATCGACAAAATAACAATAACAATGATATAAGTTAGAGCATAACTTTTGTAGACAGTGGGAGAGACTTTGCATTTTGGGTTCATTCGAATCTCAAACTTACATATTCCTAATGGAAGCGCCGTTGCGCAACATGGCTGGGTCTGGTCTTTCCGGGTGCGAACGATATCAAATTGTAAGACGTAATGCGAAGCCAGGAAATTAAATGCAGACCAAACTGTGATTCTAGCCGTTGGCTATTTTGTTTATTTTAAATAGATCAGCGAACCAATCGGCAGTTCCAGTTACAATGCTGCCCGAGCTTTGCACAGATAAACAATAAATATTGTATATGGAAATTTCTAATATTATTTTTACCAACGAAGCTCGAAAATGACGACGTTGACGACGACGATGGCGACGACAAGAAAAGGGTCATTCACATTGCGGTGTGCGTGATAGGGAAGTGTGTTGAAGGCATCGCAGGCGGTTGGGGTAGGCAGAGGGATGTGTGGGCCAAAACAGCGCTAACAGTTAAAAGGCAAAATGCAAAAGCAACAGGCAGAGCAACAGCTCAAGCTAGCGAGCTGTATCTTTAGCTCTGTATCTCTGCTCGCCTCAGCCATATCTTTTGAATACATTAGTGAGCAATGTTTTGCACAGTGTGCGTGTGTCTGCGAGCGAGCGAGCGAGACAGAGAGAGAGTGTGAGAGGGGGAGGGAGTGAGAGGCGAGTGAGTGGGGCAAATTGTGTAACGATAGCTAACTAAACAAAAATGAGGCGTCTTTAGTTGGCTCTCGCTTTGGGCCGGTTGTGTGACCAGGGATGAGTATTCAGTATTTGCTTTTTAGTATTCAGTATTCAGTGCTAAGTCCGATGAGTAAGTACGTACATATATGCGTGTATTAGTGTGTGTGTGTAGTAGTAGCCGTTGCGCTTTGTTTTTGGGCAGTTTAATGCACAGGAAACGGAAATCATTTTCACTCGCCACTGTCTCACAGCTGGAGTGTGCGTGTGTGTGTGTCTCTATGACCACATTTCAAGAGCGTTAAAGACGCCGTCTGGCGCTATATATATATATTTATATAAATATATATATATATATATTTATATACATATGTACATACTTTTTGTATTCGTTGCCAAGCACTATATAAGCAATTTATGCCTTTGTTGTCGTCATGGCATTTATGATCAACGTCTAAATTGCTTCGTAGGTGTAGCATGTCCCATACCCCACCCCTACTCTACTCTACTCTTATGCTTGTTCATTGCATGCCAGCAAGTAATAAGCCAACAATTTAATCAAATGTCAAGTTAACAGCTCAAAAGTCTCCCGTGCAGTTCACTTGACTGCAAAATAAAGCCAAAACACATTTGACTATATATATTCGATTCCTTTGTTATGTACTCATCATGATACGCATATAAAAATATATATTTATATTTGAAAGCTTTTACAATGCCGCAATTGTATGTCGCTCTTGGGGTTTGCATTAATTAATTGTCATTTGATTTCAACAGCAAATCTCTTGCTATCCCAGTGAAAAGCACACACAGCAGATTAAGCTCTGCTCTGATACCCTGTAAATTGTTCCATAAAATGTTTCTTCTCTTGAAAGTTATTAAGCAATATATTTGGCCAATTCTTTTGCCAATTACCTTAGTTTATCTGAAGCTCATGGTAAACGGTCTCTCAAATCAATATGTCACATGCTTTGCTTAAAGCTTACAGGGTATGGGAACTACATATTCTGTACATCGTAAAAGTTCGACGCAGAGCATTTTGTTTGGCGTTAATTTGATTTTGGGCACCGCGAGCGTTTACTGTGAATACTAAACGGACTATTAATGTGCACAGCCAGCGGCAAGAGCAACATTAACAATGGGGCGAAAAAAAAACGATGACAGCAACAACAACAACAACAACAAGACTAACAATAACTGCAAACAGTAAACTTTACGATAGAGCAACAATAAAATACTCGCAGATTCAACGCTGAACATTAAACTAAGTACGGAAAATGTTGCACACACTCGCATTAGATTAGGGCAAAGGGCAACTGATGGTGACTATAAAAAGACTCTACACTTCACACTGATTTGTGGATAATACAATTAGTCGGGGTCTTATCTAGTATAAGAACTTAGCTTAACTTCAGTTAATATGTGTTTACTTGCATATAATCACATATATTTGTTGCTCCCAAATTAAATTGATTCGAGGAATTTTAATTTAATTCCATAATTCCACAAAATTATAAATTTGTTTATAGAAAGGCAAATATTTGTTGACGTCAGAACTCTGAAACTGTTTATAATATTATTCGAGAAATTACTTAATATAAAGGGCTTTTTAATTGTCAATGGATGTTGCGCAATTTATTTATAAAATAGGTATATATTTTTATAACTTCCAATCTCCAGTTCATCTAGTCGACGAGCTCAAACAGGCAAAGCTGAATCAACTCAGCTAGATGACCCGGATCAAAAGTATACATGTTGAAGCTTCTGCTTCTGCCCGTGACAAGCACTCTTATAAATTTGTTTAAGCTTTTTCTATGGATACAGGGTATATAATGTTGATATTGCCATTGCTAAGCTATAAAATGCCTAATTATTTAAATTTGTGAAGCTCTTCTGCCGTAGCTGAGTTGAGTGAAATTGACTTTAAACAATTCAATTGATTGCCGAAAAATGCGCGGATAGCTTAACAGTGCGCGGCAATCCCAATGCCTTAAGCTGCGATCGTGGGAAGCATATACACTTGTGGTCAATATAATAAGTACACTTAAGCTCGAATATTTGCACACTAAGTAAAATACTTTTGTTTTAGCTTACAATAAATACATAAAAGAAATTTAAATAAACTAATCATTCAACATTAAACTAGAATAGTTAAAATAAAAAATTAATAAATAAAACAACATAATAATAATAATAATATTCATAATAATAATAATAATAATAATAATAATAATAATAATAATAATAATAATAATAATAATAATAATAATAATAATAATAATAATAATAATAATAATAATAATAATAATAATAATAATAATAATAATAATAATAATAATAAAAATAATAGTAATAATAGTAATACATCAACAAATGAAACATATGTGCATATAGATTAATATTATTATATTTTTTCTAAATTTCAAGAGAAGATCTTCCTTCGTCGTGAGCGCAATTATAATCAAAATAGATTGAAAACTTTATTTGCATTTAGATTTAAAATATTGCAGATGAATGGCATGTTGTTTGCATATTAGTTTGACCAGAAGTGTACAAAAGACTATGGACATATGTATTCGTCTATTCGTGACCTTTTGACCGTTGCATGTGCGTCTCTTACAGCTAATAAGCCGCATTGGGTAAGTGTGCATAGCAATGCGAAAAACAATGCGAATAGCAAATGCACACATAACATATAAGCTCGTATGTACCTGTGCCATATGCATACATGCATATATACATACATATATGCACATTTCGGATATACGAAAACCAAACTTAAAAAAAAATAAAAAATACCTCCGTGAAACCGAAACGAAAATGCCGTATGCTAAAAAGAGCTAAATTTAAAATTGCGCCTCGGGCTATAAACAAGAAACAATTGTTTTGAGAGCGTTTTGCAAGGGAGCACAGCTAGGAAGCGCTGGGCTTACACAGCATGCCAGCATGCGGCGGGTGAGCGGGTTTGGGGGTTGTGCCAGGAGCGGGCGCGGGCGCAGAGATTGGGGCGGGGAGTGGCGCGGATGCGGTGGCATTCAAACTAGTTGGCGGTTCGCGTTGTTGTTGTTGTGTTGTTGTTGTTGTTGTTATTATTATTGCTGCTGATGTTGATGAGCTTGAGCGGCGCTTGCTTTAGCTATTATTTAGCTACCTACCTACCTACACACACACACACACACACACACACACACACACAGAGTGGCACATAGATACACACATAGATACATACGAAGTACGTTGGTTTTGATGGGGATGCTGCTGTTGATGTCGACATCGACGACGGCTTCTGCTCTGAAGCCCATTAAAACTGAACGTAAACCCAAAAATTAGGTTGCCAGACTGCACACACACACAGCCACAGACACACACGCACACACATAACTACTTGGTATTGCAAACTTTGAATCACATCGGAAGCCGTGGAGACGAAGCTGCACTCCATCAGCAGCAGCAGCAGCAGCAGCAACAACAACATGTAATAATGACTCTGTTGTTACTCGTACCTTTGCCATTTCATAGCCAAAAATAACGAGCATACAAAATTTATGAAATACTCGCACAAACACAAAACATACTAAGTCTGAGAGCGATGCACGAGCTGCAGATGCGCGTGTGCTTTTGCAATGAATGAAACGCCCTCTCGCCGCCCACACTTCACTAAGCCAGGTCGCAACCCCCTCATCTCCCCAACCCCGCACCATCATTTACCTATCCCCTTGGCGACTATTCATAATGAGCCGGCCAACAGGCCGCAATACAATGCACGATAAATTGCCAGAAGTAGCTACTAATTTGCAGTTAGTCATTCAAAACAAGTAAAAGTGCTCTAGACGAGAATGACGCGACTAAAAGATACCCCGTCTATTAACGAGGTGTCGTAACAACACACTCAAAATTCACAAGATATAATACACACATACTTAAGAGCTTCTCCTACGCCCTACCACACTCTGTGGCCAATGCACTTCCAGATAACTTCGGCGCTTATAGCCGACATGTATTTGCTGTATATATATTTATATATATGCTATAGAAGAACCTAAATCCCAAATTTAGTGTGTCAAGCTCGTTTATTTCTCGAGATAAGCTGAAAGAAGCTTTGTGGTAAAATCGATAATTATCGAAAATAAAAGATAATGTATTTTGAAGTCGATATTTATCGATATTAAGAGAACGTGAGAAACTGTCACGAAAAACGAATTATGCATTTTGAGCATACATTTCCTCAATATAAACTCAAAAAACATTGTGTAGAGATGGATGTTTATCGATATTAAAGAAATAAAAGAGCTGTCTAATAAAAACAATGCACAATTGTTCTGCATGTATATTTTAGGTCTAAAAACTTCCGTTTCAACCAACTTTCGAATCGAACAAGTTTAAGTCTGGAATTCTAACTTGCATTTTTGTCAGGTTTGCAGCTTTTTAACATTTACTAAATAGGGCCGAAGAGTCTTCTTTCTGTCTATTACATAAAATTGTATAAAATTTGTATACCCCTCTCAGCCAATTTGAATGAGCGCAGGGTACAATATAAATAGCAGAGACACTCAAACAGACACAAAGCAATAAAGAGCGCAGAAGAGCAGCACAGCTGGATAGAGGCGAGCTAGAGAGCGAGAGAGAGAGAGAGGGAGACAAAGATAACCTTCCTGTGTTGGTTAGCGGGATGACAGGCCCAAGCTAGACGAATAGCGAATGTTTTGTGCTCCTTGCTGTGCGCTTTGACTGCATCTAATGACACTAATAAAGTTGGGCCCACTGATGATAATCTGTCTCTGGCACTCGGCCCGCCAAGGCAGGCGGTTTACATGCAGGCAGCCTGGCTGGCTGGCTGGCAGGCAGGCAGCAGCTGGCAGGCAGCAGGACATGACTATTAAAGATTTTCTGAGCAGTTCGGTTCAAAAAATGGTTGCAAGTGCCAAGTAAAATAGCAATAGCAAACCTACCGAATACCCTACAAGGACACACACAAGTTTGCTTTCTAGTGCATCAAGAAAATTAATTAGTTTAAATTACCAAAGTGAAAATAAATTAAATTGGAACCAGTTCTACAAAGAAATCTGAAAGCATTTTAAAGGAATGCCCATCTATTAGTTTCGCTTGGTAAAACAACATTCAACTAATACACTTGTGAGTTAAGAACAACAGATTCGACAAAATCACAAACTTCACACATGTGTCGATACGAACCTGTAAGCGATTGCCGCTTGATGCAATTCGAATAGATGATTGCCAGGGCATTCCCATTGTCAGCCTGACCTGAGCCAAAACCAGACGGCGGCCCGCGCCACCAGTGTGACCAATGCTTGCCACAGAACAATTTCAAGGTGCACTGACTGTAACAAATATCTTTATTAAACTTTTTACACACACACACAAAACACTTACACACACAGCCTGGAGCTGGGTGCATTGTGCTCGGTGCTTTGGTGCTGAACTCCTTGCGGTTAGTTCTTGCACTCGTTCGCGTTCTCATTCTCATCCGTATCCTCATCATCTTGAGGACCAAGATGGTCTTGTCTGGCTGCTGCTCCTGCTGCTGTTGCTGATGCTGTTTTCTCGTTATTTGCATTTTATAGTTCGACTTGGGTCTTTGCACAGTGGGTCAACAAAAAGTCTAGATTGTCATGGAATAAAGATTTTACTCCAAAAGACGTTAATATTATTGAAACAATTTGAGCTATCTTAGCTTTTTCTTTATATGTTATTATTATGACTATTATTATTATTATTGTCAATATTATTATTATTTTCATTATTGTCATTATTATTATTATCATCATTATTGAAGAAGGCTTTAGCAATATTTTAACGATTAGCAAATTAGACACGGAGTAGTTCTTTTTATTTATTTCTTTCTTTTCTTCTTCTCTCGTACTCGATAATGTTAATATGAATGACAATGTTATGTGGACTGAGTGATGTATGTATATTTATGTTGCAATGTGTTTACTTGATTGATTATATTTGCTCAAATTTCATATATTATATGTTAATTTATTATTAATAACTATTGTTATTATCTTTATTATAATAAGTCATTGTTAATAATTATTTTGCACACAGTTTTTCAAGTTCATTCCACTGTGGACGTCGCTGTGTGCCATTTTTTCGTCTTCTAATTTAAGTTTGCTGCGCTTTGTTGTTAGCCAAATATTTATGATTGACTTTTATTTGGCGACCAGCAGCTACATGCAGGACCAAAAGGATACGGACGGGGACAGAGATAGGGCAGACCGAGTATCATACTTATGTACATGCACTTTTCATATTTTCCAGTTTGCAATTTCCATGAAGTAGTTCAGTTCATTTCAGTTCAGATATGTGTAAATAAATAAAAGTTCGAGCATGTGTATTTTTCCTTCTTTTTTATTTTTTGTATACTTATTTGTCCTTTGTGATTATGCTTATAACTTGGCTATCAGTAGCTGTGCAGAGCACAGCAGAGCAGAAACTTTTTGTTAACTAACTTTCAGACAGCTTTACCTTTGATTTGGCCCTTTTGGCGGCGGGGCAGGGGGAAGCGTGCTTTTAATTTCTGTGTAAACTGATGCAAACCAATATTGAACTTTGCAATGGCTGGCCAACAAAATGTCAGCTCATTCATTAAAAACTTGCGCAAAGGTTTTATCTGCTTTTTAGGTTTTCGGGTTTCTGGCAACCCGACTCCAAATGGCAGGCCACAGTTCAGTTTACCTTTCAAGCAATGCCAATTACCTGACCATGTGAAGATTCAATTACAAATTGCAAAAATAAAAAAATATAAAAGTACAAAATCAAAATGGAAAAATGATAGCTCTTTGAAATGCGCACATCACATAACGTTGAGCTCTCGACTTGAATTTAGGGAATGGTTAAATAATTTCGAAATGGATGGCGTCTTGGAAAATTCGGACTGCGAGTGCGCTGAAACGATTATCAGAGTCAAAAAAACCACCTGAGCGTCGGACTGACAAGCACCAGGTCGCTGGTTCAAATTCAAGAGCCTATTGAAAATTGGTTTCGTGTAAATGTATTTAACAGGCAGCAAGAAGCGTCTTCAACTCAATGAAGCATATATATTCTTGAACAGCATAATCGACCCGTCTGTCCGCATGTATGAGCGCAAATATCTCAGAACCTATAAGAGCTGGAGACTGATATTTTTAACGCAGGGCAGTACGAATATGTTTTCGGTAATCGATAACTTGTCCCGTTTTCATACAATCGATAAAAATAATATCGAAATCGATATCGAACGCCTTTTTTGAGCAAATTTGGTAGGTTTTAAGAATATAAATCCTAGCTACTGACACCTCCTCCTAGCACGAGCTGCACTTGGTGTTGGTAAAACTTTATAATTGTTAATATAATTTGAAAACTTAGCAGAACTTAGTTACTCGTGTGCACGAAAATAAATAGAAGACAATAAGTTGAAAACATTTTATAATTTTATTTTTCATTTTTGCAATATTTAAGTTTGGGTGCACAACAGCTGCGAATGTTTAATAACCTATTGCCATTTTATTTTGTCAGTTTGTGGACTTTGCAAGTGCCCGTCGTAAGCAGCAACAATTAAAAGACTACAAAATTAGCATTACGTATTCATATGACAGTTCTGCGACTTTTGAGCCATGTCCATGCTCTGTCGAGCGCCCAATGCGATGGCCAAGTTTTGGAGCTGTGCTTTATTATTTTGCAACAAAAAAACAGTATTAGGAAGAGCGTTCGTGAATAACAACCATCGCATTTAAAAAAAACACACACATACAGACAGACACAGACAGACAGACAGAGAGACAGACACAGACTGATGTGAGATGAAGCTCTTGTGAGTTGTTAGAACGCACGAAACCACAGCAAAAACAACTTAAATCGAAGCTACGTAAGATTTCTAATTTTTATTTGCCTCAACGTTGCCCACCATCATTGTAGTTATTTTTGTTTTCGTCGCTGCTGTTGTTGTTTCTAATTAAGTTTTTTTCCCCCTCAGTTTTTTTAGAGCCCGGCAAAACACGTATACGACTCGAGACCTGTTTTTTGTATATTTGTATATACTATATGTATATATGGATACGTTTTTTTTTTTTTTTTTTTGTTTTTGTGGCAGGCACAGACAGGCCTCGGCTGCACACACAAGAGCGATCGAAGCGCGGCTAGGGACTGGAGACTGGAGACTGAAGACCGGAGACTGGAAGCTGGCACTGACACTGGGCACTGGGCTCTTGGGGGAACTGGGATTTTCCGTATACGACGTTTGTTCAAAGTTTATTGCGCACATATATATCGTATGGATATATTATTTGCATTCATTGGCAAACTGTGTTTTTAAATAATTAACAAATAAATGATTTTTCAAATTAATTTTAACTTTTTTCTCTCTTTATTTTGCTCTGAACGTTTCCTAGAAAAATTGACTTGGGATTTTTTTTTTTTTTATTTGCCTCAAGGTCTGAACAGGTACAGTTGCGGTTGCCATAACTTGATTGCGATTGATTTCTCGCAGCTCATCAAATGCAACAAAGTTACAAAATGTTTTTAATAAACAAATCTTTGTCACTTTTTAAGTGTGATTGACATATTAATAAACTGTTAAATGGCAGCAAAAGTATAGATGCTTGCCGGCCGAGAAGGTACAAGCTGCCGACTGCTTAACACCCTTCCTTGACACTGCATTTCGACCTTAGTCGATTGTTCTCGTGAGTACTCGAAAGTTATCCCTACACTTGCCGACAACATAACACACTTACAATGCACATTATTCCGACCTAAATCGAATAACTAAGTTGGCGAAAGATTGTTTTCGTAGGACTAGAAACAAGAAAGTTAAGCCTAAACGTGCCGACTGCTTAACACCCTTCCCCGAAACTGTATTGCGACCTAAATCGAAGAACTATGTTTCCAATCGATTGTTCTCGTGGGTTCCATAAGAAATACTGGCAAAGGCTAAAACGCAGTTTTAGCTCCTAATACTATAGATATAAAACATAAATCAATTTTAACATTTTTTAATTTTATTTTTAGTGTAATATTTTTAATCTTCAGATAGCAAAAGATTTAATATCCTGCTGCTGATTTTCATGAAAATATCTTTGAAAAGTGAACCATATAAGATTCTACTATTCCACTTATCTTTCCTATGACTATAATATTGTGGCTTGATGTTGAAAGACTTTGCATTTATGTTATATGAAGAACTTATGAATTTGGTCAAATTATATTGATATAAAAAAAAGGTTTCAATACAAGAACTTACTTTTCGATTGATCTTTTCTACCACAGCTACATTTATTATGAATCGCTCTACAGAAAATATGGCAAATATTTCCGATGCTAGATGCGCGATAAATTTAAGCTTTAAGTTTCGGTTTGTGAAGTTTGAACCGATTTGGTTGAGAACCAGTTTGCATTTGGTAATTTTGTGATTGAATTGTATTTGGGATTTTCGAAACCCGCACACACACACACACACACACACACACGCGCACATTTATACACAGCTGATTCGTGGCAAAATCTCTTTGCTTGCCAGCTTAGTTGTAGTGCATTTGCATCCCCCAGGCACTTACAACGAACGTACCGAACACAAGCACACAATCTCAACCTTCAATGTGCTTCTCTGGTTGGGCTTATCGAGCACCGTCAATTGAAAATGCGCTGCTCCTGATGGTCGATACGAAGCCCGACGCTGGCAGCGAGTCGCTGATGCTGATGCTGCTGCTGCTTCTGCTGTTGTTTTATGCGACGTGTCATCATTAGGATGTTGTCAGAAAACAAGCGCACTATAAACTCTCGTCGCTCGGCTGGATCTGGGCTGGCTGTCGCAATCCTCATCGGCGGCTCTAATGCATTTTTCATGCATACATTTAGCAGCGGTGCGCCAATCAGAGGATGCGCCACTTCAGGCTGATGCCTGCCTAACTGAGTATCTTGGCAGCTGTCGTAATACCCTGTGATTAGTTGGCGGCGCCAAAGGGCTAACCAAACCAAATCCAAACAGCTACGAATACTTAACTAGGTCAGAGCCACTTCATTGCCAATATGCAACTTGGGCAACAAGGTTTGATTACCGATTGCCCATTTCAATGCTATATATATCAAGAGTAGACCGCCCTGCCCCCTCATCAGCACATCCCAACACACTCAAGAATATGATAACAAGTGCTACACACAGCTCAATTATAGATGCTGCTACATTTTTGCGAGTCTTCAGCTTTCGGTTGTCAATTTTCATTATACCCTGTGCCTATGGGATATTATTAGAAAGGGGCATATCGATTTTGTGCACCTGGACATAAAAAGGGCAGCAGAACATATAATAGGGGATACAAATTATTGATTAAGATTACAGGCTATATCAATAGCCATATCCCTTTCTGCATTTGCATGAGCACGTCGAATTAATGTTTTTTATGAAATAACACTCTTTTGATGTATTTTGTTTTTATCGATAAGCTAATATAAATATATATATAATATTTCAATGATTGCATAATAATCTATGTGCACGAAAAGTTGAAATATTTGTTACGGTACCTCAATGCTGTTTATAGGGCATCGCTTAGTCGTTCACTCTGATCGCAGAGCAATTTTACTTGTCAATTTAAGTATTGTCTTGTTGTTTTTTGTTGGCCCATATTCGCGAGCTGCATTAGAAGTGCTCCCATCAGCAATTGAATTTTAATTGCTGTGCGTGCAAATCGTTTCGTCCAAATAGTTCATCAAAATTTCTGTATGCCGTATTTTAACTTCCGCAGTTGATTTGAGCATTGTCAATTGTTTCGGTTAATCATCAGTTTGCCAGCTATGCATGAAGGTTGTGATTAAACGACTGAATTTCATAGAGCTTGTACACGAAAACGTGTCGAATTCCAATTTCGCACTCTGCTTAAAATGAACTTATCCGCCCGATTACACTATGCAACAATACTTTCTGTTTAGATTAGCCACAATTGGTTTTTTGTTGGCAAATTGACATGATTATCGTGGCCGACTTGCTCGGACCTACGACTTTTTAAAGTCTTTTATTATCAATACGGAAAATAAGCATTAAAATTTAATAAGTCCATCAACAAATTGGAGCATTCAGCCACTTTCATTTTCCGGAAAGTGTGAAAACCAAGCTTTTACAAAGCTCTTTGAAAATGAGTTTGCAGCCAATCAATTGGTAGATCAAATAATTTCATACAATCAGTTTCCATCTATATTTCACACTTGCTCGTGGAATACTGCAAAATCACATATGGATAATGAAATGTTAGTCAAAAAAATCTGTTATATATTTTTGAATCTTTATAAACTTGGCTATAAACTGAGAAAAATACATTTATAAATACGACCAATAAAACAAGTGTAAAATTGTTTAAGCCTGAATTGATTTGAACTTAGGAAAAGCATATTTGATATGCGATTATAGTTACGCTTGAAACATTGGCTCTGCTTTGTGTGGTTTCTGTTGGCTTTGTGATAAGCGGAATCGGAGCAAATTTGAACAAGATAAATGCCGCTTAATTGCTGAACACCGAACGATGAGCGCTGTACGAAACTAAACACGCTCCGCTCCGCTCTCCTAGAGCGAAGACAAAGGAAGACTGATAGATGTGGAGATGAAGATTGAGCTGGAGATGGAGCGTACGGATGACACCACAGAGAGATACCACATCAAATTATAAACGAAAGTTTCCCAAACAATTTAATCAGCGGCGCACAACACTGAACAGACCAGACAACGGGCAAATCAGACGGAGAGAGGGGGTGGTGCTGAAGAGGGGTACTAGAGGCAACAAAAGACGCAGTCTGAGGTGGCAGCAGGCAGCAGAGGCAGCGGCAGCGACGCTGTTGATGCTGGCTCTTAACGTTGCTCAAAGAAAAATCTTGTTAGATCTTTCAAATTCCCTGCCATGCCGCCCCACCCAGGGCAACGAGCAATGAGACAGAACGGAGCAGAGGATTGAAAAAAACAAAAAGAATAGAAAAGAACAAAACATTTGGAAAGCAAAATGAGTACGAAACGGATGATGAAGAGACGAAGAGACGCAAACACTCTCTAGGAAAATCGTTTAGATGGTTAAAGTGGAAAACTGAAAAGCGCACAAACTGCTCCAGCAACAACAACAACAACAAGTTGCTGATGAGCGCAAAGGGAGAAGCAGTTGTGAATCTGGAGTCGATGGCAAAGCCAGCCGCAGACGCAGAAACAGTCGCAGCCACAGCCCTGGAGCCCGTGTGATTGGCATTTGGGGGGAAAACTTGTTACCAAGACAAAAACAAAGATGGGAAAAAGAAAAAATAAAACCAAAAACAACGAAAGAAAAGCCATGTAAGCACGCAATGCTCAATCTGTACGACTTGCCGATACCTTACTTATAAACAAACAATTGCAAAATGCTTTTGTTTAAAACATTGAATGGCATTTTATAAGAAAGAAATTTCATATAAATCAGGGTATAAAAACGAAACGGTTTGAATCTGTACACGGTTCCAACTCAAAAGTCGACATAAGTTTCGATTCGTCAAGCTGTTTTATTTTTTTTTTTGTTTACCATGAACCGATCCATAAGATTTATAAGTTGGTTAAAGAACTGAATCACTTTATTCATTAAGAAATATGACGAAACAATGTGCGAACCTGAACCTAACTACATAGATAAAAATAACAGATTCACGAGCCGAACCTTAAGTCTAGGCAACAGCTGGAACCGTGAACCGATTCCGTCTTGGTAGAAAGTTCTCAGTTTAAATATAAAAGTATTTTGATTTATCTAAAGTAAAGTAAGTAGCTAACCAAAAAATGATAATCAACAACTATTTGAACAAAATCAAAAATACACAAATAATTAATATTTTTACATATTAAATAAATTATTATATTCTCATATAATATATATAAATTATTGTTTTCATATAATATATATACAAATTATTATATTGTATATAATATATATAAGAATGTTTTATATGTAAAAAGCACGAAACACGAGTTCAGATGAGTATAGGGATTATGTTTCTGACATCGTTGGTTGTATTTCATTATACGTCTATTTTACTAGAGGAATATTTACGAAAATAGATTTTTTAAATAAACAACGTTTGCCGAGGCATTCAGATGTGACTCTCAACCGTTGTAAAATTTAACGTATTAAATCTGGAATCTAAAATGTGCTCTATTTAAAATCAATCAATGTCAAAACTGCATTAAAAATTAAAAAAAAAATGTAGCTTGAATTAAACTCGAATATTCCAATTTAAGTACGGAGGTATGCGAGTTCCGGGAAAAATAAAAATAAGCAGTAGAACGGGCGAGAATGAGGTTCCACCTGTTTTTTAACCGTTCGACCGATACAGTGTAAAGCAAGTGGGCGGTATGAGGGCAGAATTGGGTGCTCGGGGCAGATAGGTGTAGGTGAAGGAAACTGCTGGCAAAGTGGTCCTGAAATGCGTTGCCAGACAGACGACGAGCGCATGCAAATCTTTGCTATATTTTCTTCTTCTTTTTTTTTGTCGTTTAACGGCAATTGGACAACTTAAAAGGATTTCCCCTAGATTGAAGAGTGTTGGCTGGTGGGAGGGACGGTGGGCGGCAAAGTCGCCCTTTATGCTCGATACGTTTTCAATTTATAGACGGAAATTGCAAGACGAAAATCGCAAGGGCGACATATTCGCTGCCGTCAAATGGGTTTTGATTTTCGCTTACCTGTCAGATTCCGGGCGCAGCAGCTGTGCCAGCTCCTCACTTGCGGTGCTTGTAATCCAAGTTCTAGTTGCGCCGGCGTAAAGGCATGCGGGCGGGCGGCCGTGCGAGCGGGAGCATGAGAAAGAACGAGAAAGACGGAGAGAGAGAGAGAGAGAGAGAGAGAGAGAGAGAGAGAGAGCGAACGAACAGGAAGAATCCTGGACAAGTTGCATTCAAATTGACGGCCTGCCGCAACGAGTCACGGCCCAGGACAGGTCAGTGCCGTAGTCCAGGTCGGTCAGGTGGAATAGGCGTAGGAGCGCAGGCAGCAGCAGCGGCAGCGGCAACAGGTAGGCAAACGAGTATGCATATAACGGCTTATACACATACACTCACACTTAAGATACCGAAACCAAAAAACCAAAAAAAAAATATATACAAAAAAAAAAGAAATAAAGGAAGATATTCCACACAAAACTTGGCAAAAGACAACGCACAATTGCGGGAAGAACAAATGAACGAACGAAAAAAATATATACATATATATGTATGTTATATCTAAAATAAAAACAGCGCGAAACGAAAATTAAAACTTGCGCGCGCGATTCGTTCGGCGAGAAAGAGAGAGAGAGAGAGAGAGAGCGAGCAGCAGCGTGAGAGAGCTCGTGTTGTTGTTTTTACTGCTGCTGTTGCTGCTCAAAAGAGTGTGACTGCGACGGCGCGCCTATGAAAAGCAACTGAAGCAGCGACGCGACGTCGCGACTTGCCAACTCTGATTGTGCGCGGCGGCACATACCGCGACGTCGGCGTCGCAGTCGGCGCAAGAGACACGTAAGTACCAAGTAAGTATGTTGCCTGACGTTGAAGTCTTTTGTTTTTTGTTTTTTTTTTCTTTTTCCTTTATTTGTATCATTTTTATTTTCTTTTACTTTTGACAGTGTTGGAAAGCACTCGAATTGCAGGTGTGGCTCCGCCGGCAAAACAGCCAACACTCTTATGCTAAATTTAAGCAATATATGCATGCACACAAATATACTGTATATACATGTGCATATGTATGCATGTAAAGATGTATACGCATATGTGTATTCAATATGTATGCGTATTTTTTTTGGGGAGCTTGTTTCAAAATTTCTTCAGTTATTATTTTGCGCCTTCAATACAGAACCAGTTTCGATTGCTGCGCAAAAACCGTCGCGTTTCGTTGTTCTTCTCTTTGTTGTAATTGTTATTTGCTTTTCTTGCTTGCTTTCTACATCGTGCATTTTATGCAATTTGTTAATCATTTTGTATGATATTCATTTCTTTAATTTTTTTATTTTTTTTATATATAAGTTTGTGAAATATACATATATTTTGTATACGCATGGATTTTGACTTTGGTTCTTATGATCAACTTATGACATTGCTTTTGTAAGCCACATTCTTTTATTGTTGTTGTTGTTGTTGTTGTTGTTGTTGCTGTTTGAAATCGGGTCGACAGTCTCTGCTTAGTTATTCTATACATTGCTCGAAGCGTGTGTGTGTGTGTGTGTGGACAAACAGGTATCATACATAAATATGTATGTATGTAAATGGACAGGGATAGAGAGTGCCAACGGCAGATCGGAGAGAGCGAGAGGGCCTCATCTTGGTCGTCGTCATCATAATACTCATCTATGTATACGCCAACCTGTCGTCTCTTTGCCTCTTTTCACCTTTCTTTTGGGCTGCCTGCGCCGTTGTTTGTGTCTTGAGGCTTTTGCTTTGCACGCTCGTTCGTTTCATTTCATGGCACTAACACGCACACACACACACACACACACATACAAACACAAACACTCATACACAACATCATTATGATTATCATGATGAATATTATCATAATTATCAAGTTGATCGTTTGTAAGTTGCTTAGGTAGCCCCTCTATGCTGCTCCACTCCACTTCTAATCCATAAACTTGGACATTTTGTCTTACCTCGCATTTGCCTCGGCTATTACTTTGGGTGCTCCTTCTGTGCCCGCTCCCTTTCCTATTACTCACTGTCTATCACAGCCTCTCTTGCGCTCTTCCTCTCTTTCTCTCTCTCTCTGTGGCGCTCTCTTGCTCTTTTGCTTGTACGTTTCGTGTATTGGTTCAAATGGACGTCGCAGTTAACCGGCTAAAGGCTAAGTTCGTTTTGAGCCACATCAATTAATCACACGCTGAATATGCCAGATCACTGATTCAATCTCTGTTAACTCTCCAAGCCCCACCCACTCACATTTTCATGTATGTATACATGTGTGTACTGAATGTGCATGTATGTGAGTTAATAGCGAAGCTTCCTTAAGTTCTTTGCGCGTTTCTTCTTGGCTTCGTTTGCTTCGCTCTCTCTCTCTCTCTCTCTCTGTGTTGGATGAGGTAAGAAGAGTGTAGGAGGAGGCTTGGGCTGCACAATAGATCAGATGCAACTTTAGGCAGAGAGGGCACCTTTTTTTTCATTTTTTGTTTTTTTTTTTTTTTGCCACACTCAAATATCGGCAACGTCAACGATGTCGTTGGCGTCGACGTCGACGACGACGTCAAATTAGAAAATTAGTTGCACAGTCTACGAAACTTGTTTATTGGCTTTCTAACCGAGTCGAGTCGTGTGTGAGGGAGAAAGAAAGAGAGAAAGAGCAAGACAGACGGCATCTGCATATACACATGTATATGCACATATGTATATATATATACATATATTATATATGCATGTGTGTATACAAATATGATAAAGTGACAGCTGAAGAGCTGGAACTGGCTTGTTCTGGAACCCCCGCTACAAGCTCTACCTGATTTTCAACCTGAAACGCAAACAATTAACAAAAACAAAAATTTGTTAAGTTTACGAAAAATCAAAATTGGGCAAAACGTTTAAAAGAAATCTGGCGATGCTCGCTGCTGCTGCTGCTTCTTCTTCTTTTTCTTCTGCTGCTGTTGTGGTCGTGTTGCATATACTACATAAATTGCGAAAAGCTTTTCGCATTTGTGAAATAATTCTTTGTGAAATTGTCATGGCACTGCCAAAATGATTTACGGCCCGCTGGCCTACAGCCTCATTTATCATAAGCCAAGAGGCATTCTAAGCCACATTCTCCAGCAGCGATTGGGCTAGCGATTTGTTGTGTCCGTCCGCCTTTCCGTCTGTCCGTCTGTGTGAGTGTGTGTGTGTGTTTGTATATTTGTCTGCTTTCACCTTAGCTGCAAATGGCTGCAGATTTGCAAATCATTTGCTTCCGCTTGCCTGCCGCTTATCCTGGCTAGAATTGTGGACATTCGACGGTTTTGTTTACGTTTTTAGGTGACGCTTTGGTCAAATGGAAACGGCCTTTTTCCCCCTTTTTTTTTTTTTGTATGTTGTATTTTTTGATTTTGGTTCGCTGCGGCGCACGCCGCTCCCGGCCAGAGCCGTTGGTATGGCTCTGGGTCTGGGTCTGGGTCTCTACCAGTGCCAGTGGCAGCGCTTTAAAAAGACTGGTTTTCCACGTTGGCCCCGTGGCTAAAAAGGAAGTTGCTCGTAAAGTGGCGAAAGCCGCCAGCAAAAACAACAGCAACAACAGCAACAACAACAGCAGCAATAATGTTTGCTAGCAAATTCTGTGACGCTTTCTTTCTATGCTTAATTTCGCCTTGGACTTAAATTTGGTTTTTGGTTTTTTGGTTTTGGCTCTGACTTTGGGTTTCGTATGCGCTGCTGCCACTTTGCTGTCATTGTATTTCGTTTTCAACAAATATATATAGATACATGAATATGCACATATTTATGTACATATATATACCCATATATAGAAATATATATACAAATATATATATACATATATATATATATATATATATATATATATATATATATATATAAGTTAAATCCTGTTTTTATTTTAATTGACAACTTCACTGCCAAGCACGTAAAAATTTTTAAAAAATATAGCAAAATGATTTTCACTACAAAAAAATATTTTAACAAAATTTAACACTCACAACTCAAAAAAAAAAAAAAAAATACAAATTTGAACAATTTATATTATTTGCCGGCTTTTTTGCGCATCGCACAATTTAACAATTAACATTTACTGTGGTTGTTTGTTTTTTTCTTTTTAATACTTTTTTTAATGCTGTCTTCCAAGTTTTAAATGTCTCCCAAAAACACTAGAGAGACGGCGACGTTGGGCACACGTTTCTGGCTTTGCTCTGCCGCGCTATTAGACCGTTCACGACAACGCTCCGAGAGCGACTAATGCGCTGGCCATAACGGCAGCCAAGTGGAACCCCCAGACACAGCCGCACAGAACCAGCGACGGCCTCGCAACACGTTGCCGACAACAACAACAGCGCCCGCTGCGACAGCCAACAACAACGCACAACAGTTGGCTCTTGGTCTGTGGTTGCGGTCGCACAGTGGCGTCGACTCAACGGGGGGCCACAGTCGGCGGCACAGCGACTTGGAGAAGTGCATATCATACAAATTATTTGACATATATACAATTAAAATGCAAAATATTAATAATATAAACTAAATAGGAAAAGTATAAGTGAATAAAGGGGGATAAATATGCGCGAATCTCAAATGATAAAAGAGCAAGCACTTTATTCTCTAATGTTGTATGCATGCAATTTGAATAAGAGATATATGGGAGATATACTCTTTATATGGAGTATAAATATGATATATCTATACAGAGCTATCCATTGAAATTTTTAACAAAATTGGTATATGTGCGGGTGACTCGAATGGTAAAAAAAAACTGCCATACACGACATTCTCGTGCTCCGCAAGCATTGAGATTGGTATAAAAGTAGGGTATATGTGCATATATCATGAATATCATGAATGCGTTAAAATTGCGAGAAACTCGAATGTTGTTAAATTACTAATAATATATACGATATTCTTATATTATGATGGACTGAAATTGAAAAATGAGGTAAATATGCAATATCACGTAACAGGCAACATGTCTGAGCCCATAAAGCATATGACGGAGCACATAAAGTTTCTAAATTTAAATTAATGATAAGTCGCTCATTTCCACAAAATTACAAAATTAATTTTAATATAACTATCACAAAAAAACGTATCGCGTACTTTATATAAGCTGGCAACACGAAATTAAGCATATATGTTTTCGTATAGTATGCCAGTTAAGAATATGTTAAATCCAAATAGAGTAACATTATTGTTTACCAAAAACAATAATTAAAATAAAAAAAAGCTGCACGGCGGTATGTTAGAAGCATGCAGTTCACCTTTTTTTTTGAATTTCTGTGGAGCGCTTTAAATAATAATAGTTCGATTTACATTTTAATGTAATTGTATAAGTAAAGTTGTGAGCTTGTATTATTTTTCGTTTAGATGATAGACAATAGGTAAGTATATATATAGAGAAATAGAAATACAAATATAACAAAATATAGGGTAGATGCTTATATAGAAATAAAATAGTTATACAGAGAGTATATCTGATATAAAAATAATGATATATACTATATAAAGTGTAGCTATTGATACAAGAGTAGATCTTGATATATATAGATGTGGTGAGCGACCCCTGTTCGTGGCTTATAGCCACTCACGGCGGCCATGTTATGTCTGTTTGAGCCACATGTTGCATGCAACATGTTGTGTGTTGTGTTATTATTTTTGACAATTGTTGCTTATGTTGCAGTGCGCCTCCAATTGACACATTTGAGTTCAACTTGTTGAGTTTATTGTTATCTTAATGTAATACTTATTTACGGTGATTGTCTAGAGAGTTCTTCGTACACCCGCGCTCTGATCTCTCAAATGCTGGCGACTTGATATTTACATAAACGATTTTCTGGCTAATCACAATTGAATTTATTTATTTTTTTCCTTATTCTTCTTTTTTTTTTTAGAGCAACTTAAGTAAGTTATGTTTAAAAGTGACGCACAATAAATTTGGCTGATTGCCTTGAAAAATTCTAGAAAATCAGAGATCATCTGCACATGCTAAGAGACATAAATATATACAAAAGTATTCAGATGTTGTACATACTTAATTTGTATATGCTCTATTGCTGCTATTTAGCCCCCATACCCCACAATTTTCGGCTGCCTGCATGTGAGCTCTATTCATTTTCAAAACAATTGCCGGCTGGATAGACAGCTCGCAACACGTTGGACGGCATAGTGCAAGCATGTTGGCTTGAACTATGACACGACAGCAACAGGTTGCTTAGAGTAGACTTCTGTGTGTGGCGGGTGGTGTGCGGCGCGGGGGCGCAACCAAAATGACGAGCCGCAAATGTTAGTAAATGGCGGCATTTGTCAATCGACTTGCGCAGCTGTTTCGCTAATTTCTTTCTAATTTTGCCTGGGCGCTGCGGACGCACATTCATTCCCGCAAGAAACCCCTTTAAAAACATTCGAGCCCGATAAAGCCCCAAATAATAACATAAACTTTATGCTACCCTTGCAGAGAGCACCACAATTTTGTCACAAAACAAGAGACGTCTCTTCGAACTTCTTAAGGGGCGTATATTATTGATGAATATCAACAGCTTAGTTGATATTTGTCTCTTTATGTAGAGTCCGGTGTAAGGCTATCATCATAATACTGCACATGTTGGATTTTAAAGACATCTTTATGTTTTATCTATATATGCGCCTAGTTCTTTCTAATTCGGCTGACTATGTCGTATAATTGTGAAAAATGATTATTTATTGCTACAAATTTTTTTTAAATAAAATCATCTGACTAATTTTAAGTATCGTACTACTGTAACATATGGCTGCACTAAGAAGGATGCTTTCACTGATCCTGATATTCTTGCCTGTTTAAGTTTGGGATTCTTATAATTGAAACTATGTTACATATGAATTAAGTCTTATCAACATCGGAGAACTATATCATAAAGTTCCAACGAAATTGAACGAAAAATAAGAATAGGAAGATCGACATAAAGAAGTTGTTAAAGATATTGTCAGCCTCTTCTTTTTATCAATATCTCATGCACGCCTTACAAAGTTAAGATCGTCTTAAATCGAACAACTATATTATAAAGTAACTATTGACTGGAAGTAAATCTATGAGCCGCATTGCTACACAGGTATTTTAATTTAAGTATGCAGAAAAGACTTATTCACTTGGTTATCTTTTGGTGTTGCTCCGCAAAGGAAAATGACACGAATTACCAAGCTGATGATAAAAACATATATAGCCAGTTTTGTTGTAGGGTGTACGTGAAGCCAATCCAGTTGCAGCGGTTGGCCAGTGACATCACCAACGGTTACGAGTTATTTAGAAATAAAACAAACAATTTCTCGCACTCAACAATTGAATCAGGCAAGACCGGCACTTTTCCATTTAAATATTTAGCAAGCAATTAAAACAGAAGGTGTTCCAGAGACAGACTTTTCCATTTCCACATTCTCCCCCCCTCTCCCCGACCAGCACGTCACATTTGGGCATGCGACAATTTTTGTGCTTGAAGTATCAACAATTCAACCAACAAATCTTGCAGAACCATAAATTATGCCATGACCGAAGGTCAACGAATGCGTGACCCGCTCACAAATAAATACTCTCACACACACAAACACACACACACATGCGCGCACACACTGAAACATAATATATGAAAATCATAATCCACCAACTAAGAACATTCAAGTCGTGTGTATTCGACTGCGTGCTGCTCTGTTTACAAATAAAATATTTCCAAAAATTCTTATTTCTTGAGCTGGTGACTTCAAAACTGTAACCGGTAGTTAACAGGGTAGTCCACTAATATAAATATTCGACTTTTTGTTGACATCAACTTCTGATGCATTCTTTTCAAGACCGAACCACAAATATTGTAAGCACGCCCTAAAACCGCCTTACAAAGTGGCAAAAACTGTTATTTCATACAATCTCATATATATATATATATTATATATAGGTATATCTACATTCCTTGATAGCCCTCGCTCGTAAAATTCCTGACACACCTACACAAAGGCAAGCTGATATGGCCATGAGGAATAGGCTTGACGGAGTATATTCATCCACGAAGCTATGAAAAAAGTGTTTTGTTTTATACTTTTTCTACTCTTATAGAGGGTATTTAAGTTATGCCAACAAATATGTAATGGTTAAGAGAAGACTTCTCTTTTTTCTACTTTTATAGAGGGTATTTAGGTGTTATCATAAATTGTGCAACGCCAAAAAGGAAACAGCTCCGGCCACATAAATCATATATATTCTTAAGCAGGCTCCACAGTCGAGTTTAAGTAGCTAGGTCCAATCATTTATTTGTTTCTTGCTATAAAAACTTAACTCTGTCCTTAATTTCTAGTACATATGTAGGAATACATATCGGATCGGAGCTCTATATTATATATCATTAATCTATGAATCTTTTTTTTATTAAAGTTAACATCGGACCACTTTATCCATTAATTGTTATAAGAAGGATTGTTAAAAAATTATTTTTGCCTGTTAAACGTTTTTGGTTTTCAAGGTATTTTAACCATGTTCCCAGTATATATCACAAAAAAAGTAAGTTGCATAAAGTCTAGTTAACAGAAACAGAAAGCTCTTCAAAAAGGTAAGAACCGCTAAAAAAATAATCTTTTGTATTTATGAAATATCTTAACCAAACTGTGCAATTAGAACTCACCCTCTACATATCTGCAAAGCAGTAAATTTAATGTCTAGAAGAGTATTTAAAATTGGGCGTGCCGAAGATAGCCGCACTTCCCTAAGCCCTAGATTTTATACAGTGGCTAATACATATCCCAGGTAAGCAAAGCAGATGAGTTTGTCTATTGCAAACTGTTTTCCTGTAATTCCAGACACAATTGCGAACTTAAGGTACAAAGGTAGTTTCCCAAGGTCGAATTATACACCTGTTGCTCTAACGCTTAATTATAAACATTTGCATTAGATGTCGTGCTGCTTATCGCATATATTTATTGCTGTGTTTCAATTTTAGGGCTGTGTCAGTCGGGATTTGTCGTACGTTGTTAATAGTTGTTGCATGCGATCGGTAAGTTGTTAGTTGTAGAGCATGGTATTAGCTTTTCGTTTATTATCTGCATGCCAGATGCATAAGCGTGGGCTCCAGTGTCATGTTCGTGTATTCGAGAATTAGGTGCAACACCGTTTTACAGAGCGCCATCTATGTGTGGAGTATTTGGGTATTGAAGCCAAATGAAGTTTTCAAGCCAGCTTGAAAGCTTTTCGCAGGAAAGGCCACTGCTGTAAATGAGCTTTTTTGTGGCGTGCACTCTTTTGAGCTTTCAGCACCGATAGGTTGGAGAACAGGTTAGAGAACAGCTTTAAGGACCTAAAGCTCTAGAGCATATGTAAAATAGCAGTAAAAGCTGCAGCTGCTAACGCGTCGTATACGCAATGAGAGGCCGAACTGTTAATATAAGGAAATCGTTTTCTTTATTTAATGCGTATGCTGAGGCCGTTTTTTGGCGCTCGCTTAAATTTAATATAAGTAATCGTTATAGTTATTAATTAAATGTGTATTCTGTTTGCCTGTTATTAATAAATATATAATTAAAATACGAGTATTCTCAAACGTAATATTGATATACATTTGTTAACCATACGCTAGTGACAAAAAACACACACATTTATATATATTTTTTCTCGACAAAAAAAAAAAAACAACAACAAAAAATAACAACAAAAAGCGTCAATTTCAAGACGTTCGACATTTGTGTTTGTTGTTCATTTTTTATTTTGATTTTTATACACGCATAATCTTGAAGTTGATTATTATTATTATTTTTTTTCAATAATTATTTCTTTTTTAATTGTTTTCGGTTTTTGTTGCTACCATTTGACGACTTTTAATACACATCTACGAGTAACGCTAGCATAGGTTGGTTACAAGTTATAGTCGTAAATATATATATACATATACATATAGCATACAAGTGCGTATGTGTATACATATATATTTAGTTAACTGTATGTATATATATATATATATATATATATATATATATATATATAAATGTATTGTGTATGTATATTTGTTATTTAAAACTTGTTGTAACATTTAATAAATTTAAACATTGATTGCTCTTGCGTTATGACAATAGGTTTTATATATATCAATATGTATACATATAGGTGTATATATGTGTATATATATATATATCTTCTCTCTACAAATTCTAGACAATTCAATATAGCATATTGTTTCTTATTTTAAGCGCTCTTTCCTTGTGATTATCCTTGACTATGCTTTAAGGTATTTATGTTCGCCTTTGCATTTGCACATATGTGTATCTGTGTGTTGTGTATGTATGTAAATTGTTATGTATACATATATTTTGTTATTATAGGAAAATTTGGTTTCATTTTTTTTTTTTTTTTTGTTTTTACGTCGTCCAGCGACATTTTATCATATTTCAAACATATGATAGGCTTCCTATGACAGGAATTTTTAGGCATTCAGAGGGTTAAACATATGTATTTGTAAATTTGTAGTACACATACGTTCAGATGGAATTCAAAGTACAGTAGACTCTGGCATAAATTTTGTATGATTCGTTCTGAAGAATAGTTTTGAAAAATGCGCAAAGTTTGCGCTTTTAGCCAAAAACAGGAAAAACGAATGAGAGCTTTGGGAGCATTTGAGAACAATTAGCATTATGTACAAACTAAGCGAATGATGGATCATGCAATTTAACTAAATGCTGACGAATTAAAAACAAATTTGCCTAACAACTATACATTCATATATGCTTTATATTTAGATATATGCGCTGAGACAACATCGAGACTAATTGAAGAAAACTCATTATCAATTTTGGTATTTCTGATTGCAACAGTTAAGGGCCGAAATATTGATGTATTCTTTGTGGAATCGTCTGTGGGCTCGAACTGATGCCTGCTGACCTGCTGGGCTGGGCAGGCAGCAAGCCGAGTTCAATGAACATGTTGCCGCTGACTGACTGACTGACTGACTGACGGACTGACTGACTGACGGACTGTTTGATTGACTGACTGACCGATTAATTGATTAATTGAACGCTTGCATGATTGATTGACGGTTTGATTCGTACATATATATATATATATATATATATGTGTGCTCCATTGTTGATTTGATTGTTTTGCTTACAGGATTTCCAGTTGCCAATCACTTAGAGTCTAACAATAGTAGTATAAAGTACTCATAGGTAAATTAGTTTTAGCTATATAGTTGTACATAGGTTTAAAGTTTAGGTACATGGTACATTTTAACTCTCGTTTTTATGCATTTTGTGTATCTCACAATTTTCTAATCTTCTAACAAAACAGTAACAAACACTTAAAAGTTTCTTTTGGGGTTTCCTTCTTCTTTTTTTTTTTCAAAATACACAGATTTCATTTGTTGAAAGTATGTGATATGCCACAACAGAATTTCTAATTACGTTGCATTCCATTATATGCCACATTTTGTTTTATTTACTCATTTATTATTATTTTTTTATTTTTTGTAGCCTTCTGCAAGTTGTTTTTATTAGCTTTGTTGTTCTTATTATATTTAGCTTATCGTTCATTTTGTAGTTCGGAATTAAAACAAACACCTGAGGGTATACAAAATTACTGCAAGTGTTTTTCTTGTTTTTTGGTATATGTCCGTAAATGAGTTTGAGAGTGTGTGTGCGTGTGTGTGTTTGTGAATATGAGGGCTAAAACTTCCCAAACATTTGATAGTATCAGTAAAGAGTGAGAATGAGAGAGGGAGCGAGAGAGAAAGAGAGAGAGAGAGAGAGCGAGCGAGCAGAAGCGAGAGCTGCTGTTTCAAATATTTATAGTAATTACAATAAACAGTCAAAAGGTACGAGTTTTAGTTTAACTGGTGGTAATCGAGCGGTGGTTAATTCAATTCTGTTTTTGTCTGGATTGTCTCTAGTCATTAGGAATCAACACCAAACGAATAAATGCTGGGACTTATACATACTAAATTATCAATTCCTGGATATGCATAGGTCTGTAAGCGAATGTATGCTAAGCGAATAGTTTAGTACTATGATTAAACAGCTTCAATGAGTTTTCAATGATCTTTCTCTTTTGTTTTACATTATTTAATTTGACTTGTTCAAATTTGTAAAGTGTGCACACTATGCAATTTTATTTACGTTTACTTCACATTCTCATTGCAAGCAGCTTTTCGGGTTTTAGTTAGATCAAGCTGTTCATTTATATGAAACTATTTTGTATTTGGTTAAATAATATGAGAATAGTTTCAAGGGCTTAAAATATGATTTGTGTACTGTGGCTTGAGCTGGATTCAGAACTGTCCTAAGCCTTGTTAAAGTCAACTTTTAGAATTAATTTCATTTCAATCTACTTTATTATATGCAAATATCAATATTAAAATAGTGAAATTTAACTTTTATTTAATACGTAAGTGTAAATATGTTTATTTACTACGATAATCGAATTAATTATAATTGTTACTGTTATTATTCAATGGAAGCATATTATAATTTGTAATTAAATTTTGAAAGGCAGAATGATTGCCATGAAGAAATATTTGATAAGTCTATTGAACGTTATGTAAACAATAAATGAGGAAACAGTTTTGTTCTTGTTGCCCGTCGAAATGCCAATTACTGGCGGTTGCAAAACGTCACAAATGTACATTTCTCACACACATACCCACACACAGATACAGGGAGACATCACAGCACACATTCAACGACTGGAATTGCATTTTGATTGTCGTAATTAGTCAGCCGAGCAATGCAAACCTAACACACATATCAATTAATGTCGCCCACCACCCACATGAAATTAGCTTTATTGCGGCTGCAAAATGGGGCAGAGTGAATGCTGGTTGTTTGCTTGGCTTAGGGGAGAGTTTGGAGCGCGGGGGGTTGTACATTTTTATCAGCGAACACAACGATGGCCATTAAAAGCGACATTCACTTTGGCATTGGCATTGGCATTGAGGCTGTGTCCCATATTACTCATACGACATGTGGGCCACGTGCAGCAGCAGCAAGCCATGAAATGCAGCAAACTGCGTGTGTCTCACTAAGGGTGTGTATTTGTGTGTGTGTGTGTGTGTGTATGACTAGTAGTAATAGTTGGGCACAGGTGTCCTTGACCTGTCCTTGATGCAGCTGGGTCGAGGCTGCGTTCATTCTGTGCACATTTTATGTTATGCTGCAAAGTCATATTATAAATGCAACCCCGTAATGGAGGACCGTACGACTATTTCGCCTCCATTTCTTGCCGCGCTCTGAGTTCGGGTTCGAATATAATGCAATTAGTGGCGCAAGCTTAAAAAGGACAGTGAATTAAATGTTAACATTTCCACAAAGCACACCGGGGAAAACTCCCTATAGAAGGAGAATACAACATACTTTTCCAGACAAAATATCTTTAAATTATGTATATTGGATGTCATAATAATACTATAGTTGATATTCAAATTTAAAAGTCAACTGTTCATATCTCCAGAAATATGTGCATAATAGGGCTGAGTTAATTTTTTTTAGAGTAATTAATAATTCCATATTATAAAATATTGTTAAATATTATATGTAAAATAATATAATTGAATAAATAATAAAAACTTGTAATAACTTTTAAAATATATTAAATAATATAATATAATTACATACATAATAATATAAATAATATTAGTTGAAATAAAATGAAATATAATAAATAGTGAAACAAATAGATAACATTTTATAATATAATATGAAAATATACTAAGTAAAATAATGTTTTCAATGTTTTAAATATAATAATAAGTATTTGATTATCTGGCTCCAGATAAACAACAAATAATTTTGTATAAAAACACGTGAGAATTATAAGCTCCATAAAAAAAGCTCAGCTCAATCGTTATTATTTTTTTTTAGATATAGACAGTTTAATCTCCAATTTTAAAATATCTATCGACATGACACCCATAGACATAGATTATAAATATGCAGAAACATATTTAACGCATAGCTAGTCTGAATATTGTTTTGCTTATTTAACATAAATTGCTTTTATTTGTTTTTAATATCATTAGCATAGGAAATGCTCGTTTTTTTAAATTGGGTGGTAGTTCGTCGTTGGCTTTTTATTATTTTTTTTGTAAACTTTGCCCAGCGCCATTTTGGTCAAATTAATGGCTATGGGCGAAATGCAAATGGGTTTGGTAGGCGGGGGCCGGAGAAGGACATACCTCAACGTAGGTGTGCAAATTGCTCCATCAAAATAAGCCTCTGATGTTTTTTCAAATGTTTTTTTTTCTCGGTCATGGGTGGTTTGCGTAATACCGAGTACTCGATGTATAATCATGGGATTCTCGATACTTAACTGTAGGAATTTGTATTAAATGCAGCCAAGCGAGTTTATGAAATGTGTGTGTGTGTGTGTTTGTATTTGTGTGTGGCATGTATGTGTGTTATGTGTGATTTTAGATTTCCATGTGAATGTGGTAAAAAACATGATTTGGTTGATGCTGCACAGCACAGATTAACTAATAAACGGCTAATAACTCGTTTAGAGGGTGTCTCATAGTCGAGCTGTTTTGTCATTAACACTTGTTACTCCTCGCTGCAGCTGCTTTCATATTCCTTCAGGCTCTGTCCTTCAACTAGCTTTTACACACACACACACACTCTCTCTCTGTATCTCTCTCTCTCTCTTTCTCTCTCTCTCTCTCTCTCTCTCTCTCTATTTTCCTCTCTGTGGATTTTCCTTATCGCCCAGCTATTTCTCTACCTGTCCGCAGTTTCATTTTCCACATTTACGTGACGCGGTTTCCATTTTTATTTTCGTTTTCACAATTGCCGTTTGTTTGTTGATTTTTCTATGCGTTGTCGCAATGTTTTCCTTTTCTCAAATAAAAAGAGATGCTGACTGACAAAGCGGGAATAAATGAGCGCTCGACTGAGGGGGTGACGGGGGTTGCAGTGGGTAGTGTTCGAGTATGGGTAAAGACTCGATGAAAACAAATATTAATAATCTTTTCAGTTTTTTTTTTTTTTCATATATCGCGCACGTGCTCCCAACTGTCTTCCATTGTCCTATGCTGGCGCTTATGTCTGAACAGGCACATTGCTGTCCGCCTCCTGGAGCACAGGTGCTGTCCAGACGCCGCTGCCACTGCGCGTCTTGCGCTGCTGCACAATCCCGTCCATGATGTCCAGCTGCAAATTGTGTATGCTGCCGCGATGATCGGTTAGGGGCGGTCCGCCGATTATGCTGCCACGACGACTGCCGCTGCAAGGTAGAGGGAAACTAGTTGAGATATTATGATTCAATCACAAATCGACCGTGCACCTGCTCTCTTCGCCTGGCAGCTAACAAATGTGAGAACGGGAGGGATTAGCAGCTGCCCCAAGCCGACAATCTGCTACCCTACTGTACAACATTGTTGCTATCTTAAGCAGGGGCGTGAACCGAACCCAATCGGTTTCTGAATCGAAATTTGTATTTTATTATGAACCGAAAGTCAAGCTTTAACTGCAAGCGATTCAAAGGAGGAACACATTCATATACTATTATTTTTTTTAAATATTCTGATTTAACATTTAACATTTGCTGACCTCACCTTAAGCATTGCTAGCTTGAGCCTTAACTAAAGGAACAATTGCTCGGAAATAAAGCTCACTTATAAAAGCATTTTCAAACTACATGCTTCTAAGCTGTTTTGCTAGTTTCTAGCTATTTATTTTTTGGTTAGAGACGGGCAGGCCACTTAAAATAAGAATTATAAGCGAGAGCTCACAAAAAGTGTGCATGTTGTACTTTTGATACATTTTATTGCAATCAGTCAGCGGTTTATGCATTTAAGCTGAGCCGGTTTTTAGGTTTGCTTTAGACTTGAGACCTGCCCGATTCAAGCACAATCCCATAAGGCTATCGCTGGGATATCAATATTGTTGCTGGCACAGCACAAAAGCATTGAACAGCCGGCGGCGTAATTCAATTAGGCGTGAGTCAAAGAGGCCATGTCCTGCCATGTCCTTTGCTGTTGTGCCAGCCTTTCTTTTTGCTGGAGCTGCTGTTGCTTTTGCCGCCTGCTGGTCGGCGCTCCTGCACTTTCAACGCTAATGGCGCACAAAACTTCCAATTACTGGCTTAAGTGGCAGAGAAGCTCGGCGCTGAGCGTAAATAAAAATGTCATTTACCTGAACGACACGGCGGAAATGGACTCGCGCCGATTGCGTCCGAAGAGCGTTGGCGGCACAGCCGATATGGTGACCACTGAGTGTCGACGGCCGCCTGCGGTCGGATTTGACTTCTGCGAGAGGGTGGCCAAAAATTCGACCTCCTTAGGACTGATGCCGCCCGTCTCGCCACCCACCTCGGATAGGCGTCGCACCTGGCTAGCGGTGATGCCCTCGGTTATTTGCAATGAGGGCAACGAATGCTTGCGTCTCTGCTGCATATCGGGAAAGGGGCACAACAGATACGGATTAACTGGTGAGTCCGGCTCCGAATCGTCGCTATTGGTGCGTTTGGTGGCACTCGGATCAAAGCCCCCAGCAGCGCCCTCCAGTTCATCGCCATCCTCAACGGCATGCGACTCCTCGACAACAATCAGCGGCTCTTGAGTGCTCAAATTGAACACGGGCGTAAATGAGGAGCGACGCATCGTGGCTATGCTGAACTTTGTCTCTGAAATGATATAAGAAGAAAATAAAGGTAAATAAATAAAATCATTCAGCAAAATCAGTTTTCAAACTTTTTTTTTTTTTTAACAAATTAAAATGAACCGCACAGCTGAGCTTTTCGCTTTGTTTGAGCTGCGTGTGCAAAACTTTTATCCATTTTCTTCTTTCATTTTTTTTTTTTTTTTTTTTTTTTTGTATCAATATATGCCAAGTTGCCAACTATATGTGTATACATAACATATATGCCCCTCAAGCAAATGTGAGTTGTTTGCCCAAAATCGTACAAATTATGTAATATGACAAAAAGAAGGACTGCGGTCGGTTAGTTTCGACTGTGGCTACGAAAGTGCACAACCACGAGATGAGTTTGCTCTTTGCAACTTTTGCAATTATGCAGCACTAACTAACTATCTAACGTCGAATATTGTATATAAAAGCTTTGACCAACTTGTTTTTCCGCCTAGAGATTGTATTTTTGAAAGCCCCGACTTCAGCTTCAGCAATAATTTCAACTTGTTAAGCCTTACGGCTTGGGTCAGCCAGCTCAAGTTCCTTCACTTACATCGGTTACTATGCAAACAAATTCCAGGCTGGTATTTATGGATCTTCTCCTAAACTAGCCGTTGCTTTTACTTCTGGTGTATATAAGCTCTTCGTATAAGCATGACAAGCACATAAATCAGTAAATAATACAACTCAATAGTATTCAAAAAAAATGTATATATAGAGGCAAAGTTTGTATTATCAAGGCGCACTCATATTGGCAAAGAATAGTTATGTAATAAAATGGCGACAATTCGTTAAATATTTAAAATAAAATTCAGATGCTTAAATTGTTTAAAGACAGATTAATAAACTGAACAAGCGATACGATGCGTATTATAAGAGGGCTACATAAGAGGTTGATTAAGCTGAAATTTGAGCATTTAAGCTGTCTTAAGCTGTCTCTTAAGCTGTCCGACTTGTCAGATTGATTTGGTCAATTGCTCGAGCTTCTTTTGATTTCAGGGGTTCCTTAATGCATGGTGAAAAAGGTTGAAAGTATATGTCATTAACTTAGCTGTTTACTTTCTTTTGTAATTAAATAATCTCGCCAAATATTAGTGCCTCGACAATGCAAATTCTGCCTCAATTGCCTGCAAATGATACATTTTCAATTAGCTAAATTAAATGAATAAAAAGGTTGAGCTGAAAAAAAACCCTTTTTAAGTCGGCCAGAACAATCCCAAATGGGCACGAGCATCATTAAATGGCAGCCAAGGCGAAAGTGCGCTTTAAACAAAAAAAAAATATATTGTATTCTTTTAGGGGCTCGCCGAAAGAGAGTGAGCGAAAAATTACGCATTCGCCGTGTTGTACGCAAACAAAGCAAAATAAATGCGTAGAAAAAAAAACAAATGAAATTGTTCAGTAAGAGCCAAAAAAAAAAAACTACAACAACAAAAGGGGTAAGAATAACATTGTCGTTTAGTGCGTACTAGATACCCTGTTATTATCAAATGGATTCCAAGTTGGCTGATAAAAGAAATAGAACTGTAAAAAATACGTAGTCAAAATGGTCTTGAGAAGTGCATCTAAGCCTTTTGTCATGGCACTGGAGATTTGAAACGAGCCCAAAGAGATATGTGTTTTACCTTGAAATTGATTTGGGGTTTGCGAAATCGATTGAATCACAAACGAGAACTGTAAAGAACATTGAATGTTCTTCATAGCTGACTGCACTTTTCATTAGTATACGAGCACGCCTTGCCTATTTTCATCTATATAGGGTGTTCGAAAGAGTGACACGTGTTGTGATTCCACGCCAGTGTACGTGAGTGTGTGTATGTGTGTGTGGCTGACGACGCCAGCTTAATGTGTCTACTGGGCTTTTGCTGTTGTGTTTTTCACTGGTGGCGCCAACAGGCCGTCAACTCAATTGATGTTCGACACACACACATCACACAATCACACAAACACACACACACACGCACGCACGCATATTTACACCCACACTGATTGCTATGTATAGCATATGTGTGTGTATTTAGTGCTGACTTATCCATTGCCGAAACGAGAATAATGAGCACTATTAATAGCATCTGACTGACGATTGGCTGCGATTCATTCAATTTGAAGCCAGGAAAACTGCCAGAAGGTGGAGTGGCGTGAAAAACGTGTCACTTAATCAGCATTAAAGAGCCCAGCAATATAATTAGTAAGCGAACACGAAGCGCACACACCAAGCACTAACATAGTAAGCGCACGCCCACACACCAACACACAGCCATACACAAACACAGATACAAAGGACACACACATCACAACAATGAGATGAAAATCGAAACCAACAATTGTAAACCTGAGTCTCACGTAAATCTCATTTAAATTTCTTTTTGGTGCACACAAAAATCGAAATCCGCCGGGCACACTCACACAGCCATAAATGTGCCGTAAATGTGTCACACTGTGTGTGTTCGTGTGTGTATGCATGTATGCATGTGTGTGTGTGTGTATGTGTGTGTGTGTGTGTGTGTGTGTGTGTGTGTGTGTGCGTGTGTGTGCGTACGTGTGTGTATGTATGTATGCGTGGGTGCGCCAGAGTTCGAGTTTATTACCAAAACGCCTGGGATGCCGCTGTGTGGAAAAAGAGCAGGAGAAAGAGAGACAACGGATGCTGAGCAGATGGAAGAGAGCTTAAGCGGAAGATATCCTGTATAATCTATTTCAAAATGATACCCTATACTTGATATTATAAAGGAATTGCATTTAAAATTGTGTACGATGTTGTATCAGACTGTACAAGATTAAAAAATAAAATAAATAACTAATAAACTCCCCATTAACATTTGTTAGAAACATTTAGGACAAAAGTATACCCTGTATTAGGTGTTACAAGAGCGTATATGCTGCGTTTGAATTCAAAAAATGCACTATGTTGGATGCAAATTAGTAAGTATTATTCTTTTTTATTGACATTTATTGAAAACATTTTAGGTAAGCGACTTTTTTGTTTGTTATATATTTTCTTTGATATCTCAAACTTGCCTCGCCTTTGCATATATAAACTTTTTTGATTTTTTGCAATTAAAAAAGTTTGTATATAAATAAAAAAAAATTGAAGTGCAATTTACCGCTTGGTAGGTTAAGGCAACATTTCATTGAATCGAACGTCGGGTGTTATAGTTTCATGTCCTGCCATCGAATATTTTTTGATGTGCCTCATTATTGACTTCTAAAGCGTTTAATTTATGAAGAATTACAGCTTTCCAGGTAAATATATAGTAAGCTTGATGCATTGAAGCTTACTCAATAACAGAGGTAGAGAGATAGCGAAAGAGACGGTAGAGAAACTTAAGCACATTGTGTGCAAGTGCAGCTTGCATTTATGATGTACATGCATATCTGTCTATAAAGTTAGACTATTTTGGTGATGCGAGCTCTTAAACAATGGAAGATATAGCAGCTCACTTTTTAGAGCTATATTTGATTAGTGGACAATATTTGTAACTGCCTTAAAATAAGCAACACGATTGGCCTGAAATGCAGCTGGGGCCCGAAATAAAGAAAAAAGAATACTACATCTCTTCAAAAGTGTTCAGTTTTAGTTTGACGTGCAGCATCTTAATGCCAATATTCTTAAATGTGGTAAGTAACTTCGGAAACCCCTATTTGTGGAGCACACACAAAGCTAAAAGGGTACATAAATTCGTAGAAATATATAGCCAAGTTGGGCGCAGAGTGAATGAATTCGCAGAAATCGACAGCATACTGCTTAATTGTCAGTAACCTTATAATCCAACCGTTACTCGGCAGAAATATAATATACATATATAATACATATATGTATATAGAGGTGCATTAATAGTAAAACATAACCACAATGCGGTTTTCATACATGCTAAATCCCTTCAGGGCATTTAAGCAATTACAATCCCATTAAATAGCTCCTACTGCTGCAGTTTCTGCTCTCCTTCAAAATTCAATTAATTTGAAGGCCATTGCAATAACCATTGCACAGAAAATTCAATTAGTTACTGCAGCTAAATCGAGCGAAAATAGAGACTACTTCCTAGAACAATTTATGAAATTAATGAGGACATTATTATAATTACAATTATCAATATGATTGTAAATAGCACTAACAACTATGGCCAACGACCAAGACAATACACACAAGAGTCGCCTGGGATTCAAACTAGAATAATCCTTAATCAGTTGCCCAAATTAGAAGGTCACTTAGAAACCGTATCTATATATATACGTATATATAACTGTCTATTCTAACTGACTGTCTGAATTAGTGGCTGACTGACAAATTTACTGACAGCTGATGAGAGTTTTTTGTTAACATATATTTGACACGTTTTTTCCGATATCCATGCAAGTCAAAGTTAAATGAGCGAAAGTTTATGATTCGGCTTCAGGATTCTAACCACAGGACCAAATTTTACCAACTAACATTTTTTGCCACGGACAAGGCCGAGTAATACGCGCTAATATACATATATATTAAGGAGCATATTTTTTTTTCAAAATTTTTTAAGATTATAAAACTGTTTTGTACAATGGCCAGGTGCAGCTTGATCTTCGACCTACTACTCATAAGTGTTTTAGCTGAATCGATATATTGTTTATAAGGTACATTAAAATCAAATACATAAGATACATGATTATAGCCAAAAGGCGTCCATGGGCTATTTGCTTAAGCTAGAAATTGATTGCTGCCGCAGTTGAAGCTTCAAACCAGCGACAAAATTGGAGGTAGCGAAATTGTAAAAGTGCAGCATACTTTGCGGCATCAACAGATCTTAATGAATTATGCAGCACAGTGTTTTTGTTTTTAATTATTCATAAAACGTAAAATAACAGTTCATTTGGCCATGTAATTATTATTATTATTATTTTTTTTCGATGATTGGATGCTGGCTTTAAATCGTACCACGTATTTGAAGAACGAATGTAAAAGGCTTTATTATGTTTATTTAAATGACATTAAAATACACACAAAATCAGCTGGCCGCAAAAGCTGAAAACGCAACCCGAAATTTTACCGAAACGAGCGAATGACATGCTTCTGATGCCATTTCCTACCGTTTCATTTGGCGTTTTGCGGTTTGAGAAAACATCCCCCGCCCCGTCTGGCGACTTGACGGCATGTTGGCTTTGCTGGAGCGGCGCCATTTGAATTTCACTCCAACATTTAAATTTGATTTATCTGAAAACGAGAGAGCAGCACGCACAGGAAGCAAGAGCAGCAAAAACAACAACGGTTACCAAAATGCAAACGCAATCAGCTTTCAAATGGTTTAATTAAACAACGTTACCCCACCCAATCCCCTTTACCCGCCCATACACACAAAACCAGCAAAATGGACCCATATAAAGCGAGACACAAGCTCTGCCACGGTATTCCCTGATTCCTGCCCCCGACAAAGTGCCACAGCGATAGCGACAGAGCTTTGGGGCGATAGGGTCAATCAGGCATACACCCACTTTGGTTGCCTGCTCGTCAGGCTGTCTATGTTGACACTACCCACTATATGTACCGGGGCGGCTTATTTGTTCAAACTCAAATTAATTTAATGTTTTCATTTAAATACATATTCAATTGAATGACAAACAAAGTAATTACAGTGTCAAATATTTATATGTTTTACAGTGTTGCCTTTACGTCAAGTGTGTGTTTTCGTGTGTGTCGAAAACAGTTTATCATATTTTTTTAATGACTGAAATACGAGCAGCATTTTTTTGTTAACAGTCAGAAACATGAGAAAAAAAGCAAATATGCAGAATTTATTGCATACGTATTTATTTACATTTACCTGTGAATGATGTAAATAAAATAAATAAATATATATATTTTTTTAACATAATATATACTGTCAATCATTATGTATAGAACTACGTGATAGTGTGATATAAATAATTACAACGCTTTAATACGATTGAGTAATTTTACAGGAGCACAGCATGCGTGAACTTTAACATATCTGGCAACAATACCAGCTGATTTGTCTAAAACCTAGAAAGTGGAAACTTTTCCCACTGCTGCCTACTAAACTCCTTTCACATTTTCAACACACATCGCGCTTTCTAGCAGAATATGTTGTATAGTATACTAGTATAGTAGGCAGTATATGTTTTTTCATAAGCTGATTTGACTAACGCGTCTTTATCAAACTAAGAGCTATCTTAATGTCACAGCTATAGCTCCATGTACTATGCCTCACAAGTTGAATTTTGTGCCTTCACATTTTCCATCATATTTTACTCTTTTTTTTTTTCATATTTCATTCACACACTTTTTGTCTCTTTCAGTCTCTATCTGCGCTACTAGGTTACTCTAGCGCCCTTCTATGCAATTCTCAAGTCCTTAGGGAACTATAATATCTAATTCTCAAATCCTTAAGCAGGCAATAAGTTCAAAGTAATACTATTTAAGTAATGTTGACTTTAAGGCCCAAGATTTTAGAAGTTTCTTTTCCACTGTCTCATTTCAATTCCAAAAGAGTTAGTAATTGGTCGAAATTTTAGCCACGCTAAAATGTGCCTTAAAACATGTGTTTATGCAAGGCTAGTTTTTATTTAAATCTTCACCTAAAGTTCTTGTTCATGCTCGTCCACTCTCTTTGGAATTTGCGATATAAGTTATTATTCATTGTGGGGCAATTTCTAACAATATCTGTTGTAATAATTTAGAGAGCAGTCTCCAATATTTGGCATGTGATAAATGGCGCTGTAATTGAACGTTTTTCTTTTCTATATTTTTTTTTTTCCTTCTGTTGTCGTCCCAGGTACAGTGTAGCCAGCCGAGTGAAACCGCAAATGCGTAGCTATAAGAAATGCGGCCTACGCTTGGTCGAAACCAATTTTGGCAAAAGGAACTGTGAACAATATTGAGCATCAAACGAAATGAATAACAACAACAATAAAGCTAAGTATTCAAACATTATTGAGATAAATGACAAATTTTGCTTCAAATAAATAATGGACGCCTAAATGTAGGCTACGGCAGCCGACGCGATGAAGTCGACGCATAAACAAACGACCAAGGACAGCAAAAAAAAAAAAAGGCTCTGAGTGTGTGCATGCGAATGTGTGTGTGTGTGTGTGTGTGTGTGTGTGTGTATAGAAAAGATGAGTCGAGTAACACCAGGAGAAACAAGAGAAATGTTTGTGAACACATGACATAAACGAGGCCATGAATTTGACTATAAATCTAGAGTGAAGAGTCCCAAATCGAAAGTTATTTGTGGAGACGTCCAAAAAACAGACGTCAAAGCTGGATGCCCCCTGCATTAGCTTTGGGTATATCTTCGGAAAATGAGGGGCGATCTCTTTTGATCTAATTTAAATTTCTAACTTCGTATTCATACGAAAAGTAATTCCTCCTTTAAAGATTTTCCATTTTTTCATATTTTTAAATACGTATTCCCCGTAGTTAATAAAAAAACGGAGACACTGCAGTCGTGCAACTGTATGTAGCAGCAAAAAAGAGCCCTCTCTTACTCTCTCTCTCTCTCTCTCTCTCTGTCCCCTCTGTCTCTTTCTCTCTCTGCCCCTCTGTCTTCTCTGATGCTTCTCTTTCCTTCACAATTTGTCTCTCTATTTCTCCATCTGTCTTTTCGGTTATTTCTCAGTTCTTCAGTATTGTTCTCTAACGCTCTCTCTTTTCTACCTCTCTGTCTTTTCACCTCCTTCTCCTTTTTTCGTTCGTTGTCTCTTACTGTACTCTCTCCCAGTCTTTTTTCCTCTCGCTGCTTTTTAGCTCTTTCTTCTTCGTGCATTCTGTATCTCTTACTCTCCCACTTTCTCTAACTTACTTAAGGCTCTGTATTCATTTATTCATCGCTCATTTGTGCTCTCTTACTTTATCGCTTTCTCTCGCATTATACCTCTCTTTCACTCTTTGTATCTCTCTTTCGCTTACTTTCTGCATATGAATATACTGTCCGATTGAAGGACATCAAATAATCAACATCAAGCGTGTCACTTGAGCCTAGTTAGCCGTATAAATGGACTATAAATAGACATTTGGCAATTTGCTGATCTCGCGTTGAATATACGGCATTTGTCACGTCTTGTTTCCTGGGAATTACTTCCAGGGTGTGTAGGTGTGCCTGTGTGTGTGTATGTATTTGTAAATAAGTGATGGCGCAATGATTCTGTGTGATTGCTGGCACGTGATTGCGCTACAAAACGGCCACAGAGTTGAGTGAAAGATGGATATGTATGTATGTATGTATGAATGTATGTATATGTATCTATGTACGCATGTGTATATATTCCTATGTAAGCATGTGTATATGTGTGTATAAATCTGCCCCATTCGTTGTGGGCCTTTACAACAATGTTCAAGGCAACATATTCATCACACATTTGTCGAGGTCAACTCAGGGTCCTTTTTCAAGTGCGCTGTCAGCAAATTTTTGCAACAATAACAATGTCAATGTCACGTAAGAGTCGAGAGCCACCGACTAACACATACCCTGCTCATACTCGAGTGTCGTAACGAACTCTTGAGCTTCTATTTATATATACACGAATGCGCAGGCCAGTAAGAACACACACATTTAAACTAAACTTGGCGCGTGTCAAAGTTCATGTCTCTTACTCTTATTCACGAACACAGATCGACTCTGCTGTTAATGCTGATCGTGAATATGTGTATATACTTTTCCATGGTATCGAGAATGATCCTTCTGCCAGTTTCAAACATTTGCCGAAATACCATTATCCCCTTCTTACCCACATTTAATGGGTACAGTGCAAGAAAAAAAAAAAAAAAATATATATATATATATATATATATATATATATATATAAGGGAAAGGGCAGAAACACGCAAAGCTTTGAGTGCGAATGATGCGAATAATGGCAAATCTGTTGCGTAGAAATTTATTGATTTGAATTGCAGTCAGGCCTGCAGAAGAGGTACTCAAAAATGTCAAATGCCTCCGAAAAATGAAATTGAGAGGGGACCAACAAATAAATTGGGACTTTGGCAATTTGAAACTCATCAACGCACCAAACGGCAACCACATTAAGTGGGGACCTCTTGCCAAATCGGTCCGCCCCGGCGACGGCCCCAGCGCCGGCCCCTCGGCCGGAAGTGCTTTGCTCGTAAAGTCGAGCTTGGCCCTAGCGGGGATGTAACTAAACAGCCAATCGGAGCTTGGCAGCGTAGGACCAGAGCCCAAACTGAAACTGCCGGCAAATAGTGGACGCACCGGACGTTAAATGCCCAAGCGTGCGCTTCCGGTATGGAATGGGGCGGCGGGTCAACCCACTCGATCCGGCTGAAGCTGGGGGCAAAGGTTTGCTCTTCTAATGGGTTTTGTATCGGCTGCCCGCCCGCCTGGCCTGTCGCTCAATTTAAAACCATAGATTAGTCAAACATTTTTGTTGCCGGGGCGTTGGTAATGAATTGAGCGCTGATGACTCTGAATGACTGACTGACTGACTAACCGGCTGACTAGCTGATTGATTGACTGATTGACAAACTGGTTTTATGGGCCAACGACAAAAGACAACTTTGGCTGCATGCTCAAAGTTTTTCGTTTATCTCATAGTGTCGGGTGCAGCTCTTTGTGGTTATTGTTGTTGTTGTTGCAGCTGTTGCTATTGTTACTGCTCCTGCCATTGTTATTTTTACTATTGTTGCTTTTAATTATATTTACCGTAAAGTGAGTTGCTGAGGGAAACAGCGCTGCAGCCTTATTTAGCTCAAGCTTTTCGTCGAAAATCCCAATGATGTTTAAATCATTAACAATGAGCAAATGTGCTTAAGTGAGGAGTGCTTAACTATACCCAATAGCCAGCGTCGAGTTGACCTCACAAAATTCAAAATTTTTTCTATATATACATACACTCCGCAACCTGCGGCGCCACTGCATCTTTTTTCTTTAGGCACTTTTAAAATAACTCTGGTTATTACAGCTTGTAGCTACTTCAGTAAAAATTATGTTCTTACAATATTGTGGGGAAAAGGGTATTCAACAAAGTGCCATATTTTGAATCTATATATTCTACAAGAGAGCCTACATACGAAGTTTGGTGAATCTAACTCATAAAATTCTCCAAAATCAAGCCAAAAAGCCTTATTAGGTCGTAGGTTCTTCCATCCCTCGGTTACATACACTAAAGCAAAACTGTTTTACCCGTTGTTTACCCAATTCCATGCGCACAGGGTATATCAACTAACAACGTGGCAAATGAGCCAATTTCCACCCTTTCGTATGTCATTTTTCAATGCCCAAACTGTTTTATATGCATCTATGTGTAACCCCATCCAAGACCTAGGCCCTTTACCCATTTCAACAGATTTAACAAGTCGTAAGTTTTGTTTAATCCTCAGCTCCAATTGAATAGATGCTGTGCCAGCATTGGACGAAGTCAAATTGATTTGCCTTAAACTCATTATGGTAATATTATTATGACGATTGCTTTTATTATACTCGCAGGAAATTTGATTCTATTTTTGGGTTAAACATTTCTTTTTATTTGTTTTGCTTGAGCTCGCAGTTTTTGGTCTGTTTACAGTTTACAATCTTACATTGATTTCGTCTGCGAGCAAGACTTTGACATTGTTTTGCCTTTCAGGCGGCAGCACGGGCTCTACTTGAGTAAATCAAATGATGTCGTAAAATCTGCTTCATTCCCTTATACTCTTACTGAAGATAACAAAGTTCTCGTAAACTATGTTATGCATCATGCATGGCAACTTGCTTATAATAATATCTATAAATTCATGCCAAGCGAGAGTTTGTTCTTAAAAAACTACAACTAATTGATAGTACTTGATAAACGGAAATGGAGATGGATCGAAGGAAACCAGAAAATTGTTAACTATAGCTCTGGTCTGGGTTAAGGGTATCTTCTAGTCATGTTCTCCAGACTAAAGCAATTTAACTTGTTTTTATTTTGCTTCTTACAATCCAGTACCTTCAGTTGTTTGTGCGCTCGCTATATGGGACCCATATAAATCTTATTTGCTTGTCTTAATTTACCTAATGCCAAAATAATCCGACTGTCATTTGGAGCGCACAGCTTTTTATCCTGTGCAAATGTCGCCGCCTGTTTGCCATGGCGGATTGCATAGCCCAACCCAATCCCAGCTACCCAGCCCCGCACATCAACCATGTGGCTTTAAGTGTTATATTGTGTTAAGCCGGTTAGAAGAAAAAAAAAACAAAAGAAAGAGAAAAACTGTTTTCGTGGCCCTCCACAAGTCATAAAATATCGTGACTTCAATTTCAGTCACAATTCACACGACCAGCAGCTGACACATCAATAAAAACGGCTTTATTTGGTTTTTTATGTGTGTAAGGTCCCGGCCCCAAATACGTTGGCTGCTCTTCAAACATAGCTCATGTCCAAAAATTGTATTGCTGCCGGGATAGTGAATGCAACAGGTACAAAATAAAAAAAAAAACAATGAATAATTAAATGCACGTGTGGTAAACACGTAAGATCAAAAGACTGAGCTTGCAAACTTTTTTAATTAATGTGCCTACTTTGGGGTTAACTTTTTAATCCTTTTAGGATTTTGTCCTCCCTACTTTGGGGTTAAATTTCTAATCCTTATAAGATTTTGTTACTGTTATTATGCTTATCATTATTATTATCATAATCATCATCGTCATTATCCAGAATTATCATTATCATTATCATTATCATTATCCAGCATTATCATCATCATTATCATTATCATAATCATTATCATTATTATTATCATTATCATTATCATTATCATTATCAATTTCATTATCAATATCATTATCACTATCATGTTAATTTTACATGAACTTAAAGTGATCTCTCATCAGCACTGACAAACCTGTGCATAGAGTATCTTGCAGTCAGCAGCCGGATTCTTAAGTTGTAAATACTTATGTAAATATGTTCTTACATACGGGTATGTACATACACATACATATTATATGTACATATATATATTTATGTAGGTCCCTAAGCCATTTTTGTGGCTGCTCCGTTTATTGATTTTTGCTGAGTTACCGACATTCGTGTTGCTGCTGCTGCTGTTGTTGTCATCATAATAATCATGTTGACTGCCGTCACCAAATCCCGGTCAGACACGAGCGATGCGTGGCAGTCGACGCTATTGCAAATTGTGTAACAATATATTGCTATGCTCAAAGTGAATATTAATTTCAATTTGAATTGAGATTTCAATTGGAAATTGCGCGCTGGAAATGCAAAAAGCCTTCAAGTGTTGCACCTACCCAATACCCCTGCCGATACCCATGCCCATTGCCTGCAGACCTCTTTAGCCCTGTGACCAAGGGCATTTATTTATTTTATTTTTCTTTTCGTTTTCTTTTATATTGGTGTGTGTGTGTGTGTGTGTGTGTTTTTTTTGTTGTGCTCCTAACTGAATCTGCGCTGCGTTCATTTCATTTCCATTTTTGGTATGCTTAGCACATTTAATTTGTACGGCAGGCAGGCGCCGTAGCCTGGCGGCCAAGCACCTTTCAGAAGCAGGAAATTGCTTAAATTGAATTCAGTGATTTCCGTTGCTTGGTCCTTCAGTTCCGTCCAACTGGACAAAATGGCCCACTAAATAAGCTCAGTTGGTGCACGCCCTTTCGTTTGACAGGCCGCCAGCATTCTGCTTCTACTTGAGCACTTTTCGACGGGCTTTCCTCTGTCCCGACCGCCCGCAACTCGTGTCACTCGGAGTGCATTTTAATGGATTTTCAGTTGTAGAGCCAAAAATTTGAATGACAACTGCGGCGCAGATGATTTTTTGTTGTTGTTTTCTTCGGTTTTGTCTTCCTTTCGCCCTCCTTAAGTTCAGTATAATCCCATCTCTTCTATTCACATGCAAATTGTGTGCGCTCTATGATTAGTTTGCCAACAGCACTGAAATTTGATTAAATTGCATTTCATTTGCGCCCACACAACTCAAATGGCGCCGATCAACAACAATCAGGAGCTATCACAAACACTTCTGCTGCAACAAGGACATGAATCCGTATCTTTTTACATCCACACAACACACACACGCCCAAGCACATACCCATACAACCACCCACACCCACATACACACACACTTGTTAACTGCATTGATTGAGTGCAAAAGCAAATAAGTGTCTTAAATGCTGAATGGCAACGCGGCGTATACTTTATGAAAGAGGCACACACGTGTATGATTTGATAAGTGGGTAGAAGTCCGAAACGTGATCTTAATATGTACATGTCATTATGTTGTTTTTGCCAAAAAAAAACCTAATAGTTACTACCACTCATAGTAACTACTAATCTTATAAGACCTAGCTTGCCACCTGTTTAATTATTATAATATTATTACATTATTATATTGGAAAGAGTGTAGAGTTCATTTTTAAAAAGTAGTTATGCAATTTTATGCAACTAGCATAATGATGATGAGCATCAATATACCAGTCAATCTAGTCATGCCCGTCTGTCTGTCCGTCTGTCATTTTCCAAGCAATCGATGAACATCAATATCGATTTCCTGTACTTTGAGCAAGTCTCTTGGGTTTTAGGAGCTACAGTCTCCAAAATGTTACATGTAGCTCCTAGAATAGGTACTACATATCAAGTATATTTTCTTTTCTGCATTTGCTGTTGATAGAAGAAGATTCAAGGTATCTCCTAGTTAGGCATTTCCCACTGTAGCACTGTTACTTCACTACTACTTAACTACTTAACTTTTATTAATTAATTTTCAATTTTTAATTACATACCAATGTAGAAGACAAAGTTGAATAACACATTGAAATTGAATATATAGAGCCATGAATAATTAACTAAATTATTTAATAGCTTCGCCAACAAATTGCTGATATTTTATTTGAATAATATGATGATTAAAATAAATACTGTCTGCAGAAATCACAAGTTAAATGAACTTAGTTCTGAGCATCGAAGGCAAACTGCTTGCATCAAACTAATTGCTGGCCTGCATTGATTTGCAAATTTCATTTTATTTGTCGCCCAGTTAAACCTTGTTTAAGATATGTTTATATTAATAACATTAAGTTGTTATGTGAAGCTTGAGAATGGTTTATGCTTAATACGAGCGAACACTTTAGTGATTTGAAGCTCAATTAATAAAATGATATGAACTGAAATATGATTTTATCTTATAACAATTAAGCATAATTGACTTTTGATTGCCGAAGGGCAATTATAGAATAGTTTTACATATTCTTGTAAGAAACACATTCACGCACACACATTTACCCTGCTATCATAGTACGCTTGATATAAGCTTTCGGAACGCACTGAAAGCTATTCAAGAATATTCAACATACTTTATAGACCAAAGCAAAGTCGCTGCCGGCAGTGACGCGTCGTTGGCGACACATCGTTATCCCTAATGCTAGATGGCTTGGATAAAAGCTTAATAAATATTGTGAGCCCGAGTCGACTGAGATGCGGACAGGGAAACCGAACCAGAAGTTGCCAGCGCTCATTTGCGTATCTCTTTACCGGACTGAGGTGTCTCTGTGTGTGTGTGTGTGCGTCGGAGGATTAAATCTCGTGCCTTTCTATTGAAGCAGAGTGAACGAGCAGTAAGCAACGAGCAGGTGCGAAGTAAGAGCAGTCCTTATTCGATTGACAATTAAATCTCTTCTCCGATTTCACTATAAACCCAATACTGGGTGGATAATGGTATACGAAATAGTTGTTTCTGTTGGGAGCTCTTGTGAAGGCAAGAAACACCTCAAAAGTTCTAACAATTTCATTCTTCAGACACTTGCGAATCGGCATAATGGTGGCCATTGTTTGGATGAGGCACTATTCAATATATTCCCTATAACATGCAAGCGTTGTAGAATGAATCGAAAGCGTTTTAAGAGAAAGTAGCTCACGCCAAAAGGCAGCCCTATGCAGATGAGTTGTTCGTATTTGTTCAGTTATTTACGAGGATTCGAATTCAACTCTTAGTTGTATTGTTTTAGATGCTGCGACCAAACGGGGTCTATGTGGCTTTGTTTTCTGCTTGAGTTACAGCGTTTTGTTCAGTCTTATTACTTGCAAAAATGCACGGATTATGCCTGGTTTCAATACTTCAATTCTGATTTACTAAATCTGTGCCCCCTTACCTAAGCAAGCCTCAACGGGCTTGACTCAGGGCTATGCCCTCCCTGGCGTCTGCTTGTCCTTAAGGCAAAGTCTGTAGGGTATATGCTTCACAATATTTTGCTTGTGTAGTTGCTTGCAGAGTCTGAAATGCCCTAACGAAAATCTGTGTTGATCTATATCAGCTGCTAGCAATAACTATAACAATTAATATATCTATTTATTTAAAAATTGAAATATATAAAAATGTGCGAAAAATATGCCCATTTTCCAGTTATCGACCAAAAAAAGGTTATTCTCTCGATGGCATTTAACCCCAATCCGCTTGGGCTCTTTATTGGCCTAGTTTATGGACACCGTAAATTACAAGCCACACGTGGCATTGCAATGCCTAAATGGCATTGTAAAGCATTTTCATACGCCAACACACATACACACATATTTGCCGACAGCTTGCAACAAAGTTTTCTGACTATTCGCTCATCAGGTTAATAAGTCCGTGAAAAATGTATAAAATAAATAAAACAGAAAATATTTATAATAATGTGGCTTAATTATTTTGTTTCTTTTTGTTAAATTTTTTTTTGACAAGCGCCCAAAAACTTTTGCAATAACTTTTAGCCGCAAAACAAAGTTGTGCCCGGCGTAAACCCAATAAACCCGAAACAGAAACAGAGACAAAAACGAAACCCAGAAAAAAGCCAATGCGGCAATTTGCCAATTTTCATATGCTAATAATGCGCCAACGCAATTTGCAAAGTTTGTCTAAGAAACAATAACAGCCAACAACTGAGACAAGAGCAATAACATTTAAATGCAAATCAAAGCGTCCGCAGGTGTTTTTATTTAAACAAAAATCAAAAAAAAAACCCCCCCTCCCCAGTGAAAAGGCAATAAAACAAACGGTCAGCGAGCTGACTGAAGGCATTAAATGATTTTGAGAAGCCGCCACCTCCTAACCCCCTCTGCCCATCATTCAAAAAGTGTCTGAAAGCCCAGTTGATTGCGCTAATTTAACATTCTTTTGCAATAAATAAGAAAACAAGCAAGCGTGCTCATGTCGGTAGCGTCCTACTGCAGGTAACCTTGAACTTCTGGCGATAGCTGTAAAATGAAAGACTCTTGATTTGCATATACTATTCTAGAGGCTAGATATCTAGTTTGCTAGCTCTAGCTCTTAATACCTAATCGAAAAACTGGATGTCGATACCGATACAACTTATCGATTATCGGCTCTTCTTGGATTTCCGATCGACACGTTCATATACACGGACGGGCGGAAAAGCAGACATGGCAACATGGCTTTATATAGGTTATCAAAAAACTATATGCGGCATCTAGAAGGCGACAGATGCGATGAGATATAAACGTGCCCAAGGTGGGGGATGTAATAAGCAAAAATACAGGTTGCTAATTAAATGACTCGGCTTGGAAATCATCCCAATCGAGCTGCTAATCGCCTTCTAAAAGGGGCCTCGAATTGGAGGAGGTCTCATCCAATCGATCTCTCAGGTCTTTTTCCTAACTTATGTTTGTCTTAATTGAAGTAGTCGTATTTATTTAATATAAGCTTAAAGTTGTTGATTTAATAACAGTTGGAAAATAAAAACAAGTAAACTTAAAAAGGGAATATATAGTACGCTTTAAACTAATTGTGTATGTGAAAATAAATGGTTCTGGAACAACAAAGTCTATTTTATGGCATGGCCTTTACAATCACTACAGAACAGATTTGAGGCATATTTAAAAAAAGAATTGAAGAATTTTGTGTTTAAATAATAGAATATTATAAGTTAGTAAATATTCATTTTATTATATTACATTTAAAGCACACCCCATTTAAAATAGGAAAATTCAAACATTACCAAAACAAATCTTATATCTTGTGTTAATTTATATATTTCTAAATTTATTAAATGTTAAGCATGAACTGCTTAAAAATTAAAAAAAAAGCTTTATGTCTGAATACTCTCTACTCTCTTCAGTCAAAAAGACAAGGTAAACAAATTTCTGAAATACAGGAAGGAACATTGCAGCCGGTTGCAAACGACTGCGCATTACAACTTGGTAAATATAACAATTTTTCTTTGGCCATGCTGTTGTTAGGAAAAATCTGAAAACGAAAAAGTTTTCGCGTTTGAGATACATTTTCTTGCTATACCTTGTCTTTGTCAATAACAGCACCGTGGGGCAATAAGTTTATGGTCTTGACGGTTACATTTTCTTCTGCAAAAGGTAGGCGCAGATCGTAAATGTACTTGGGCAGGAAATTAATGGAAAACTTTAATCCAATCCATATGTATTTTTCATTATGAGAGTGCATTTTTAAAGAAGATACATTTTATGATGTAGGCAAACACCAAAACGGGCATTTGGAATATTCAACCTACATGGGTGAACACCTTTTTTTTATTAGAAAATATTGAACACTGATTTTAACGTGATCAAAATATGTGGACATGACAAAGATTAAGATTTAAATTAAAAAACAATTTGAAGGCATTCCACCGATACAGCAAATCCACCATACTGGGTGGAAACGGGCACATAAGAATGTGAATAAATGTTGATATTTGTGAATGCCAATGCTGAAATAGAAACACTTTGCCCCGCTTAGGTCGATTAACAAGTGCTAGTCCCTAAAATCAAAGATTTGATAGTCAATAAATGTTGCATACAAAGAACAGGCAAGAAAAACAAACAGCTATGCGGAATGGGTCCAGTCGGCCCCAAGGCCATTCCCTTGGCCAGGGCCCAGGAGCAAAAAGCACTTACCAGCACTCACCAGCACTCAGCAGCACTCACAAGTACTTACGCTCACTTACACGCACTTTTCTCATAAAACATAATTGCAAATTAACCTTTTTCTGATTTGCTGCGCTTCTCTACACAAACAAAACTGGTCGCAGGCTCGGCTGTTGGGAGTAACAGAAGCAGAAGTAGAAGCATGAGCTGTCTGTAATTTTATTTTGGAAGCAAGACGAAAAGGACCCAGAGCACAAGCGCATGCACACGAGCACAAGCACACAGTCATACACACACACACACACACACACACACACACACACACAGACGTACACACCGACACACACTCACACAGGCACACACACACTTTTTTAGCTCGCATGCTGCATACTTTCGGGATCTACCTGTTGATGAGGCGACCCGCCAGAGCATTAAGTAACCAGAATTATTGAGTTTATTGTATTGCCGGAATTCACAAAATCGCTGGGACACGCGTATGCGGAGGCCATTAACATGACTACACAGACTCCAACATGGGCACATTTTACGGCATAAATTAATAAATGAAAAATTGCGCGAGAATAAGTCGGCACCAAGTGTATGGCAAACAATGTTAGCCTCGGGGAATTTAAATTTGGTTTAACATTTTATAAACTTAAATCGTGATACGTATTATAATTGTCAAAGACATGAAGCTAAATTGTATGTAAAGAGGGCTATTATACGATCGCTTTACTGAAAGACATTGCATACTGCACTCCGGAGAAATCAGCCGGCTTGAAGATATGTTCACGGACTGGTCATGCAAAGTATCACAACAAGATTTATGAAGAAAGCGCAAGCATGCGTGTCATGCAAGAAACGTCAAGTCATTAAAACAGCCATACTATGGGAAAAACACAAGCCGCATGTGCACAGTGTCATGATATGCTTTATAAAGAAAGTGCAAGCAACCCTCATGCAAACTGTCAAGCAAGACAACTCAAATCATTAAAACGTTCTTACTAAGCCATGAACGAAATCCTAGCCCAGATTAGTTAGATCTTTATCTTTATCTATTTGCAGTCAAACATAAGCTGATCCAAAGAAAAAAAAATGTTTTTAATGTTCTCTGAGTATAAAAAATTAACTTATTCTTGATTAATATAATAAATTTCATAAGTCAATTAAATTGCATTTTTCAAATGGAAAACGTAAGACATTTGATGAAGCTTGATTCAAAGCTTGTTTCGAACCAATTTTTGATACAAAACTGTTTAAAATACATACAAATATAAATTAAATTGCTCGATTGGAAAATGTAAGAATTGTGCCGATTCAACTTATGGAAAACGACCTGATAATTAAAGGGGAGGATTGTTTCGAACCGTTCCTCGATTCCAACCAGATGTCCTCGGCCTTGACGTTCTCTTCTGTTTTGTACTACACCTTATAGAATGGCTCTTTATCTGCGATGTGAGTACTCTTAGGTGCAGTGAACTTTCTAAAAGTTATTTAAGAATATGTTTTGCCCATAGTATAGTGGTTGCTGCTTAAACGCCACCTTGGCAACTGTTGTACACGGTTTGATTTGAGTTAATGATTTTATGTGCATTTTAATGTCGCAGCAGTTGCTGCCTGCTCAGGATATTGTTGCTTATATATCCCTTATGCTTATGTTTGTTGCTGCTGTGCACAAAAAAAAAAATATATATTATAGAAATGCGAATTGTTGCCATACAGCAAGCAATGCGCCTTGAAGCTGTGAAATGTCAGAGAAAAATACACGGTCCAAGAGACAAACATATAAACGCAAACTGATTACGACTACGTTTACGACAACCAGAACCGTAATATTCAAGCCACGTAAGGCTGATCGATTTCACGCTACCCTACGTATTCTTGTAAAATCAATTGATACCTGACTTTTTTATGTGAAACAAAGACTAATAGTTATTTAAATACACTTAGCAAAATATCTTTTCCTCAATTCTAGTCTCATTTCTTATACAAACTCATCGAATTTGTTTTTTAATAGTTCTTTGAAGCTTGAAGATGTGGTTAACAAACTTATCGATATTTAAATTGCTAACGAGAGTTCAAATTTTATTGTATTTTTAACGGAAACAGGGTATACAAATATGATTATTTATGTTATATTTGACGTGAGATTGAGGCATGGCACAACCATTACATTATTCAGGTAGAAATAAATTTAAATTAAATTCAATGAAATTAATGCTAGATATAAGTTACTTAACGGCACGACAAGAAAAAGGACATAAGACATAGAATATAAAAAAAACCTCTATTTTATGGATATGTGTTGACTTTAATGATAATCAGAAAATTGCTCTCATAATAGTTTCTATCTTGAAGGTGGCATAAACTTGTAAGTTACTGATTTTTTTTTGCTGCGGTATCTTCAGCCTGTTACATGCCTGCTCAACAGTGGAATACTTTTTGAGTTTTCACTTCAGCAAATAAAATCATATATGTACACAGATACAGAATCAGAGAGAGAGGGAGAGAGAGTGGGAGGCGGATAGAAAGCTAAGTGGGCAAGGGAAAAGATGAACCCACATACACACATGTGCGTTGCGGGTAATAAAGTTGATTGCCTTGACAACTGCGCCAACAGGCAGCCATCCAGAGACAGTCAGTGACACAGGAGCAGGAAGTGGAACCAGGACTGGGACTGAGGGCAGAGACTAAGCCAGCAAATGCTGCCGCAGAGCAATTACAACGTTGAATTAATGCAAAACATTTGTGAAATTATATTTTATGCGACGAAAGCACTTTCAATAAATACAACACACACTGGCACACGCCCACCCGCCCACACACAGAGCGAGAGAGAGAGAGAGAAAAAGACACACAGAAACATTTGTGTCTTAATTTCCCTGCCGCCAAAAACTAGGCAAAATGTTTTTTAATAGCCTTAAATGAATTTTAACTTTTGGCTATTATAATAATTATTCTATGGAATAATAGACTCCAATGCTGACACAAAAGTTAAGTCTTTGCGGTGATTGTTAAGTATTTATTTGCAAAACACGAGTGCTCTAGAGCGGGAATATCCGACTATGAGATACTCTGTACCCAGCTGCAAGCTTGTTTCTATATACACAAATACATACACGCATGCAAGCAATGGCTAGGCTTCGTCTAATTGCCCCACACTATGAAGAATGCGTTCTAGAATAACCTAGGAGCTTGTAGTCAGAACATTATGAAATTCGGAAGGGTCGACTATATACCAAAGCCCAAGACTATACTAAAATAAGTTAGTTCAGTTTTGGAGTAAAACGAAGTCAGAGTTTATCCAAGAAATAAAAGGTAAATGTAATATGCGAAAAGTGGGGAATATTGAAAGAAAATGCTCAGAAAACCATTGAATAAAACATAAATAAATATCTATAAATTACGAAAATCGTTTGAAAACAAAGTATACAATATAAAACATGAAGTTTTATTGATTGGCATGCCGAAAATGCCATATTAAATTCAAGGCGCACAGCGTCTTATTTCTACTAATTACATTTTCTAAACAATTCCATTATCTGAAAGTTTCCATCAATTTGAGTGTAGTTAAGTGCTTTGCTAAGGATTTCGATTCTTGAATTGCTAGGCCAGCTTTTATATTGGCCTCCAGCTTAAATACAGAAAGCATTTGTCGCAAGTGAAGAATTCAAGACTACTTATGACAAGTGGCTGGCTGCCTGACGCCGGTAATAAGATAAATTTCAGTTGTTGTTACTGCTGTTGCTTTCATTTTAATAGCAATAAAAGAAAACTTTGCACGGCCTTTTGTGCGCGGCAATTCAAGTGAAGTTCAAACTGTTGCTGGCCCATCCCACACCACCCGAAAATTCCAGAACGTTGCCGACTTTAAGTCAACAGAGAAAATGTGGGAAGTAGAGATAGAGAGCGGCGGAGAGAGCCTGTGCAAATGACAAACTAAGTTTGTTCAAATGTCATTTGTTTGCTGCTACAAATGAGTATGACATGCGTTAATTAAGTTGCTGCTAGGGATTACTAGAGTCACCTTTGTCCCAAATGTTAGGCCAGGTGTATGGGGCTGCCCAGTTGTTGCTTCACAGTTAAGTGACGCGGTGTTATTTTTAGACAGTTTTTGGCAGTGGCTTTTATGTGTGCTCTGGCACTGAAAATCAATATCAAGTCAACAGCGGCAGTGGCAGCGGCAGCGGCTTCAAAGTATGCAAATGAAATGAGCGCTCGCGCTCAACAATGCTGCGCAACTGCGCAGCAGATGCCACAAATGCTTGAGGCCAGGACCCTTTGGGCAGGACCTCTTAATTGCAAGCATGGAATTCTCATTCGAGTTGGGAACAACAAGTCGCTGGATCGCTGGGCAACGCAGACAGCTTATAGGAAGCCAAACGTGAAAACCGCAAGAGGCCCGAGCACTCTTTTTATGGCTTCAACCAAAAAAGCAGAGCGACCGATAAATATATATACATAAACACAGAGACATACATATATATACACACACACACACACACACTAGCAAATGGGCATTTAAAACGTATTCAAAATGCAAGTTAAATAACGGCCCAAAGTATGCAAAGCACAAATAACATAAAAAATTTTTGCAGCACCGTAAAAAACTCAACCACAAAGCTCACAAAGAACACACGCACATAATCACATACATAAAGGGCAAACGGTCGGGCGGACGAACGGGCGAGCGGGCAGCTGCCAGACGGGGAGAAGATAATAAAATCTGTAGGGTTGTGCAACTGCCTCGCTAAGCACTCTGCATCCAGAGCTCATGTCCCACTCTACACTTTGACCGTCCCATGCAAATTAGCCCGTTGTGTTCGTGGCGGGAGCGCATATATGCAAATTTCTAACTGGTTTACATTTACTCACACATTACTCATACGCAGCGGGGGCCAGCACAAAAAATAAAATAAAAATTAAATAAAGTAAAACGTAACACAAACTACAAGTATGCCAACCCAAAAACTTTTGACATGTGCGTGTGTGTGTGTGTGTGTGTGTGCTGCTTGGCAGTGGGTGCGACGAAGTTTAATGAGTGCTTTTTTATTAATTCATGTGTAAAAATCAGTTGAAATAAAATGACAGTCTGAACGCTTTGAATTCAAAACAGAAATTGCAGTCCTGTGTCTAAAAAAAGCACATATTTTCTCACTCTCTCTCTCTCTCTCTCTTTCGAGAAAGAGAAATTGTTTTATTTATTATCTTTCTGTTTGTTTTCACTTTCTTTTCTCTTTCTCTCTCTCCATCTATCTATCTTTCTATCTCCCTATCTATCCAACTCTATATCTCAATTTCTCCATCTCTCTTTCTCAGCATTTTTGCATCTCTCCATCACTCTATATATTCATACCTCCATCTCTCCATATTTCCAAGACCCCCTTGAAAACGCAGTGGGTCTGCCCGTTTGTTTAGATTTCTCTGAGGCATTACCTAGTTCTAAGTGGCACCATGTGGCTCATAATTAGGTCCCAGTATGCCCAACTGGGCTGCATATGTAAAATATGCTTTCATTTTAACTTATTGCACAATACAATTCGGTCCGAGAATGTTAACTGGTTCGCACATAATATATAATATATAAAATATAAAAGACTGCAATTTCTTGTTGTATTTGAACCAGTAACCTACCGCTTCGCAGGCTCAAGATCATCAAACACACACTTTTTACATACAACACTTTGAAAACCATTTTTAGTTGGAACTTTTCAAAACTCCCTAATATTAAGCTACCTAGCGCTCACCACTTGGGCTGTACGATAATCAAAAGTGAGGACAACATATTTCATATATATATAGATATATGACAAGATATGACAAAGCCAAGATATGCTAGGTTCACGAAGCAAACCCAAACAGAGAGCTGCTTCGCACCGTGAATCGAACCAACGACAAATTGTTGTTGTCTTTGCCGCTCAAACACTCATCTCTTCCACGCCCAATTTTACCAGTTATGTTTAAGAAATTAGAGAATAAAATTGTATTTTTTATTGTAAAAAAAATTGTTGTCCTGTTTTGTACAGAAATTACAAAGTTTTGCAACTTAACACGTTTGCAAAGACTTTAACATGCATACTTACTCAGGGGCATGTTTTTGGCTGTTGTAATCTGAAAGTCTGCCAGGGGTGACACAAAAAAAAAACTTGCCAGAATCGCTGAATACCCTCTGAATACAGTGCATACAGCCATATTCAATTCAAAGGCAGTCGTTTATTAAAAAAATCCAAATTTGCAGCAACAAAAACAGAATGTCCTATTCCAATATTTGTTCACGATTTAGATTTCATGAAATGCTGTAAGATCTTTCATATTGGCTGAATGCTAAAGCAAACAGCTTTTATTATAATTTTTTCGTTAATTGAATGCCTATAGCTAAACTAAGCAACGCTTTCAATTTGGTTATAGTCAGTGAATTTGTACATTCAATTCCGAAATAAAACTTTTGATTTGATTGATTTGGCGATGGGGCGTCAGTCGCTGCTGTGTACACGTTCAATGTCAATAAAGCATACAAAATAAATTGTTTAAGTTCGAAAAGTTCTTGTCCAAGCGAAAAAGCCTTTAAAGTGAAAAGACAAAACCCGTAGTCAAAGTTCTACAGCGCTGCTCAGTGGCAGCCAATTAGGCCAAAAACAGCAGTCAACTCCACTGCCACTGTCCCAGTTCCCAGTTCGCAGTTCGCAGTTCGCAGTTCCCAGCTCTCTGGTTTGGGCCAGAATGCTGCCTCGGGGCCACAGAGGGCAGGTTTTGCAGCTCTGGCCGGAACGGAAGGATACAACATAACCAAAAATTTGAGGGGCTGTATTCGCCAAGTTTATGCATATTAAACAGTTATCCAAGCGCGCCGATTTTCGTCTTGTGGCCCGCCCCGCCTCTGTCTCCGTCTGCTACAGAAACAAGTGAATCTGAGTAAGTGCGTGCGTGCGTGCGTGCCTGGGCGAGAGAAGAGCGGAGAGGGGCAAGGTAACCCAAAGGAGAAGGCGCCACTCCCCAGCGAATGTGTGTGTGTGTGTGTACGTGTGTGTGCGTTCGGGAAATGAGCGCCATGTAAGCGGAAATTTCACATTACAAATTATGCAAATCACATGCACCCTGATTATTTCGCATTTTTATTTTCATTTGCTATTAGCCACGCCCTTGCCGCCCAAATGCATACCAGCACATTCAAAGCCTTGACTGTTACTGATGTTTAGAACCTTGAAGCAACCATTTTTACTTGCAACAAGCGACGCTGCGCCATGTTGCAAGTTGCCAAATCACGCTGTAATACATTCACACATTTATACGCATATATTTATGTATATATATATATATATATGTATATCGTGATGTACACATAAATAATATATTAACACATTTAACTTGTGCATATTTAACGTCGGCTAGTTGTCAGGGTCCCACTTCCGGTGGTCCTTTGTCGTCTTCCGTTTCCGTTTCGTTTTCTGAGTTAAAAGGCTTTTCAGTGCTCCACGGATATAAACAGATGAGCTGGCCAGACAAAAATGCTAACAAAAATAAATCTTTTGAGATACTCTGTTCCGCTTGCAGCCTGATGGGATTTGAGACTAATGCTTTAACTTTAAGGCAAGATTTTCGAATAGCTTTTTTTTTTATTTGACTATAAACAAAAATTAAACTATACCAGTTGCTAAGAACAAACTTAACCGAAACCCGAACCGAAACATAATTTATTCTTAACATACTTTTGCATGGAGTTCAAGTTTAGAGCATTGAAAAAGAAGACAAGGCACTGCTTGAACTAAAACCTGCGTTCAAAGGATGTGCCATGTGACCAAACCGAATTCACAGGTAGCTGGTTCTAACCGCAAATCGAGCAAATGGAAGACATTCGGCCGCCTCTTTAAGAACTATCTGACATATTCTAAGACTTCTGCTATTATATATATGTATTTCTGTGCTAGCAAAAGAATCTCAGCATATCATTTGATGTGGCATACTTTTAAGGGCCAGCATATTTTTGAAGCCGAAATAATCTAGCTTTAAAAGCCTGCGTTTTACTTTCCAGAGCGTTTCCCTTTCACTGTATGTTCAGAAAATCAAGAGAAAAGCACATAAATATATGTATACGCATACAAGCACACGAAATACATAATTGTAATTGTATATGCGTATGTATTCCTGAAAATGTGCCTTACTGTTTCTAGCTGTGGTAAGCAATATTTAGTTCAATCCGCTCTGGGCTGGGGCTGGACTGGCCTCCAATGTTGAGCTCTTAAAAACAAAACGTGCCGCGTTGACTTTGAGTGGGGATTTTCTCTCCCATACGCTTTGCATGAAAGCATGCACATTTACTTTAGGAGTTTGTCTAAAAAGGATGTTAACGTCAGGCTTACTATTTGACTTCTGTTCTGAATGTAAATATAAATTGTGGTTTTCTTTAAGTTATTCATTTTTTCTATATGTTAAAATAGAATTACTAAAATGTTCTTATAAACACTTTTAGTGTGTAGTCGAGTCGGTTAGCTATATGCAAATTATTCTTTCAGTTTTTATTGCAGTTTAGAGACTGCAGTCATAAAATCTGGCATGCTTAGGGTATGGCTGAGTGCTGGCATGCCTGCTCTTGGCGCGCAGTCAATTTGCTTAAATCGAAGTTGAGATGATGCTAGCGACTTTTTTTATTGAACCCAATTTAATTTTGATACATACTTAAATATACAAGCGTACATAAAGACACACATATACATACATGTATAATCGACATTGTGCATGCACGTATTCAATGTTAATCTGTTTGTATGCTATGTACGTATATTGGCTTTTATTATTGTTTTATACCCTAAAGCCCTTAAAAAAAAAAAAAGAAGGAAATAAGGTCATTATAAAGTCGCTGTATTAATATTACACCTCAGAGCAAGTGAAGCATGTATTTATATATAAATATATGTATATATATATATACTCTTCATTAGCATGCAGACTTCAGAAATGATATTTTAAAGCATGCTTTTTTTTACGACATATTCATTTTATATTATCTCGCACTCATATTACGGCCCACTCAACTGGTCCCGTCTTTGCCTTAGCCAAATATTTTTTATTAAATTTTCAAATCCGTTTTTTCGCCCACTGTCCGCCCATATGGTGGATTTCTAAGAAACGCTGAAATACGTTTTCGTTAACTGTACCTTTTTACCCAATGGATAAAATAGGGTTGAATGGTTTCGTTTAAATTTATGTAACGGGTATATCATGAGGAGGAACGGACAATTATAAAAATCCAACCCCTTTTTGACTGTTGACTGACGATAAATCTGACAACACCTTAGCATCTTAAATTATTCCAAGAATTCAAAGCAATAACAAGGCAAGCCGCACAAATTTTACATTGACCTAATCACAAGTACATGGCTATGAGATAATACCTTTACCGTAACGTTAATTACTTTGATGCAGTACTAATTGATTCAGTTGTAAAATGTTATTAGCCAGTTGTTCTATGTGAGCCAATCAATCATCTAAACAAAGCTAACGACTGGATCTTTTATCAAATTTTGTACGCACCGATCAATTGATTAACTGATATAACACAAGTTGGTGTAACTAAGATCAATTTCAATTATGGCACTTAGCTCAATTTGCATTCAATGCTACTATGTACAGCACAAACATGCCAATACCCATTGCGTATACGCCGTGAGGGCCACCGGCCAAGACCATGGTCGAATGGTTGCTCGTGCGCGTGTGCCTCTGCCTCTGCCTCTGCGTGTGTGTCTGTGTGTGTGTGTGTGTGTGTATTTGCATTGGCCGCAAGCACTGTGGCAGCTGTGCACTCACGCTTCAGATATGTTCGTCGGCCACCAAAGCAAATGCCACAGCACCCGCAATCAAGCGCCCAGACCAAGCCCATCAAATTGGCGCATTTGCATGGCCATTAGAACGAAGCTATCTGCTAATGAGCTGTGTGTGTGTGTGCTTTTGTGTACATATGTGTACTTTTGAGAGTGTGCGTTAAAAACAAAACACAAAGTGCACCCAAGACACATATTTAACCAGATATACCAGGCATACCATCAACATGATGCTAGGATTTCAAGAGCACAGACAAGAAGCTAAAGCTTGATCTACTTACAGTGAACAATTGCTGGCTTGGCAAAAGGGCATCTGCTAGTCGGCCATTCTAGACTTTTGCACTATAACTTGTTTTTATCGTCTTGGTGAAGTTAATTTAATTTTGTCACGACACGTTTAAGCGCATAGAATGAGACATCTCTGACCTCATAAGGTACTTATAGATATACTAGGGAGTATTGCCCGGCCAGTCATTCAGACAGGCAGTTATGATATATATAATTAAGTTTTACACGTTAGGTTACTATAAAAAAATATATTTCAATTTATTATTTTCACTTAACGGCTACTTTTGTTGAGTACATTCAGATTTGCTTCCCGAATATGAACTGATTTATCTAACTGTTGCGGTCGCTTAGCAAACTTCGCTTTGAGAGAGTTTGAGTCAAAATTGAGTGAAGTTTGAGCTGCGTCAGCAATTATGCGTGGGATAGTACTCTGATGGGAACATTGACAGTGGCGTGATATTTAGGGTGAATTGTTTATGTCTACCAAAGGGGGACAGTTTGATCTTGACCAATGTCGATGTTATCACCAGGCTCTTTGTTTACAATATTAGAAATGTTTATAATTGTGCTTATGCTTATGTGCTAAGTTATGTTAAAGGGTGGGTGCGACTATGGATATGTCACTCCCCCAACCATTAGAAAAGTGCCTGTCCTCAGGTGTTTAAGTTTGGATATAGTGTAACATTTTCTTCTTTTAGAATTGGTATATCTCCTATTATTGTAGGTGTTTCTTCTACTTTGGGTTTTTTATATTTTATAATTAATTTCTTAGGTATGCTTTTGAACTTATATGTCAAATACAGTGTTAAACTTATTAATATGATTACAAATATGGTTATTGTAATTATCTGGAATACATTGTTAAATTTTGTATGTGCATTTATAATTTGTTTCGTTTGTACAAACGAAAGTGGTTCTAATTTTATAACATCATTGCTTACGTAAATGCTTTGAGTATAATCTAACATATTGTTTGAAATTGAAATTTCATTAATTTGCAATGAACAATTAAAGATTTTTATTATATTGTTTCCTTCTATTGTTATTTCGTTATTTATACAATTATGGTTTAATATAGTTTTTGGTAAATTCCAAGTTAAAATTATATTTGGTTCTATGTAGTTGATTTGAAAATTTTGCAAAATTTTAGTATAACTACATTCTGATGTTATTTGGTTTAAAATTCCTGTTAAACATTCATTATTAATTAATTTTTTTGTTTCTCTGCTATAAACTTTTTTATCTTGGGTAAAATATTTTTCATGAGCTATTTCTGTCAAAATATTATTATTTTCATCCGGGTATGGAATTATTTCGAATACCGGGCTTTTTATTATTTCTCGAGGAATATGGGATATTATCAGTATTTCGTTTGTATCTGATTTAAACCAAGTGGAAGTTTTTGTATTCAACAATTTCTCAGAATTAACATGCAACAAATAGTCATGTTTTAGTAATTTTGGGTTAAAAATTCCTAATCTTGTGAGCTGCATTCCCATCTCAATGTCTTCTATATATTCTGTAAAGTGTTGTAAGTTAAATATAAGGATATCTAATTTCTTTCCTTTTTCAAATTCTATTTGTCGATTATAATAATTAAGTGGTCTTTCTGTGATTTGTAAATGGTTACTGTTGTCTTCTTGAGCACTATGTATTGTTGCTCTTGTGCTAATTGTATCTTCGCCTAAGAAGTTTTCGTTTAATTGAATTCTGGACAGAGCATCTGCCACATAATTTTCTTTTCCTGGGACGTATTTAATTTGGAAATCAAACTCATTTAGCTTGATCTTCCACCTTTGTAATTTCATGTTAGGTTCTTTCATATTATTTAACCAGACGAGTGGTCTGTGATCACTAAGGATTTGAAATTGTCGACCAAAGAGATAGGACCTAAAGTATTTAGTGGCCCAAACGATTGCTAATAATTCTTTTTCAATCGTTGAATAATTTAACTCATGCTCGTTGAGAGTTCTACTTGCATAGCATATAGGCTTATGCTCTTGCGAAAGGACGGCCCCTATTGCCATATTACTCGCGTCTGTAGTTAATGAAAATGGTTTTTCGAAGTTAGGGTATATTAAAATTGGGTCGGATGTTATGAGTACTTTTAGCTTTTCAAACGCTAGCTCGTAGTCTCTGTCTTTTATATTGATTTTTGCTCCCTTTTTTAATTTAAGTGTTAATGGTTTTACTATATTAGCGAAATTTGGTATAAATTTCCTATAGAAACCACATAATCCTAGAAATGATTTAATTTCTTTTGGGGTTTTTGGAATTGGGAATTTGACAATTGCTTGTATCTTGTTGGGATTTGGTTTTATACCCTCAGTTGTGATGATGTGACCGAGAAATTCAGTTTCTTTTCTCATAAACTCGCATTTATCCAACTGTAGTTTTAAGTTAGCTTCTCTAAGCTTCTTAAATACCTTTTGTAGCGACAAAATGTGTTCCTCCAATGAAGTGGAAAAAATAATAATGTCGTCTAAGTAGACCAGACAATCTTTAAAAATTAAATCTTCTAAGAGATTGTTCATACAACGTTGGAACGTTGCAGGTGCATTCTTAAGACCAAATGGCATGCGAGTGTACTCGTAATGGCCATGTTTAGTCGAAAATGCGGTCTTGGGTATTGAACCAGGATCCATTTGGATTTGGTGAAAGCCTTTGGCTAGATCAATGGTTGTGAAATATTGACATTTTCCAAGTTTGTCTAATATTTCATCCATGATCGGGATAGGGTATTTATCATTAATAGTTAGTTCATTGAGATTGCGGTAATCTATGACTAACCGGAATTTTTGCTTTCCAGATGCATCGTTTTTCTTTGGAACGATTATTACTGGTGAGCAGTAAGGGGATTTGGATTTACGTATGATATTTTGTTTTATCATATCGCTTATTTGTTTATTTACTTCCTCATCGTATATTTGAGGATATTTGTATGGACGCTTGTAAATTGGGTCCTCATGTTTCGTTAGAATTTTGTGTTTAATTGTACTAGTGAAAGTCAAATTGTCACCTTCATGGTACTGGATATCACGAAATTCATGTAAAACTTTTTTTATTTTTTCTTTTTCTTCTGAGTTTAGGTGCTCTAGCCTAAACTCATTGTTTTCTATTAATTCATTATTAATAGCGAAGTTAAATGGTCTGTCCTCTGTTGAGGGTGGATCAAGGCACTCTTGTGCGGTCATGTCCTCTTCGACCTCTTCGTCATTATATCTAAAACAAAAGTTAAATTCTCCTAAGGTTACGGATCCTTGTGCATAGTCTATTTTTGCTTGACATGCCTCAAGGTATTCTCTCCCAATCAGAACATCATAATGCTCTGAGAAGTCGTGAATATAGAATTTTTGTTTGCTCGGACAAATTTTGCTTGCTCCTAATCGTATACTTTGTTTTAATTCAATAACACCATTTATGGTGTGAACCTTTAATGTTTCGTTGTAAACTGGAAAATTTAAGCGGTTTGTTTTCATTAGATTTATGGTTGAACCTGTGTCGATGACACATTTTAGAACTTCGTCATTCATAATCAATTTTATGAATGGATTTCTTCTGTTTGTTCCGAGGCTTGCTGATGAAAATTTTCGGATGTATCCATTTTCATCTGCCCACTGTTACTATCTCTTTGACGTTTAGTCGGAGGGTTTGGTGCATTCAAGCGTGAATGGGACTGATTTTGGTAGTTTAAGGGATTTTGGTATCTACCTTGACTTAATTTCTGTTGGAACTCGTGGTGAGCTTTCTGATTGTCTTCGGACTTATTATGCTGTTTATTTTGTGCGTGATAACTCTGATTCGTGTTGGAATAGCCACTTGAAATGGTGGTTGGGTTAGCATTTTGCTGATAATTTCCCATGTTCCTACGATTGTTATTTGGATTTCCCTGAACATTATTATTTTTAGGTTTTTCAGTAACGCTATTTTCATATAATCCCTCTCTTTGAGCTACTTGCTTTAGTTTTTGTGTCGACGTAATGTCGTGTCTGGCTAACATCATGAAAAGCCTATCTGGTAATTTTTTTGTAATAACATCTTTGATTGTGTTATTCATAGCATTTGTATAAAGGGTTGTATTGCTAGGTATATTTTCTAGTGCTAACTTATTTAAAATAACAAAAGATTTATTCTCGAGCTCCTCGATGAACTTACGGACGTTTCCTTGGTAATTCGTGTTGTATAAGCGTCGAAGGAGTTCTTCAAATGGTGTCTGCACTTTGTATTCTTCAATCAATGCGTTTCTCAGCTCCTGCCAAGTGTTGGCTGCTGTCCTTTGTGATATTCTCTGAGCATCTCCTGTGACTTGCAATTCGATGGCTCCGTATAAGATGCTATGTTGTCTAACATCTCGGGTTGGATACAGGTGTAGGATGTAATCTATCCTTTTAATGAAGGCGTTTAGTTGATCCGTTGATCCGTCAAAGCTTGGCACCTGTCTAAGTTGTGAAAGGGCCTGGTTGAGGTGTTGTTCTGATAATTCCATTGTCATCTTGGTGTAATACACTTTTTTTTGAATAGTTTTGAGTTTGTAGGTTTGAACTTTATTGTTCTTTGATTTTGCACTTTTATTTTAAGTTAAAGTTTGTGATGGATTATTGTGTAAATGTTTTTTTTTTTTTTTGTGTGTGTGTCTTAAAAAGACTCAGTAATAACGTATTGCAGGGATCAAACGATATGCAAAGCCAGTCGTTATTAACTGTAGTAGCTTTATTGCCCAAAGGGTCAATATTATTAAGCTACTAATGACCCGAAGGTTCTTGTGCGGATACGTATTCGAGAAAATTTTTATTACACTCCGACAACACTTTCGGTCGCGATTGTGCGTTAGATCTGGGAATTAATTATCCTTTAGCGATCTTTAATTTTTCCCGACGTATCCTACCGGCTGCGCCAATTAAGTTTTACACGTTAGGTTACTATAAAAAAATATATTTCAATTTATTATTTTCACTTAACGGCTACTTTTGTTGAGTACATTCAGATTTGCTTCCCGAATATGAACTGATTTATCTAACTGTTGCGGTCGCTTAGCAAACTTCGCTTTGAGAGAGTTTGAGTCAAAATTGAGTGAAGTTTGAGCTGCGTCAGCAATTATGCGTGGGATAGTACTCTGATGGGAACATTGACAGTGGCGTGATATTTAGGGTGAATTGTTTATGTCTACCAAAGGGGGACAGTTTGATCTTGACCAATGTCGATGTTATCACCAGGCTCTTTGTTTACAATATTAGAAATGTTTATAATTGTGCTTATGCTTATGTGCTAAGTTATGTTAAAGGGTGGGTGCGACTATGGATATGTCACTATATATATATATATATATATATATTTATTTTATATATATTTCCATTAGCATCAGGAGCCGCGTCGTTATAGCCATGTACGCCTGTCTGTTCTCTCAATTTAAAACCTATCGTCGAACACTTTGCATAGTCCAAATAGTTTTCTTTGCTGTAACGTCTTTTCCAAGCTTCTTTCTTTGTTGGCCAACTTTTGTTGCACTTTTAAATGTGGTGTTTCATACAGTGAAAAAGAGTATATAGGTTTTCAAGTTAAGAACTTTTCAATTTCAAATGCACACTCGTAAATGACCGCGTGGCAAAAATTCGTATATCTTCCCATTTTTGTGCTTTTAAAGATCGAAATATATATTTTTTAAGGGACAAATAGGTTGTTAGTTATTTTGAAGAAGCCTAATAACGAAAGGGATTTTTAAAGCCGTAGGCAATCTTTTTTTTAGATATAGAAATAATAAAATCCTTAACACTTAAAAAATCGATAGTTTAGACAATATTCAATTAGCCATAATGTGCAAAAAACAAATTTTATAAAACAATTTTTACTTTTAGAAATCAGAAAACTGAACGCTAATTATAACTTTTAACTTATTAGTATTTCATTGTTTGCCATATCTATTGGCTTCTCATTGGTGTAAATCTCTTTGAAATCGGTTGAGTTTAACGGAAGTGTTAACGAATAAAGTCAGCTTGACCCAAACACAAATATGGCTAAAAGAGATATTTAAGTTTTTTAAAAAGAACTTTGTATACTTAAGATTTTTGTTAAATTTATTTTTTTTTTATTAGATTCTCAAAAACTTTAAAATAAATCGATTTCAATATTGTGTAGTAAATGCTTTGCGTTCTTTGAGTAGCCAACCGAAAAAGTCAGTCTCTAAGAAAAAACACTGAAACACTAAATTGTGCAGTCGATCATAGCCGACTTCAGCTACACTGCCCGGCTATAATGCTGGCTCGTTCTTGGTCTCAGCACACGGCTGTCACATTAATACTTTTTGAAATTGCAATTTAACTTTTATAGTAAGCAGACAGTGCCTGAGGCGCTTTGTCCACGGCAAGCAAAAAAAAAAAAAAAAAAAAAATATAGAGGGGAAAAAATGCGAGAGAAAAAAAAACCGCAACAAATACAACAATATCGCCGTCAGCAGCTCCACTTCATAGTCACGACATCCCTGCCACTTTGCCGGGCCAACTCTCCCGAATGGCTTTGAACAAATCTAGTGGCAAATGCGGCAGTCAGTCCAGTCAGTCCGCTGCAGGACCAACTATAGGTCCTGGTTTGGGTCCTGGTCCAATTCAGCGCTGCCGCCGCCTGACTATTTGCAGCTTATCAATGCCAGGGCAGGGTCCGGCATAGCCGGACGCAGAAGTGGCCCGCACAATACATAAAATAACTCAACAGTTGCGCAGCACAAAAGGCAGCCGGAAGTGTGTGCCATGTGTGTGTATGACTAACTGAATGTGTGTGTAGAACTGTCTGGCTGTGTAAGTGTGTGTGTGTGTGTGTGTATGGGTGAGGATATGAGATAGTTATTGAAAACTTTTCCAGTCAGCGTCAGTGCAATTTTTTATTTTACTTTCATTCCCTTTTTTTCATGGGATTTGCAACGCTGAACTGGGCTAAAATTAAAAGCCCCTTCATGCTGTGCAGAGAATTGTTGCAAAATAGATTTTTATTCGTTTCACACTCGGTGGCATTGAATATGGAAGGGCGCGGGGTTGAAGTGGCAAGGTGGCATTTGGTTGAACGTAAACATAAAATGACTTTAAATGCTGCAAATTACTTAAAGCGTTTACACAGCTGCCCTGGCCAAAAATTGAAATGATATGAAATTGAAAACCAGAAGCCAAACGCGACAATTGTTAACCAGCACACGCAAACTCAATTATGGGGTAAATTAATGTCAGCTTGGTGGGAAATCATTTTCTGGCACAGACAACCATGAAGAAGAATTCATAAATTTATCAAATGCAGTAGTCGAAAACTGCAGATGTTGTAGCCATTAAATTTTATAGCTTGACAGATGAGATTATAACAATGAAGCATCATGCCACGAACTGGCATTTACGCTGCTGTCGACCTTCATTTTGATATTTATCGCCGCATCTTTACGGAATAAAACAATACTATGTATGCTAGACTGACAAAGTTTTGTCAGATGGATTGCGATAACTATTGTTCACTAATATGACATTCTTTTGGCCAGGCTATTGTCAAGTCAGATCGATTAAGTTTGCGATTCTACGAACATTCTCATTAAATACATTGCAATCAGACTGCTTTAAATGTTTATATGCTGTTGGGAATATAAGTTCATCAAGAAAGGATTTGAACAGACAGAAGGATGATTTTTGGACAGCATAAATTATTGTTTCTACGCATTGATCTTGGGAACTTAAAGAGCTACAGTCACCAAATTTAGTATGCGGATTCTCGTTTAGCCTACATAATCCAAAATACATCACTTCTAAAATACTCATCCCATCTTCAATGCCCATAGAAAGTTTGATTGAGTTTGGGATAAGTGCTTTGAGTAACGTAGCTCATAGTAGGCCATGAACGGAACCGCAGGACATAGTACTTAGGTAGGAAAAAGCATTGGTTCAAATCATAAATTGCGGCACATTTTTGTTGGGTTTCTAGCGTATTCAATATTATACCACTAACCAACTATCAATACTATAATATTTTGATACTTATAAAACAAAGGTCTCTTACAAAATTAATAACATTTGATGCGGTGCCTTGGTATATGCGACCACGCATACTTAAACTTTGTGGTAAACTGAGGAAATATAGTCATATTTTTAATGCCGCTGCCCCGTTGCTTTTTGTTATTATTATAGCTGCAATGCAGGGTATAATGAATTTTTTAATAAAAGCTGACAGCTTTGGAAGCAGGAAATAATGCCGGGCCGCATAGTATAACAACTACAACAACAGAGAAATGAAATAATGAAGGGCGGCCACAATGCGGCGGCGTTGTTGTTTTCCCTCTACTCCACCACATGCTCCGCTGTGGCAATATTTATTTTGCACTTAAAATAAAAAAAAAAAGTTTAAATAAACGGCGTCACCTGTCATTTGCATAAGCATCGTCGGCATACTTCATAACAACAGCGCCAACAAAAGCAACATCAGAAAAATGAAAGAATGAATACAGCTCGACTGAGACATGCCCGATCAGAGCTCCCAAAAGTCTGAGAACCTTTTTGGAGGCACAGGTTGGACCATCTCTCTATTGCATATCTTTTTAAGCAAAACTACTATTTACAACCGATTGTCTACAAGAAGAGTCTAACTGAAGAGTCTAAAAACCTACAATTTCAATCGATATGAACCACATAACATAATAGTCCGATTTGATATGATTCTTCAGATATGCTGAAGTATAGTGAAGCTCATTATTGCCATAATTAGTCTTCGTTTAATAAGCTAAGCAACTTAATCATCGACGGATCATTCCTTACGCAGCTTGTTCCTCTCTGACCGATTACGACTTAACTTTTTATAAGTTGATCAAGAATTTATTAAGAATTGAGAGATGTCTCCTTTTATGCCTTACACATTTCGTAAACAAATTACAACACCCTCTAAATAGACTTTAAAGATATAATATTCTATCTTTTTCAATATTGGAGAATATGGCAAGGTATCCATAATATTGTATAGTTGGTTTCCATGTCCGACGAGAACCGACATACAAAATTTGCTCTCTCAAGCTCTTCTAATCCGTTTAGTGGATTTATGAAAACATGCGAAGCACATCAAAGAATCGTTCAAATTTATTAATGGTGCAAATAATTTAGAGCCGACAAAAGTTTGCCTTTTCAATAACCAAACTTCGAAGCGAACCCGAGGCAAATTAATTGCTTCAATGTGTTCAAAATTAGCTTCAAAATAAAATTAATATACCCCTTATACAAAATGTTCATTCAAATTCACTCATAAGTAGCAATAAACACCGCCTGTTGCTGCATGCATCTAAAGCCTTTATATTATGTACTTTAGTAGAACATTTGAGTGCGTCAACGGCTCAACGGCTCGGCGCAGTGGTCCTTAAAGCGGTCCCAGCTCTAGGGATCAAAACTCTTTTCGGCTTGGCTTTTAGTGTTTAATTGTACATATAAACATATATATAAAACCGTAGGAGCTATTAAACTGAAGTGTTCACAATAGTTACATTTTGCTACCGTTAAGATGGGGAAACTTTTTTATGAAACTTTTTTCTTAACCATCCGATCGGCCTCAAACTCGTTTTTAAAGATCTTTGTGAGCGTTCTTAGGTGTCAAAGGCGGGTCAAAGTTGATTCCAACAGCTGGTTTTATATTCAATGCAATTCAAACAATTTTTTTTTAAATATATATAAAGATCAAGATGGGTTAAAGGCTAATATCTGAAATTTTATAAAATTTCCAGTACACATTTTTTATGTAGGTAACATTTTGTTCTTTGCTGTTGAATTTTAAATCTAGTTCACTGCGCAGCAAGTGTAGAAACGTGAAATACGTCTATTTGGTTAAGCCTCGAATTGTTTTGCGTTTGTTTTTGTTACGTTTTATTTCGTTTCGATTTGTAAGCTTTTTTATACTCTACTAGGGTAAATAGGGCATATTGGTTCTGTGAAAATGCATTCAACAGATTCTAACAGGCATTTCCGGGGCACCAGAATTTTTTCCTTTTTTCGATATCTTCCTCCGCTTCTTACAACTCAACAGCTTGGACTGTTTTTGCAAGTAATCGAAATTAATATAATCGTAAACGAGCTATCTATCATCATCTTTATAGTCATCATAGACATCGCCAATAGTTGATGAAAATGAACGCATTTGGCATGTTGATTAAATTAGAAGGATGCTTTAATCAAATGCCATTGGATCGATGGATGGATCGCAAATAAAAAACATGCAAATTTAATTGAATCGTGGAAATAAAAAATAAAATAAAAAGTTAAATAACAGTGCGATAGTCGAGTTTGTGCGACTAGAGGTAACCCTATATTCAGCGCCGAGATAGTCTAACCTGCATTCGATCATTCCTTTCCTTTCCTTTCTCTGCATATATATATATATATACTATTATATATATTACTATATTACTTATAGGGTTGGCAGAAGTAGGTAGTACTAACTTTTGCAGAGACACTTTTTACCCATTTTACAAATTTTTAATGTGTACAGGGTACAAATAGCATGCGCAAGCGCACATAGACATTTCGATAAATAGGAAACCAGCACATAGAGCAATTAAATTAATGGCATTTTGTAATATTTATTAATCAAACGTTTAAAAATATTCCACATGAACAGTTTTCCACATTCGACGACGAACTGCGAGCTAACATAAATTTCTTGTCAACATCATCCATCAAATGTCTCAGAGTAGCTATATACACATGTGTGTGCGAGTGTGTGGATGTTGTGAGTGGACGGAAGGTGGTGTGGATTTGGATCTGGGTGTCACGTTTCACGTCAGTTAGGCGCAGCTTTGATAGAGATACATACACAAACACCTGCCAATGTTAATATGTACATTGTACATGGAGAACAAAAAGTTTTGTAAATTGTCCAACTTTCAGCAGGCTAAATTTAACTGCGAACTTTCTTGCTGAATTATAAAAATATTATTTAATTAGAATATTGGGTTTCATCCATTGTTCGACAGGAAAAAAAAAACTTTTTCTATTATAGATTGCGAATAAACAACTTAACCTGAATTTTATAATTGAAGCAGGAAGACATATAAGTCTTACCTTAATTCATGAGTATCGCCTAATACGTTTATACTTATATAAAATTCGCTTTTTTTTTCTCTCCATCTGAAGCGGAAAATAAACTTGATCCGCGTTGGGTATTAGAGAGCATGCATAGCGGATATTAAGCGTTATTGCCTGGCGCCAAGTTTTTAGATTTAAATTGAAAATAACTTTTCCAACCTTTTCCTGCCCGTAATAAAATTTAAAACTTTCCCCACCATTTTGAGCCAAAATTTACATTCAGCGAAATGGATTTCCGCAATCAGTGAATCACGTTTTAAATAGAGCACAACATAGATGTTGGCATTGGGATTGCGATGGTTTGGACATAAAACAAAAAATTGTATTCAAGCGTTTACCGCACATTTATCGTCAATCGGGACACCCGATTATATATACGAATGATTGTTTGATGATATAGACAACCGGTTGAGAAATTTCCCAAAAACAGAACCTACATTCTGCCTAGGCCGACAGTTTGCGGTAAAGCATTAAATATTGTGAAAAGTCAACTGTGCTTTGATTTGTTTACAAGAATTAGGTATGTTAAATTGACTTAATGTTGTTTCGAGTTAAATACCGGATAAATTACAGCCACAAAGTCAAGAAATTCTTTGATGCCTTTTAAGATTTGCTTGTTTCAATTTAAGCTCATTTCTAAGTACCCTGCTCCAATATATATATATATATATGTAGAAGAAAGACTTTCCTGTGTACACTTGAGTGCGCGAGTGTGTGCACCAACTGTGTAGCACAATTTGGTGCCAGCTGCAAATGAATATGGGAAATAATTTCAAGATGACAACTGAGGGAAGCATTTAGCGCGTTAGCGATTCTTTGAAATTTGCTGCTTATGACACGCCCACGCACATAAATTGTTGCTGCTTGGCTTAATTTTCAACTTGAGCCTTCGGTTTTTATTATTTTTTTTATACTTTTTTTTCGGCAGCCGTTGCAGCCAGCAGGGCGTCAAGTGAGAAGCTTGAGATGAGATGAGGCGCAGAGTCTTGCAAAAGTTACGTCAAGAAAATTAGGTAGAAAAACACAAGTATGTATATAAAATGTTTTTATATTTGTGTATGTGTATAAGCATATGTACACAGGCACACACAAACACACACACACACACACACACAGACGCACATACAGTTTAATTGATGAGCATAAGGGATGTAAAGTGAGTTGTTTGCGTGTCAGTTGCTTGACTATTTCATCTTGAAGTGCGCACTTCACTCGTGTAATTTGCTTCAACACACGCAGCCACACACACTTACGCACACCCACATACACACACACACACACACGCACACCAGCATAGTGGCTGCTATTAGGATACACGCACGTGCTTGGATGTGCTGACATTTAGATTGAAAAACGAGAGCCGAAAGCAAAGGCAACATATAATCGAAAAATGCCAGACGGAATAATACAAAGCAATGTTTTCATTTGACTGCCGCCAGAGGGCGTTACAGGTGCGCGTGCTTGTATATATGTATATAAATACAATATATATGTGTATCACACTTAAATATATATAGCTGTGTGTGTGTGTGTGTGTGTGTGTTAGTGAGTGCGTGTGGCAAGCGAAGTGAATTGAAGCGTATGCTAAATTTTTATTGAAGTGCATACAAACAAACTGACTCCAAGGCAAAGGCAACGTTGCTCCCAGACCGTCGCCCTGTTGACAGTGGCGGCCCTTTGGGTTAGGCAACGTCTGGCCGCTCCCTGGTAATTTTCCTGTGTCGCTGCTCAAACAGCAACAGCAGCAGCATCAACAACAACAACAACAACACTGTTAACAACAATAACCGAAAAGAAGTTGCCAGGAAGCAGCTGGCTTAAACACAATTTAAAACGTTGCCAAAGAGCGAGCAGAGTTACATTAGCTTTGACATTGTAGCTGCACGAATTTCGCATACTCTATTATTAAAACTATATAAATACGGAACACGCACTCTACTTATTATTAAATCTTATATATATATAATATACATAGGATTTTAGCATAAACGAAATTAACATTTTACAACGAAGAAATAAATTAATTTACTCAAAAAAAGTTTTTTTTTTAATTAATTCAAAAAATCAAATACTTGAAAATAATAGTTAAATATTATAAATAATATAATATAACAGTTATATATACATTTTATTCATAATTTAACAATTTTTTTAAATAAATAAAAAAATGTAATAAAAATGTTTTCACACGAAATCTGACAGAAAACCAGTTGCTCAATTGAATTTTGGGCATACAAAGGGTATCCATAGGCTTATAAAGTAAATCAATCTTACTCCGCCCACCAATACACTGCAAACAATTGACGGTCTTGAATATTATAGGTCAATAGTTGCATAGGGTACCCATAGTTGGGTGTGTAAGTGGATCGAACAAATTATTGCTTACAATCAATAAGGATGTATACGATATATCAGCTGGAAGTTGGCGTCTTTGGCTAGTACAGGGTATTGATACGTCACGTTGACGCGAACAAGGATGGCAACACAAAAGTTGAGTTCAAACACTCAATCATTTTTACACCCCAGCTACTACAACAACAGCAAACATTTGTTGTCAATAAATGTGTGTATGTACAGACACTCACACACACATATATGTATATATAGCTGTGTACACACATACACACACACACACACAGACACACCCTTGAAAGAGTGTTGACAGTGTACAACAATACAATAATAACAAAGCAGCCAGCATCCACCCGCAGCAACAACAGGTGCAGTGTACCGTATTTGACTATAAATAAATTTTAAATATTTTTTGCGAGCTGCCGCAAAGCGTTTGGGCTCCCACCGGGCTGGGATGAGTTGGCTAGGAGGAGTTTGGGCCAAGTTTGTGTGAGGGGCCGTCGCGTGCGGTTGGTATAAACCTGGGCAGTGGCACAACTTAAACAAAATGGCTGACATTTAGCTAGCGGAAATGTGTATCAGGAGAAATTTCGTAACCTGTTTTTCAGGGGCAATCGAAAAATAAATTAAAACCAATAAAATTTCTTCAGACGTGGGTGCTTGACTAGCAGATACCCTGTAGTCAGATCTGAAGTTGCCTTAGATACATTCGTGCTTTCCTGGCTGGCATTTAGCTAGCAAAAATCCGCTTGACTACCCGATACTCTGTAACCGGATCTGAAGTGGCCTTAGATACATTCGTGCTTTCCTAGCTAGCGAAAATTTACATCATCTTTTACAGATTTGTAAAGGGTATGCATTGCATTTAACGATATAGACTTTCTGAGTTTTCAAGCATATTTTCGCACAACTCAATTTCATGAGTCACTCGAGCAGACACTGTTAAACAGCTACAAGAATGTAACTCAGTTATTGGCCAACACTTAAATCAACTTCAAGCTGCGTTGTAACACGAGGCTAAGAGTAGCGACACGCACGCTTCGCTTAAATATTTATTATTAAATATAATAAATAGAAATATCAATAATGTAAAATCGATTTACATTTATTTATACCCATTCGTATACCAACCAATATCTAACAACATTGTATCTACACACAAATACACAAGTGCGTAACATAAATAGATATGTAGCCCGAGTTAGAAATATTATTTGTATAGCTTTCCATATTTAGCAGTTGATTAGTGTACTTGCCGAAGCACAGGGTATCTCCAGGGCTAATTCTCTCTACACGCACAATTTGAAATTCCGTTTTTGTTGCTGTAGATATTATTGATGTTTTTGTTGACTTGAAAGACGTTCCATTAGCTTTGGCTGTACAGCACGTAGTCAGCCCACGCCCCCAGACTTGTTTTCTACTGACACTAAAGGACGTTACCAGCAGCCGAACTGCATGTTTTTGTTGTTATTTTCTTATTTTTTTCTTATTTTTTTTGGTACTTTTGTCGTTGTTATTTTACTGCACGTGCATTTAAATAAGTTGAATGAAATTAGAATTTGATTGACATTTTCACTTAAATGAGTCGAGGTGACAGCGGCCGCTACGTGCTGCCCACCTAATAAATATTGTTTGCGATGCGCTGTCGGACTACATACAAACAAACATACATACATACATACATGCCTACATACATACATGCATGCATACATACATGCATACATACATGCATACATACATGCATACATACATGCATACATACATGCATGCATGCATACATGCATACGTACATGCAACATGCATACCTGCATACATACATGCATACATAGATGCATGCATGCATACATACCTGCATACACACATGCATACATACATACATACGTACGTACGTTCATACATACATACATACATACATACCTACATACATGCATACCTACATACATACATACCTACATACATACATGCCTACATACATACAACCCTCACATACATACCTCACACATGTAAGAAAATTGTAATGCAATAATTCAATATTCATTTTATATCCTTATCCCATTCAATATATGTAAGAAACGGAAATCTAATAGGACACTTTAAGTCAATATTTAATACATTTTTGGCTTAAGTTTTAACCTAAGGATAAGTTTTGTAAAAGCAAATTTTGGAATAAATTTGACATCAATTAAGAAATAACTCAATGATTCCAGAAAACAGATACTTTTCGTAAATTAGTAATAGGGAGGAGTATATTATATTTTTACCAAACGATTTTGAATGTGTAATTGATCTAGCAGCTAAGCCATGATGTACTCAGATTAAAAAATTTGTTCAGTTTGGCAAAGTCGCAAAATTTCCGGCTAGATTTACGGTTCGATTCGTAGTAAGAGAAAATGTTAGGTCCGGACTCGAACCGATTCGGCTCAAAACCTGTTTTAAGCTTTGTTTCTTAGCTTGTAAATGATTTGCATTTGGCAACTGAAACTCTGCTGGAGCTTGATTTTTGGCCATTTTAATTGAATGAATGTTAAATCTTGTGCATTATTCATGTATTTGATGTCAATGCTAGACACAACGAACACAATAACATCAATCCCCTCATAAGTGCGGTCAAAGTAATTTACAAATTGCCAATTACACAAACAGCCTGCTCTCAACTTATCGACCGACCGGACCGCTCGTCAAAGCCCTATTCCCAAATTACGTTAATGAATTTGAAATACGCGCTACTCTGAGCATAGCAAAGGTTAAACATCCTTTCAGACGCTGTTTGTTAATACTTTGATGCTGATGTGACATATAGCAATGCATCATGAATCGTAAGGGAACAGGTTCGTGCGGAATTCCTTTAAGCGATACTTGAGCTAGAAATACGATGTTCTTAACACACATATATATTTATCATTCTGTAAAGGTCGGACATGCATACATTTATCATTTCAAGTAATCCTAGTTTATAGGGCCTAAACAAACGGAGGACATGCAAGCAATACATGATAAGTACAAATGTGAAAAGATTCAACTGCAGAGTAACTTCTAGTTCTCTTCCTTTGCCAATCTGCAACATAATTAATGATAATGCCAATATGGCTATTCATATTATCTTCTCGTTTATTAATAATAATTTGTTGGATAACATCGAGCTTGGCCTCTGCTTCAACGATTCCACCCTTAAAGTTTGGCGACTGCAACCGAATGCAGCTACTCAATTATTCAAGTTAATTGACACATGTCACTGGCATTTGCTGTTGTCTACAAATTCACCCTATTTTTTTTATTTATTTTTTTTGGTAAAGTGCAGATTTTTTGTTGTGCTTAAAATGTATTTCACAATAAATAAAATAGTAACTCGATAATGGCATTTATGGAAGGGATTATGATTGTAATTGTTTTGGCTACGAGCCACGTCAAATTTAATTCTTTCTTGATGAAAAGAGTATTGCGGTGACAAGATATATAAGGACATGCTCTAATATAGGTCGTACCAAAGATATATAAATGTTATTTGACGTGTACGATTCGTCAAACTCCGTTTGACATCGAACCGGTTTGAGCCCATATTTTTGTTTGACAAAAATCGAGTCTTTGGCCAAATAATTGTGTAAAAAACAGTCGAACTCTAATCTAAGCATTAAAAAAAAAAACATATAATTAAAAACATATTTTTTAATTTAAGATACTACTGAGAGATTTACTAACTAACTATAATAAATAAAAAATATAAAAAACATTAATTTAAATTACAATAAATTCATAAATATGCAAAACCAGGTTCACGAACCGAAGCAGAAGGCAAAGCATAGGTCAATATAATTCCCAAATTATACTGCGTTAGGCAAAGCTAAAATAAGTGAGAAGAATTTATTTATTATTTATTCATGTTGAATTGAATTACCATGGCTAAAAGTTAAATTGATCAAACTGTCGGAAAAGTTTAATAAAATCAAGACATTAAATAGCACATAAAAAAAATAAATATGTTTATATGTCAGTACTCTTCTCTGCGGATTTCTCTTTTACAAACAATTTTGTATCAAAAGAAAATCAGCTCACGTTATGTCAACAAATAAACAATTTGCATTGTTTGGCCAACGTGGTGTGACTTCTATCAGAAATTCAATATCAACAGTTTGTCGTGTGTGTGTGTGTGTGTGTGTGTGTGTGAGTGGGTGTGTGTGTTTAATGTGTGTGTGTGTGTGTGTTGTCCTGTGTGCTCACTTCGACATTGTCAAGATAGCTGGCGACCTTGAGGACAAGTGCTGTTGAGTGCCTGCCAAGCATTTTAGAGCGCACACTTTTCGACACTTTTCAACACTTATGCCGCATAGTTCAAGTGCACACCTATACATATGCACACACATGTATGTAAACACTTATGTACACCCGAGATACTTGTGCATGCATACACGCACACACACACACACACACACACACACACTATATATATATATATATATATATATATATAGAAGCAACAGATATAGCACTACCCATCTATATATACATATGCATATATATGTTTGTGAAAGCGTCCATGTTGTGGGATTGAAGGAAAAAAAATGGCACTTCTTTAAATAGACAGCATTACGCTCCAGCTGAACTCAAAGCCGCCCCTTCGCCTGGCCCTCCCTCACCCACTGTGTACACAACCATCCTGTTGCAGGCCAGTTCGTGCGTTTTGTGAGAGCTTTATGGCTTTGCCTCCTGCCACACACTTATTCATTAATGTCGCCAGCTGCCCACTTGTCTAGCCTCAAGCCACAATCTCCCTTCCTTATCACGTGCTGCCTCCAACTGCTGCGCTCATTGTGAATCATATTTGGTAATGCTCAAATTCCCCATAGAGAGATCCTTATTTAAGTTCATTTTTGGCTCTCAGCGGAAAATTACAACATGTCAGAACGGATGCAACCAACTGGGCAATACTCTGTTCACTGCCTACTAAGCGATTAAATGAGCAAGGGAAGAGTATGTTTAATTAGTAGAGAATTAAATCCAAGACTGCCATCACAAAGCAGTCACACGAGAAGTGCAGCTGTAGAAATCTGTTTGTATTCTTTACTATAAACTAAACCTTGGGGCAAAGTTAATCGTAAAATTGAGCTGCTGCACTATAATTTTGATTATGGCCAAGGCTGAAACCAAATCCACGTTTCATCGGGTTTACTAACCAAGCCATGGCAGGATGTTGTCAACGACCATCTATTTTGAATGTTTAGTTCTGGCTACCATATGCCAAATCAAATCTACAATAAGAGCTTATTAAAATGGTCCCGATGACAAAGGATACACTAATCGATATATATGCAGTATATATTACGTACATACTTGTATATGTAAAACATGTACAACAATCCTCATTTAATCAAGCCACACTCTTAGACACAATTCTGTTCAAGCCAGGGCAATAGCTAGTTGGCATTGCTTGCTGTTGCCAGGAAATCGAAACGTTGTCCCCAGGATAACAGAGTGAATTATTTTGCGACTACTTGTAATGATCATGTCGGAAAAAAAAAACAGGAAAAAATACAGGCAGCCCAGCTAGGAATGAAGCAAAATCAACAGTATGAACTAATAAAAATTGCTATATGCTCTGGCTGCATTTGGGATTGGCTCTCAGGGGAGTGAAAACAAAGGGTGCATTGCCGTACGAAATGCATTTTGCGTCAATTGCCAAGCAGTTGGCGAAACCAAAGTCCGTAGAAGCCATTCGAAGCCATGAGGCATACCCAGCGCGTAGGCACACGACAAGACCGCCATGCTGTTCCCTGAGGCAAGCCAATCAATGCAGTGAAATGCACTGGCTGCCACTGCTAGCTGCCACCACACACACACACACACACACACACACGCACACACACACTCAAGCACACACAGTCACACAACATAATTGCCAACTTACCAAAGTACGCTATGAAAGTTTTCGCAAACAAGCAGCAAGTTGATATTTGCAGAACCTTGATTCTGATTTTGATTTTGTGATACACGTGGCCACCATATTACAAAAGCAAGAGGCTGACTCTGGCATATAAAATCCAATTCGAGCCATTGTTGAGCTCCACAAACAAGAAAAACCACAACAAATAAAATATCTTGAGTGTTTGACCAGAAGCTGGTGCAAAACTATATATGAAAAATGCTGTCTGTAGATCCCAATGAACGACAATCCTTAGCAGCACAGTGAATCGCAAATCGACTCAGTTTCTTAAGATGTTCACGAATAAATAATCTATGGTAAATGTTTATCTTGAATACACACAATTATAAACAGTTTTTAGCTCAGCCTGAAAAAATAAAATCTTGTATCTTTAAGATTCCTGAAATTAAGCGCAATTTAAACTTTTATGTTCCATGTTCAAATTCTCAACGAGTTATTGCTGTGAACATACCTAATCGGTACAGTTACTCAAAATGCGACGGATTTAACAGCTGGAAGCAAAGTTTGGAAATCAGAAACACTTAGCATGCAGATGTTACAATTACTACCCACCCGCCCGCGCATTCGTGGCCACAATTTAAACTCTAAATCTATTGCATATCTAAGGCTTACAACTTTAACACTAAAAAACTACACTAACAAGAAATTGAACCTTAAAGAGAGACAAAACGCGCAAATGTTCGGAACTAGCACACATTAATTGGATACAACCGACTGTGCAATACTCTGCTGACAGGTTAGTTACAGCTTAAGTGAGCCGAAGAGAGTTTGATAACTTGCGATACCTCTCTAACTTCAAGCTTTAACTTTACGAACTATCGATTTTTGCGATACGTAGTAACGGCGGTGGGCGTGGCGTGGGGAATTGGTTGAAGTTTAAGGCTTCAATGGCAGCAAAAAAAAATTCCTTTCATACCGTCAGTAAGAAGGTCATTGCACATAACCAATACAATTTATTACACTTTTTGAACAGAGTATTAACAAGTAAATAAAAAAAAATAGTTTATAGTCTCTTTGAGAGTGTCCAGCTAGGAAATACCCTATTTTTTTAGCAGCTTTAAGCATTGGTGTTTCTTTTTCTATCGAGTTGAATCATTTTATGAAATTATATAAGGTTGACCTCAGGGTTGACCAGCGGCGCTATACCAAGATTGGGCTATACATGATTTGTGCTACGTTTAGCTCTAATAATTTCTGAGGGATGTACTCAAAAATTGATAAAAGAAGTGGATATACAAGAATCAATAGGGTCTCAGATCTTGCCGATCACGAGAACAGACAGAGCCTCATGTTTATATCGATTTAGCTCGTTATCCTTATCAAGAATGTGTCGAGTTTATATGGAAAAGAAGCTGATTAACTTTGCCTGTTATACATTAACATGCATAAATCCATTGTGTTCAACTTATTTTGCATGTGTACAGGGTATAAAAATGAAAAACACACAACAGTATCCTTTGACAATTGTGCAATGTAAATGACATTTTTGCTCTGCGGCTGCTGTGCTACCTACAGGAATGGCGGGAAATGCGGGCTGCGAGTTTGGCCGTAAATATTGGCACGCTTTTCATTGCCATTTTTGCTAGCGGCTTTGCTGTGTGTATGTGGCTGTCGATAAGGGTATTGGTGGGTAACTGCTCCTGTGTGTATGTGCGTGTGTGGGTGTTCGTGCACGCGCGCGTATTTGTATGCGTCTGTTATTGGCCCTGTTTGAGCAGCCAGTTCTTGCAAGCTCACTTAACTTTCCAATTGTTTTTGCTGCTGGTGCTGCCGTTGCTGTTGTGGATGCCATGTCGAGCGTAAAATATTTGGCCAGGCAAACAGGCTACCATTACAGCTGCCCAGGGCACCCCAACCCTTTCCCGCTTTTAAAGGGGGTGCGACGTAATTAAAAGAAGCAACAAACAACAACAACAAAAAAAAAAGCACAAAATAAAAAGGGCAATACGGCGTCAAATTAAGCGTGCCCAAAACAACAAACAAAAAACGAGCCGAGGCAACTTAAATACATTTCGGTCTCAAGCTTAAAGTTTGGCTATCAAAATGAAAGGAATTTCCGCAGCTTCTTTTCAAATTCATATCCATAATTTTTCGTCTTGGCTATACAATTTTTTATGCGTATTTTAAATTTATTCATAACTGAAAGATGCATAACTTTTCCTTTTTGCTAACATTATTTACTTGCATATACTTATATATGTTTTAACATTCAGTTTGCCTTAATCCATTTATATTTTTTATTCCCCATTCGATTTTAATCAGCTTACTTTTTATATATCCACGAGCCAAGGTTATAAGCCTGAGTAGGCAGTAAGAGTGTCTACCACAAAGTCTTTAAGTTGCTTCACAATTTGGTGTAGGTGGTGAATTTTATTTAATTTTTAAATAATTCTAAAAGTATTCGTTCTTGAAAATCCTCACAAGAACCAACTGCACTAGACTTCAAATGGTGCATTATCTTTGAAGCAGCTTCCAATGCGAAACGCTTCAGACAAGCACAGCACAGCAGCGTTACCATTTCACCTAACCAATACACAGTTCTTTACTTTAAACAGACCTTAAGTCAAGTCACATGTCGAATAACCTGAAAGTATTAAAAGCATTTCAGCAAAATGTTGCACATAGCCAATACACCCTACTCACGTTCCGCACAGAGGATAAAATCAATCGCAACACAAAAATAAAACTGAATACACTCTTTCCATGTGAAGCCTAGAAAAGTTCAGTGCTTGTCTGGGATAAAACTGGAAAAGTATCGTAAACGAATCAACGAATGCTTAACATGCACACAGATGCTCTTATACCCAGCTGCCACTTTTCATTGCCATTCCAAAAGCAACCAGGATATAATGCGAACCACTTTGTACTAAGGTGCTCTCCTCTGAGCGCACTTCACTAAATTGGCCAGCATTTTTTTTTTCCTTTGCTGGTGCAGCTGCAGCTTTCCAAGCACCCTACAAGTTTGCCATTTGACGTCCTTCTATCTGGAGAGTTGCCTGCGGGCACGTTGGGAGGGCAAAGGGCAACTGACTAACTGCATTCCGTCCGCTGACCTCTGGCTGAGTATGCCAGCAATTCAGTTTTAAATATTTATGTGTGCTGGAGAGAATGTAAGTAAAAGTAGAAGTGTTTAATTGATGCCACTCGGGCATTAAAATTGCAAAGTATCCTTCAAAAATGCACTTTTTACTTCAAAGTAATGCAAAATGTGAAACAAGTAGGCACAATTCTTTTTCGTTTTTTAATTTGTTTTTTAACTAAATCGCTTCAAAATACAAGAATTTATATCATATTTCAGGAGGAGTTCAATTTGAAGCATAATTGAGATGAATTGAGAATTGACTTGTTTTTAAACATTACACAATTTAAACTAAAACTTCGGTTCAATGATATGCGAACTTGGGTTCCCGAACAGAACCTAAAGACAATCAATTGAATTCAAACCGCGAGCGGAACTAATTGATATTTTCTATTGGGCTTGCAGCCAGGGCTAAGAGAGACTAAATTTATGTTACGCCTCTTCCGATTGAATACATTTCTCCATAGATGAAGTCTAATTTTATGCCTTAGGAATTTGAAAGCCAGTTATGGTTAAAATAATTGCTCTGCATGGTCCCCTTTCCAACTATGCCAAGGCATAGCACGCCTTATGCATTTTTTATATTTTTTTTATTTTTTATATTTATCATTTACGAATTTTATGAATATAGGATATTGCGAAATTTTACAAAATAGGTTGAATAAGCCATAAACTATATTTTTAGCATGTGTTACACACAACCGGCATTCAAGAGCAGCTGCAGGTTGACTTGAGTGTAGTTCGTGGCTTTAAGGTCTATTTATAAAGCAATGTCAGCGATTGTTCGTGTTTGAAGGCGCACATATATATATATATGTATATATTTATATAGATTTATATATATATATTCATATAGCTCATCTGCATCAAACGCGTTGCCAGAGTCGTGCAAAATCGTGCAAAGTGTCTGTAAACATTTATTTCAAAAATGTATGAATATTGTTCTCATGCAATAGCACAACAGCAGCTGTTAGGGCGTGTGTGTGTACGGGTGTGTGTGTGTGCGCGTTGTTGCTGTGTGTTTGCAAATTCTTTTGAGCTTGCAAATGTGCAGGCGTCACATTGTTTATGTTGCTTGTGTGTGAGTTATTGTTGCGAGACATGATACTTTTTGTATTATGTAGCACGCAGCGCATTACAAATGACAGCCGCCTGTCACATACCCATAACAAACATTCGCACACAACACACACACACACACACACACGCAGGTCCATTAGTGTTGTTGTTATACTCTTGTAGAGGGTATCATAATTTTGTCACTTAAATGTTTCAGGCACAGAAGAAGACAGACATTGCCAACAACCTAGTCAATTTGACCATATCCGTCAGGCCGTCTCATCTGTGTGTTTATATTAAGAAAAGTCTCTCAGTTCAAGTTTTTCCAGATCGGATCACTTTATTTTATAGCTGCCATAGAAAGGATCAATCGAACTATATGTATTTGTACAAACGAGCTCTATTTAAAGACATTTTAGACTAGGACTGCATTTAAAAGTTTTTGCGACTGATGGCCTGATTCCTCTATGCTCAACATTTCTTACATTTACAAACTTCACCTTCTGCGATTCAATTAGCAGGTAACATATGAATGGCAAAAGTACCGCTTCTTTATCGATACGAAATTCGTTAAATCATTTTTCGCAAATATTAAATTTATTGCAAATGTGAAAAATGTGGTTTCCTAGGAGAAAACGAAGAGGCAGCATGCGTGACATTCGCAAAAAAAATGTATAAAATGTTATTAGCGAAATTAGGCTAGGGCCTACTATATCATATACACAGCTCTAAAGGAAGAATCGGTCGAAAGTTCCTTCTTGTTCAACCTCAGCAGTTACGAGCTTTGCAATTCTGAATATCAGACAGCTATATCATATAGCTGCTATAGGAACAAGCCTAAGGCTTTGCTTATAAATGCAATTGTTAGCCATATGTCAGTAAGGGTATTTAGCTTTCGGCGTACCGAAGATAGTCGTTCGTTTTTGTTGTTTTATTGTTCGTAGCTGCTCTTGATATCATGCACATACACAGACGTCGGCATTAGTTAGTCCTGGTGGCCTCTGCTACTGTTGTTGACACATTTTAGCCAAATCGATGGCAGCCAAGTGAATTATGGCCACATCCTAACCAAGCTGTTGACCTAACTGGTTACACACAGGCACACCTCTACCCGCGCGCGCCTTCACTTTGCTCGTTATTTAATTATAATTATAATTACAATTTTTTTTACTTTCTTTCGCTATTTTTTTCATTTCTCTTATGTCTTGGCAAAAAGTTTACTCAAATTGTGTTGTCATCAATTGGGCTTGGACTGGGGTTTTTGGGCGGCACACGACCGGATTTCGGGTCAATGTTGTTTTTCGTGTAATCTGGGCAAAAAATGCAATTATAATTTCATATTTCAATTAATGTAAAAGCAACAACGACCGCAACGATCGAAAGGGGCAGCGATTTTTTCATATATATGTATCTCTGAGTTTCCAGGCAGTGTAGGAAATGCCCTACAAACGAATGAGTATTCGAATGAAGTACATATGCATAGTACTTTTTTCAATAAATATTCGACTAGAGAATCAGTTGTACCAATAACTAAATGGGTACTTTTTTTCGCATAGTCATATTTGTAGTTATAAACCTCGGTACGCCGAAGATTTGAAGCCCTTACGTAAGTGCTGAGTTTGCTGAAAAATACAAGAGTTCAATTTTCGACCGATCGTTCCGGTTCCGACATATATATGTTCTGCGTGCACCAGAAAGAGAAACGCATGCAAGAGACTCGGTTGCTGATACTGACCTAGAATATATATATATTCTATATATATGAGGCTGACAAAACTAAAATACCCTCTGCAAGGGCATAAAAAGCAAATAAGATCTGAATATATAATTATGAGCATCATCAGTTGATATGCTGCTTCAACAATTAGTTATTAACCCAAATTAAACACAATTTGTAGATGTATTTCAGGTGAGCTCAGGTACAGGTTGATTTAAAACGTTGGTCGAATTTTAATATTAATTCATTCTAAATCGGAATTTATATATATGAAAATATGTCTTTAAAATGACAACGGACAATATTTATGGCATGCATATTAAATTTGTGGTTTTTAATATAGAAGCTGATTATTCACAAAAGCTGAATGAAAAAAAATGTAAATATATATAAAATATATAAAACATTGTTCGGGCAAAATAATTAAAATGTGGTTTATGCTTCCAAACGCCAAAATTCGTGTTTATTTTCCTCAATTGTTTTTTTTTTTTTTTCTGTCTGTCACATTTTTATCTTCGCACGAAAATAAAGTCAAGCTATTTATTAATATATATATTATTTTTATGATCAATTTTATGCATATATAAGATACATATACAAAGATGCTACACACATATGCAACGCAAACACACACAATCACACTCTGTAAATATTTGCTCGCAACAAAGAAGTTTATTTAAATTTCGCATACGCCTAGTTAGCCAACCCGTTGTTACTTTGTGAATCTCGTGGCCATTTCGCCTTGGCCCTCTGTCTGGGTACTGAGAGCTGAAATGACTATTTGGCTTAGTGGAAAACTCGTTGCGCCTGAAAAGCCACCAAAGACGTAAGTACAGTAATATTGCCTTAGAGCAGCGCCCCGACTGCCCATAAATAATTGTCGCTGGCTGTTGTCGTCGTCGTTGTTTTTTTCTTTATATATAATTTTTTTTTTGTTTCATTTTATTTTTGCTTTCTTTTATGTTAAAGAGGTTCTCGGAGGGCAGGTCTGCCGCCGAACATTTTAATGAGATTTTTGATTTCCAAAGAAATTCAAAACGTAACGTTCAAGTTTAGCCCGTTCGGGATATTGGTATCTCCTTTTCCCAATATTTCTCTCTCGCCCGCTCGCGCTGGTCTGGCCCGACAGGCAGCCAAGTTAATTAGCAAAAACAGATAACGTCGCATATATATATATATATATGCATATATAAATGAAAGGAGCAACCGGCATCTAAGGCCATCTAGAGTCTGGTAGGGGACTGGCTCTAACCCTCGCGCCCGCCACACCACCTCACAGCCCCTCACACACAAATTCTGCCCATCAGTCACTTAACCCAGCGGCGAGTGGGCGGGCGGGCGGCAGGCAAATCGGGCGAACGAGCAAAGAAAATGATTTATTATCTGCGAAGGCAGTTAAGTAAAATTGCTTGAAAATTGTTTGGGCAAACACCAGTTGGACCTCGTTACGGCCACAGTTACAGTTACAGTTACAGTTGCATTTACAGTTACAGTTACAGTTACATTTACAGTTACATTAAGAGAAGCCGTAACTCCTTATGTTTATGTTTTTTGTTGATATTTCTTCAAAGCTAATGAAGTGAAAAACCCACACAGCAAGTTCTTACTTTGATGCCAACCAAGTCTTAGATGTGTCTTTTGTTCGTGTTTTGCATACTTCAAGGCGTTATTTGCGTTCATTAAATTTAAGCTAGAAAAAAATTTAGAGACAAATTCAAAATGCACGATGTTGATTTTCGAAAGCCAAGTAATTTAAATATCACCTAAATGCTTGCAAAGGAACTTAAGTAAATAAATATGTAAATAGACAATATAAATAGAAAATGCTTATACGACTAGCAAAAGGGTTTCCATACCCCGTTGAAATTTACTAAAAGGGTTATCTGAGATTATAGGAAATGGATATCAGAGATCATAGAAGCCAAATCTTCAAGCTAGGAATGTAGCTGTTCCTACTGCAGGTACAATTTACTGTGAATTCCTCAAAATTTATTATTATCGATTTACAGATTCGATTTTTCTTAGGCAAGTTTTTGGGGCTTATATAGTCCCGTTACCATCAAGTGGTATATAAGTAGTACAGTTTGTATAAACAGTTTTGAAATGTTATCAAGCTAGTTGCAAGGTATCTCTGGGTTGAGTTGACTCACAACTGGAACATTCGGACTTAATATACAATCTAAATATACATATCGGAAATAACCAAATGTCTTCAATCTTACCGTTAGATTATTTAACTTTAAAAATGTTGTAGAAATTCAATTTCAAATAATATGGCACCTAAAAAACACAATTTGAATACGAATTATCTATCAAACTTCAATTATTTAGCCCCCTTATACTCACTTTTCTTGCCTAGATTTGTATTTGTTGTTTTTGTTGTTAGAGCTTATCTCGCGTAGAATTTGAACAGGCCTACGAATTCTTGGCAACAGCGTGAAACTGATAAATTCTGCTCGATTTATTAAATTCAGAAAATCAATTCAAAACTTTCGAATTTCGACTATGCTCAGCTAACAATTGCCGAGTTAAATGTAAACACCTTTTACTTTGGCACGGCAAAAAAAAAAGAACAACAAACAACACACACGAGCACTTATTTACTTTTGTTTTTTTTTTTTCAAATTTCAACCGTTAGGCGTACGCGCGTGTAACAGTTGTTCTTGTCCCCTGACGTTCAAATCATTGACTGTCACTGATGCTGAGCCAATGCTTAAGCTGCTGCCTGTCAGAGAGAGATAGAGAGACTGAGACTGAGCCTGAACCGAATCGCACGAGAGTCTGTTGACGAATGATTTTGAAATCGCAACGATGGACTCGAGTCCACAAGCATCCGTTTACAAGTCGTTGTACACTACAGAGACGCAACAGTGCCGTAAAAGCTTTTGCTACGTGTAGCTTTTACTGTTAGTCTCGCAACAGTTGCAATAGCTTTCCAAAAGCTAAAATCAAAGTCATGCTTAAATGCCGAAATGAGTTTGACAGGAGTGAAAATAAATCCTGTTCTGTCGAGCTTATTTTGCATTTAAATAGTAGAAAGCTTTTCAAAACATGTGTGTTCTGGGCGTAAAAACTTCTCTATGGTAAGCCCATTGATTTGCTTTGCTTTATTCAAATTATTCTGCCTGCGATTTTTTACCGTTACATACGTTTTCTTTGCAAATGCAAAATCAAGCGAAGTGCTCGCAAAAGAACAAAAGTATGCTAAAATACCGTTATGTTTTACTTCCCCGCTTTGCTCAACCGAAAACAAGCCGAAAAACACAAATGTAATTATAACTGTTTTTTTTTTTGGCGCGTCCTTTTTGGTACGTGGCATTCGCACAATGTGAAGAAACAACAAAAATTGGCACATACACACACATAAATACATATGTATGTATGTATGTAAATATGTACACACACAATATACATACATACTATTTTACACATTTCGAACGAGTAGAAAAATGAAATCATATTTATATATAAGAAGAATAATTAAAATTTAAAATCCTTTTTGAATCTTCAATTATTTGTTTGCTTTATACTCACATTTTTGACCAATTTTATTGTTGCGTTCGCCGATTATGTTTTACAGCTTATTAACACTAATTTTCCTTTCTTTTTCACTATTTGACACAGAAAAAAAAAAACAAAAAAATACACACCCTTTCATTAATTTTCACATTAATGCTTTACAGCTAATTAACACTTTTTGGCACCAGCGTGTAATTGACTTATTTTACTTGTTTTAGCACAGAAAAAAATAAAAAATAAAAATACACACCCACTCATATATTTTCACATTTTAACCGTTATGTGTAAGCGCTCGCATCAGTAGCTGTTGCCGCCTGACGTGCAGATCATTGACTGGCATGCTGAGCAAGGCTTGAGCGTTCTCAGCCAGAGAGCGAAAGAAAAAAAGTGTGAAGCTGAACAGAACGCACGCGTTTTTGTTCTCCGTATGACGTCACAGATAGATAGTTTCTTATACAATCGAACTGATGTACAATAAGTAATAAATATTGACAAACTTAATTTGCTTACAGTTTTCCTTAAAATGTGTTGGTTTTTAATGTATGCCTCTATGTACCCAATCTATAAGTACACTGTATTAGGCTTACAAACAATAATCCTATGAAGTGTGACGTTTTAATCTCTGATGCTGACGCGCCTCGTTGCGGCCCAGTGCGTAACCTGTGCTCGTCCTCTTTGGCGGAACTTAGCGTCAAAGCGAATTGCATGCGAAAGAAAATGGAGTATAGCAATAACTGTTTTATTGTGCGTCTTCCATTAGCAGTCATTTTCGCAGTGCATCATCATACATACATATGTATGTATGTATGCACATGTACATGCATGTGCTGTAGAAAGTCAAATGGTTACGCACAGGTTCGTCATTCGACACACATAATTGCCAGACGTAATACATTTTTATAGATTGGTTATTTTTACATTTTAGAATAATAATAATTAAAAAGCAAATCGAAGCAAAAATTTACCTCAAGATATCCGAAAATACAAATACTATACTATAGGAAATTTGTGACTGTTTATTGGACAATGGGTTATTACATAAAGTGTGGCACTACGCTGCGTTGAACTAATGCAAAAAAGTAAATTCTTGTTTTACTTTAATTGCTTTAGTTTAAGCATTGCTTAACTAACTGATCTCATGTGTCACGAGGAGGCGACGATAGTCGTCATTCAACCAGCACGAGTAGCAAATGTCACCACTAATAGAAATCCCAAATAACGGGCCGATCGAGAAACCGTTTAACGTCGCTAAAGAAGTCAGCCATGCCCGAAGCATGCAGCTGAACAGCGGCAGCGACGCCGACTGCAGAAGCGAACATGGCAAGCTTAAGGAGAAGAGAGAGAGAGAGAGGGGATAGTAAGCATTTGAGCCGCCAAGTGCAAAGAAGTGTTGTAGGATATTACAAATCGATCAGTAACGAATTTACTTTGATAATCAAAACAAGTTGCCTTCATATTTAAAGTATACTATCGAAAACTCGCAGTTAATTTGGTTAAAGTCGTATTTTCAACCCGATTTAATGCCGCGATTCGGTTTTCGGCTTGTTTCAAACGGTCACTGTATGTGTGTGTATGTATGTACATACATATATACATATGTGTGACTACATGTTTTTTTCAAACATACATACGTATGTATGTACATATATACACAAAATTGTGTATATCTTCTCTCAATCGCTTCAATTGGTTAATGTGTTACCACACACACACATGCACACATACATATGTGCCTTGCACAAAATCATTCCTCGGGAGCAGATGAAGCAGATGACGTCACGGTAGCCAGAATGGAGTATGAGCTGCAGACCTTTACACCTTTGCACCTCTGCGATGTATGCCGCACCAAGTGGCAACATCAGTGTAGCAAGGCATGGCACAACTGGCCGTTGCCAGTGCAAGAGATTACTGATGCACAAACAATGCTGAGAGGCAACATGGAGCAAATGGGAACAGTCCTACACGGCCAACAAGGCGCCGAGTGCCTGACATATAGAGCGACAGGGTGCAAACAACTTGTCAATTCTGGGCAAGGTGCCGATGATGAATATCTGCAACAGGCCTTACAAAGGATGCATATTTTTGAGGTAGATTCCCCTAATAACTCCAGGAAACTGTGCCCGATCACTGTTGGCTCATTTGCTCATCAAGCGCCTGCTGTGGCTCAGTTCTTGGGCCATTGCGCAGCTGGGCTGAGCGTTATCCAGGATTAGCCTGAACACTTAGGATCCAAACAACAGTGACACCGTCTTCCTGATTGTCCAAAATGCTGTGGTGCTCTACGTTCCTAACTGAAGCTGATGATTTGCTGTTCCCGGCTATGGACGCGTTTTATTGCATCGCAGGAATTGTCCAGCTAGCTGTAGACCATTTGAAGAATAAACTGATTTTCAAGTTGGCAGCTTGGAACTGGAGGATCGGCAAGTACTCCGATTCGAGTGTGAAGGATTCTTAGCGAACAGGCGACCGCTGGAGGAAACTATGCCACGAGCCAACACAGAGGACAATTTGGTATTGAGCATGCTGAAGCCAGCAGCATTTATGTTAGAGCTGAGCGCTGCAACCGATATCGGAGTATATATATATATATATATACATGCTGGTAAGTTGAAGAGTGTGCATGATTTTTATAATTGCGTAGCATTGCATTGCGGCTGCTCTGCAGTACCTGATCTCCACCAATGCTGCATATATTATCCTCTAACTTATAAACTTAATTTATACCTTTTACTATATATCTACAAGATCAAGATCGTAATATCAACAAAATTGATTAATCTATGTCCCTTGGCAACGGCACACGTTCCGTTTTCTAGTTCATATACTTTAGGACCTCCTCCAATGTCTTCTTTAGCTTACAAAGATCAAGTATATTAATTAAGAACTTCCATTTGGAACCACAGAACAATTTTTAGTCTATTTTCTTAATGTAGATTTCGGACGCGGGTTTCTATTGATCCGTGCTCGCATCAATGTGTCTTCATTGCTGGCTTTTGGGGCAAGTAGGACTAGGTCCTTTTTCCAATTGTTGGTCCTTAAAGACAGGCAAAGCTTTCCAAAAGGCACAACTGCACAGGTTTCGACAGTTGAAGATCTCATAACTTCTTAGATGCGTACAATAACTATTTAAGAATACTTAAAACATTTTATTTTAAACTAAAATTGAAATTACTCAAGTCGAGGAGTTCGATCTAATTCCAATAAATTGAAGTAATTTGGACATTTGGTATTATCAAATTTGAAAGTGAGTTCCAATCGTTCTCTGGGTAAACGGGTCGAACTTCGATATTCCCTCATATTTTTGTAATATCGATATATAACCTTTGAGATTTTGGTAGAATCCTTTGGGGAAATGCTTCCACATGATGTCGTTTCCGTCATGTTTGCTGCAATTGCTCTTGTTGTAATTGGTTATATTTATAGTTATAATTATAATTACACATTATGAACCACGCTCCAGTTCTCCGTCCTCCTTCATCGCAATACGATTTGTTGAGAATCGCGCTTATTCCCTCTAATCGGTGTAGGACGCGTCGCCATATGCCATCTCTTTCGGATTCGTACTGCGCTTACCCCGGAAATCCGTTGTATTCCGTAGTCGAGCAAGTAACAAGCATTAATTGATTGATTTCTGCTTAATTGTAGGCCTCGGTCTAAACAAGATTGATTGAAATGTGAAATCGGCTAATGTTCATGAAATGGGTTTGAATGGCTGCAAATAAGCACCATCTCTTACTTCCACGTTCCTGTTTTCTCACGAGTCCACGAGTTTTTGCATCATATATGAGGTGTTGTATTGCATTGCAGCTGCTTTTTTAATATAAATATTATTTTTGTGCGAACAAATGCAATAATTTTGTTGTTTTGGCATTTTCGCTGATGTTAAAAATCAGCTGTTTACGTGTTTTCTATTCGTGGTATTATAAAATACAACATTTCCTAACAGATATACTGATTTTTTAGTATTTTTTCGTTTGTTTTGCAACACTCTTTAGTCTAGTGTCTGACGTAAGTGTGACCAGAGGGGCAAAATTCTCCAAATAGCCGGTGTTTGAAAATACAAAAAAGGTGGCTTATTTAAAATCGAAAGAGAGAGCTTTGATTTTAATGGTTACTTAATTTATTTATTATTTTTGTTAGAGCAAATTGACTTAAAAAATATATACAACAAAGAGTTTTTCATAAAAAATATAAAACTTAGACAAGAGTCAATCTTTTGCACTCGCGTTAATAATATGGGAGGAAAAATATAGGAAAATTGTTTAAAATGTTAATCGTCAGGCTTTTCTTGTGTGTACATTATGACTATATATAACAAAAAAAAAAAAATAAAATATGTTGAAGCCTCATGGACTTTGGTTTACTCGCGCCATTCGCCAATGATCTGTGAGGAGGGCACCAGTTCCAGTGGGCCGGGCGCATTGGCTATGAAGGGTGGCAGCGCAAATCTAAGAAGGTGCATTGCGATAAGCACAAGAGATGAGTAACAACAAGAGTTGCTTACCTGGGTCTAACTGGAGGCGCTTGACGCACTGCTACAATGGGCAGATCCTTAGGCCTGTCACTTGCACTGAGCGCCTTGGCCTGCACAAGTGGCGCAATGCCAGAGTCGACACTTTCCAGGGTATTGCGCGCTACTGGCGGCTGGGCGGAACGTGCCCGCGGCTGAGCGGCAATCATGGGCAGCTGCATAAAGCGGAATAGGCGTGGCGAGGCCCTATCATTGGATTGCGCAACCATGTCAAGGCCAACCGCACCGTTGTCAATGTTAAGGGCAATTCCAGTGTCCACGGGAGCAGCTGCTCCCTGTGCACCACCAGCTGGCGCAGGTGGCGTGAACATGGCCGAGAGCTGGATGGGCACAAAGGCTGGCAGACGCACGGTAACTGGTGCTCCGGGTGCTGGTGTCGGTGCTGGTGCCGGAGCAGGACGTGGAGGCAATGGTGCCGGATGCGCCGGCGGCGCTGGACGGTGTGGTGGTGGTGGCGCTGGTGGCCGCTCTGGTGGCGCTGCCGTTGGTACTGCATGCTCAGCTGGCTCCGGTGCAGGCGGCTTGGTGTCTTCATCGGCATCCTGCCAGGCCTCCAGTAGCGTCAACAGCTCATCCTTGGTCATATGGCCCAGACCGATGGGATTGAAGCTACCGATGGTGTTCCAGTCCAACGACGGTGGTCCGTAAAGCGAACGCTGGCCACGCGCGTAGACCAGCTGCTGGCCTTTGATGCCATGACAGAGCAGGAGGAGCAGCCACACAAGACTTGAAGTTGACATTCTGCTGGTTGTTGCACGATTGTTGCTCCAATTGCAGGTGTTGCGCATTTTTATATTTTTATGTCGCCTGTCATCCAGTTTTTTGGACCTGGTCCGGAAAACGGAAGCGCACGCACAGAGCTGCGGGTGAACTGGTTATAAACATGCCAAATGGTCACTCTAATCCATGCGCAAGTCACGAATCCATATGCGTACCTTGCCAATGACCAAGTCCAAGTCCAAGCCACATCTCCAGTCTGTCTGCAAGCCACATTTGATGCCCTCTACAAAATTGCCTCAAATGGGGCATAATACAGCTTTCAATGATTATATCTCAGATGAAGAACTACATTCTTAATGTATAATCTACCTTTCCAGTTGGGGTCTTTCTTTTCATCCAGACAGAAAGCCTAGAATTCACATAAAGCTTAAGACAATATTCCATTATATCAGATTTTTTCTTTTAATTCTGAGGATTAACACATTCTTTTGTTCCAGTTTCAACGTATTTATATTGTGGGTAAAAATGTAGTTTTCCTTTAAAAAATGTTCTATTAATTTTAAATAGATATGTTCCAATGGAATGTGTAGTATGTGTTAGTATGTGTTTCACGAGCACAGAAAATGATGTGAGTATGGTTTGATTTTTACACGGTATCACTTAGTCGAGCATTTATGTGCTGGCAAATGCTCGTTTTGTTAGGTTTTTTTTTTTTTTTTTTGATATTAAAGGCCAGGTGGCTTTATTGCCAGCATGGGCCAGTTGCTGGACAGGCGCTGGCATAGCAAACCAGTTGCCTGCCGATCTGTAACAGTCAACGCTCCATTTTGGACTTGGCTGCTTGTGTGAATATCTATGTTGATTTATGCGGTGTAATCTGCACGGCTCGAGGAAACGTTTACAAATTGTGTACGGATTTATGCGGACAATGCATTCATGGGTACTCATGGCTACTTGTAGTTATTTCATTTATTATTATGCGAAGTTTTTTTTCTCACTTTCTTAAATTGTGTTTTTACCTTTTCTGGGATTGGGGTAGTTGTTATTTATAACAATATATAGTACCTGTTAGGAGGGTGTCTCAATTATTTCATAATAGAATTGTTTTTGAGAATCATTAAGTTCTAGCATCCATCTTGACTTAAGTTTAACATTTTGTCCCAGTGTTGGGTTTTTTAAGTAGAAGGTAACACAATAACATATAATTGTAGCACAAGCTCACAAGCTACATACCTAGAGTGTTATCAAATTTCTGAGATTAGTTTGCGTTTAAGCATCTGCGATAATTATGTAGACTCAGATGTTGTTATTGATCAAGAACATATATATTTATATAGCTTATAGTACGATTCCACATTCATTAAAACATTAGGGTTAATTTTAAATTTGATCATTAAGATAACCGCAAATAAATAATAAAGTCAAATTTTAATACTTAAGCTCTTTCCTAAATGGAAATTCGCTTGTAAGCACATAGATATTTCGATCTGATTCGATTCAATATATTTATATATATTTATATACGACAGGCAATGGCTACTATTTGATTTGCTAACGATTAACATTTTATCCTCATGTTGGGCTTATCCTCCTGACAGCAGCTATATTATCCAAAGGTTTAATTTAATATTTGAGTTTTATTTAAAAAAGTTAATAATAACTGTGGACAAAAGTAAGCGAGTATTTCGAACCAAATTTTAATCTCTTCTTGCACTTATTTACCTGCCAGTTACCCGTCACTTTACAATGCCCAATTCCTGCTTGTAAATTTGAAATGCAACTCTGACACATTATATGACTGCACAGTTAATGGCAATTACATTTTCTTAAAGCGACAGCTGATCAGAGCGTGTAATTAACATTACCAGTGACTGCATCAGGCCGTTTTACAAATAGGTACTATAAAGAAAGAAGCGACTGGCATCATTTAAAATAAGTGCTGTTAATCGGCTCGACTTGCGTTACGCGTTCATCACTTGACCCATATGCAGCTGCAATTGTTCAATTCACCTGTTCAATTGATGAGTTCGAGCGTTAATGACGACCCCATAACAGTGGCAAAGAAAGAGAAACGAAGGCGGCCGCATTCAAAATTGATATTATCAGTAATGAAACATGAATAACGAATACTGAATAATGAATAATAATGTCCAATAAGCGACCAGGCGATGCGACGCGTCTATTGCCATGACAATGGCCAACAACGCCAGCGATGCTCATTACATAAACGGGCGCATTGCACCACGGCCGCCCGGCACCCAACCACCCCGCCCCCTTGAAATTCCAAATGTCTAGCAATTGGCGCAGGCGCAGTGGCAGTGGCAGACGATGACGACGTCGAATTAGCGTTAATTGTCGCAGCTCTTGGCAGCGTTGACAGTTTTTTTATTTATATATATATATATATATACTCATTGAAAATGGTTAAGAAGGGCATATGGGTTGTGAGCCACGGCATGTAACAGACAGACGACAGCATCGTTGACAATACAGTTAGTCTAGTCATGTCCGTCTGTCTGAACGAGTCGACCTCAGATCTGAAAAGAGTTGGAGAAATTTTGAACATAGATCTTAGATGGACTTTAGATCTTTCAATGTCCCTGAGCAGTACGAGTTTGTTTTAAATTCGAACTTGTCACGTTTGTATAGAATCAGATCTTGAATATTTCAGTTTTAGGATAACTTCCTCCTCCATACACATATGCTGGACATAGGCTATTTCTTAGTCGTGCACTCCGCTCTCTTTCTCGCGCCGACTTCGCACCCCGTAAACGCTTAAAAAGATTGGTAGCGACTGGGCTTGGGAGCACTGAACAGCTGGCAGGCGTGGTTAATTGCAATGCGAGTCCGACACATTATGCAATCGCAGCGCTGCGCTTAATGCGATTGGATTTAAAGACCCTTTTTGGGCGGCTGGGCTGGCGAAATTGCCGGCGAAAATGGCCCAAACAATGGTGCTGCTTTCCATTGATAAATCAGCAATGTAAACGGCCAGCGTTTGCCCACAAATCAGTCGCTTTTACCAGTTACATTTTTTGTTTTTTCCGCTGCTGCTTTCTTAAGGTGGGAGTTTTTTTCTTTTTTTTTTGAATTTTTCATTTCTATTAGACGCTGTGCAGAACCCGTAAGCGCCCTGACCTAACCCAAGTGCCAAGCTTTGCATAACAGCAACAACAATGGGTGGGCCGCAACGCCAACAGCAGCAGCAACGGCAGCAGCAGCGGCAGAGGTTCAAGTGGCAGCAGCAGCAGCAGCAGCAGCAGTTTTTGGCTTTCCCAGCGAGTCACGACCGGCGCAATTTTCTTGTCACTGTCACCCGAAACGCGCGGCACACGCAACAAAGCCAAGCAGCAGCCGCAACAGTTAACAGCAACAGCAACAGCAGCCAAGAAGACAAAACAAACAAACAAACAGCAACAAAATAAAAATAACAAAAAAAAAAATAATAATAAAAGCGGCAACAGCCAAAAGCCAAAAAACAACAGCTGCGCAGCTGACGTCGCAGTCGGCGGCAACAGCAGCAGCTAGCGTTAACTGTGACAGTGACTGCCAACGATTGCAGCGCGCTGATAACAAGAAAGCAAACATTTTTCTGTTTTTAACAAGCCGACGAAGAAATGCTCTCTGCTGCAGCATTTCAAAGAGTTTGTCAATTGCTGTTGTGCAACACTAAAATGCTATCTGCATGTCTGATCATTTAACTATTAGTTAAATTTGCAGTCAAATAACTCTTAACAGAGCGAAAATTATTTCTATAATCAGGTAGTTTTTTTTTACAAAGAAATTGAGAATGAGAATGAAGTTGCAATCAAAAGTTTTCCACCCATATTTCACCCTCGATGGTGGAATTGAAATTGAAATGCGTATTCTGTCGAACGAAAAACGAGCTGCTACACGACTGACTACCTTAATGCAAGTTTAATTAACTTATTTCACTTCAATGGCAGCTTAAGGCGAGCTAAAATCCAAATTTGCTAAGAGTTTAAGACTTTCCGTTCTGAACCCAGTACAATGGGCGTTATACTAGGATGAATATAGTAAGGAGTTCATCAGAAGCTCATCTTTATTTAAAATTTGGTCATTTTAGGTCTAAATAAGTAAAATATCTAGATATTCGTAATATAGTAAAGATCGCGCTGTTATGCGATTCTCATGAATTCAATTAAGATTACAGACTTTCGCTAGGCTTTGATTAATTCTCTAATTCGTTCGCTCATTATCTTATTTTTTTTTAGTGATATGTATTTGGAAAAGTTTCCTGCTTATAGATGTCAATAAAATAATGTGGATAGTTGGGTAAGTGCTTAGAGACAAATATATGTTTTTTTATATATATAAATTGGAATATATGTTAGGCAACTCTAGTATATATGCTATACATACATTTATGTACACAGAAGAGTTTCTTCTGCTTGACTGACTGACTGCAAACCTTATGATTGTAATTTGTACAGAAACTTTGCTTGGCTCAGCACAAGCCTGTCCAAGCAAAAGGAAAACGTTGTACGAAATGTGCAGAAAAAATAGACACAAAAACGCGGATATATGTGTTGCAAACGTGACGTCATGAGCCTGTATGCCTTAGGTGTTCGAATGTCGGACCAACAAGCGAAAAGTCGCCGGTTCAACTCAAACAGCAAATTAACTCTGTTGGTATTTACAAAGAATAAAGCAAAGCTGATCAATTTATAGCTTTTTGTGTCTGCCCGAAATTAAAGTGAGCTGCAAAAATATGCTACTGAGCATTTGCCCTTTTAACAGCAATCTTTAGACGCGGGCAATGCCGGGCTATTTCGTCTGGTACATAAACAATATTAATAATTGTATAAATAATTGCTTCTGCGAGCGTATACAACAGTTTACTCACGGAAAAAATATTGCAAAAAGCTACAGCAGCAGCTGCCGTTGTTGTTGCTGTTGTCGCTGCCTCGGCCGACGTCGCTGTTGCGTCGCTGCCAGCTGCCTCGGCTGGCGGTTTCCATTTCATTTTTAAGCAAACGCTCGACGCGTTCAGCGTTTTAATATTTAATTCCCGTCACTCGCGAGCGGTTGAGCTACTGCAATTGGCAACAAAACGCGGACGCTGATCGAACGTCGCCAACAACGCGCGTGCTTCTCCTTTTTGTTTTTTTTTTTTTTTGTTGAGTGTACAAAAAAAGTTATACAGATTTTCTGTGATTTATTTTTGTTGCTGTGTTAATTGTGCAATTGATTTAAGGATATTGTCATATTGCCTTGCAAACTGTGATTGAAATGTTGTCCTCGACTGTGCTGCTTGCGTGCGTTTGCGCCGGCGCCGTCTCGTTGCTGCCGCTGATTGTGGCACGCAGCTACAGCAATGGACTCATCTTTTACGAGCTGGGCACGCACACGCCGTATTTGCCGCCAACGGTGAGCGTGTCGCGTGGCCGCAACTTGGCCAGCGTTAAGTATTCGGAGAAGGGCTCCATTTGGTCGACATTCGGGCAGCCGTGCGAGTGCCGCGCCGCAATATGCGGCTGCTGTGCCGGTCTCAAAGTGGATCAATACAAGTTCGATCAGAAGGGTAGGTAACCAAGCGCCTGGGCTGCTGCTGCTGCTCCAGAGATAACAGCAAGAGTGTTGCTTCGCGTGTCCAGTTGGCTGATATGTTTCGGCACCCACAGGCATTTCGGGATCATGCAAAAATCCCATTCATTCCTCTTAAAATCTTTTCTTTTGTGGCACTCGACCCGTTCCCATCTCTAGTGTGTAAAGCGTTTAATTTTGTTGCAGCTGTGGCATGGCCGACACATTGACAGCCAGACAACAGTAACAAAAAAACCAACAACAACAAATTGTTGCTGCTCACATGACATGCTCGCATTTGCCAATCAAAATGCCACAAATCGTTGGCGTAGTTTTTTTTTTCGCATGTTGCCGCTCGGAGCTATGTTCGCTTGGCTTCCAATTGGAACTTGCAACTTCCACCCGCAACTTTCATTGCACTGCGGGCAACACTCTCGCACACACACACACAAACACTCTACTGTCGATCGAACTGTTGTTACTTTCTTTCTAACTAATTGCCATGTGTCTGTGCGTTTGCAGTTTGCGCCAATATAACATTTGTGCCACATTTGAAGGAGGCACAGCTGGAAGTGTATCTAAACGAGCGTCCCTCGTCCAAATATGGCATCTCTCTGCGAAATCCATCGCCCTTCTGCATACCCGTCATGATGGGCGTGCCAATGGCCATGTGCGTCCAGCTGACCGACGTGGCGATGGTGGGCAACAATTTGAACATGTGCATGGACTTTGTGGTCCGACTGGCCACCACAGATCTATTCGAGATGCATTTCCAGTGCATGCGCATGGGTCTCGATGGCGTTCAGTATGTGGACAAGAACGGCAAGCCAGTCCTGCCGCCCGGCGATACGAAAGCCGAAGAGCATGACACGGATACGCTCGAGTATGACTATGCCGAGCTGCCGGAGGACGGGAATCAGCAGACTGAACAGCCTGATATGGAGACCCAAACAGAGGCCGAATTCGAGTCAGAGCCGGAGCCATTGCCAATTGAAAGTGAAATGCTTATGGCTGGGGATCAAGAGCTGGCTGTGTCAGCCAGTGACAATCACAGCGACGGTGACGCTGATGTGGAAGGTGAAGGTGATGTCGGTGTTGTGCAGGCGCAGGCGCAACAGGAGGAGGCGCCACAGCTTGCCGCTGACAGTGCTGGCGAGAGCGACCTAAAGCAAAATGAAGTAATTGAAACAATTACCAATTCAATAACAGGCAACAAGGTGCCAGCAGCAACAACAACGACAGCGACAACGTTGAAACCAGCGCAGCTAGCAGAGGATGAAGTGGAAGCCAGCGTTGAGCAGCAGCCCACAATATCCGAGGAGGTAAAGGAGGAGGCTGGAACAGCAGCGGCAGCAGCAGCAGCAGTTGCAGCAATGGCAGATGACAGTGACAATGAAGTGAATGTGGATGATGAGGAAGAAGTAGAGGAAGATGACACTGAGCCTGACGCACAGCAAAAGCCAGCTGAAGCGGCAGAGGCATTGTCCGAGGGGCAGCAAGCAGCGGATAGTGTGAACAAAACCGAAGCAATGGACCAAACGGAGGAGGCGCAGCAAGCTGAGGAGACGCCAGCAGAGGCTGATGATTATGATGATGAGGATGCTGATGACGGTGATAATGATGATTCCGATGATGGCGATGATGGCGATGATGTTGATGATGGTGATGATGCTAAAAACGATGACAAGCTGGCGCTAGCCCAGGAGGCGTCAGCTGCTAATGACAATGAAAGCGCTGTCAGGCCTAACGACAGCAGCAACAACAATGAGCCAAGCCGTGAAGCTGTTGATGGCAATGCTAATGGAACTGGGGTTAAGCAGTTGCAACTGCAACTGCAGCAGCGACGACTGCGACGGCTGCTGCTGCGACAGCGCAGCGGCATTTAATTGTTGCAGCAGCAGCAGCAGCAGCTTTGGTTTCAGCAGTAACAGCTGATTGTTAATTTATTATAATTGTTAATGAATTGTTAATGCTAAATGCTTGTTAATTAATACATATTTATTGCTAACGTAGAAAAAAAGTCAACAAATAAAAGATTAAGCGAAAGAAAATTAAGAAAAAAAAAACTCAAATGGAAAAACGTATAAAAGATTAAAGAAAACAATTGGAATCAAGCGGCAGCAACAAGAACAGCAGCAGCAACAAGAACAGCAGCAACAGTTGCTGTCGCTGCTGCTGTTGTTGCTGTTGCTGTTGCTGTTGTTGTTGCACCTCGTCACACCCCTTCATTGACTCAAGTGCTCTAAATTATTTTCAGTCGAGTCAAAAGATGCCAGCGAGGGGCGTCCCTTGCGCCTACGGCCTTTCGGTAAATTGTGTTCCGATTGCTTCTTACGCTGATAATCCAGTTCATAATCGTTGACCGCATTGCAAAGCGCCAGATAGGCCTGCAGCTTGGTTGACTTTAGCCTGGCGGCCAATTGCTTGGCCTTGCCCAGAGATTCGCTGAGACGCTCGAAGCGATTGAATATCGCATGCACCTGACAAATCAGAAATGTGATATTGAAGCGCCAAACAATGCTGTTGCAGATGCGTGCCTCTAAAAGTTGGCCACATAAATTAACTTATATTTATAGGAATTTATATATTTATATATATTTACCATGCGACGCTTTATGCGCCATGATCAGGGTCTTGTCGAAACGCGACTCTTTAAAGTGACAGCGCGCTATCTCGAAGAACAGATAGGTCCGTTCGATCGCATAGCGAGAGTGGATTAGGCGATCCTTCAGTCGATTCAGTTTCTTTCTGCAGTTTAAGTAAGTCAGATTGGAGTTTGGAATAGCAATTAGTACTTAATAGTTATGATCAGAGTTAGCGATGGACATGCGCCGTTTTTGTTCTTTAATTTTGAATATAGAATATAAATCTTATTTACTTGAACTTAAAACCGAGCTCATCAATGTGGAAAATCAAGCCGAACCCAAATGCAGAGTATTGCTTAACGCTAAACCTTACCATCGACAACTATTTTTGAATACGATATGTATCTATATATATATAAGTGTAACATATTTATTCCCCCAAGCACTTACGTAACACGACTAAGTCGCTCATCATCCTTGTCAATTTCACTGTATACATTGGGCCCTCCAAATGTGATAGTCTGCTCCTTGACGCGATCCGTGGGCAGCAAATAAAGCATCGAGTGATTTTTAAGATCCAGAAAATCAATATTCTTTGGCACCGCACACCGATCGATATGGGCCAGTGCCAATATGTTGTACACCTCGGTCACGAACTCCCACTTCCACGGCAGCGTTCGTTGTGTCTTCAGCTCAATGCTGCTGGACATGATGTGCTCAATATAGTCGGTCAGACGCTCGATGTCCCGTTCCTGGCGCCGGCGGTGCACTTCGCGCAGCATACGGAAGCAGTCGCGACGAGTCTGATACTCCACACGGTACAGATAATTCTCGCGGTTCTTCTCACAGATTTTGCTAACACGACATTTCACCTGCCTGCAGTGATACAGTGGGCTGCGGGTATGCATCAATTTCTGTAAACAGGCGGCATAAATCGTAATCAAAGGTGAATGGGAATATAGGAAAGAACGATTATCTACGGCACACCGAAGCCTAAATACCCATTAATGCTACATAATATTGTATTCAAGTTTGATGTGCTTTTGCGAATGTGTCAGATGAATAGTAAGGCTCGAAAATGACAAATCCGTCTGGGTATAACAAGAAGCCAGGCGTACCATGAACTTTTTGACAATTGCATACTGCTCAGAGGCCAGCTCAGACATGTAGGGCGTGGAGTAGTGCGACAGTGGATTGAGAAAGTTTTTGTCGTTTTGCAGTTGACCCAGCATGACCACATCGATGGCGCTCTTGTGCAAATACTGATTGTTGTAGACTCTTTTGCAGACCTGCCGACGTGCACGCTCCAGCGGTGAGAGCAGGGGCTTTTGTATGTCGATAACGCTCTCCACGTCGCAGTCAAATTTCTCGCTTAGCTGCTGCCAGAGAGGGCGTGGCATAAACACAACGGATGTTCGGCGAGCGCGTGCCACCTCCGTTATCAACGGCCAATTGTCGAGCAGAAACGGATGGAGGCTATCGCCAAGGGTATCCTCGAGCACACCAATTGTCTACCGTATAAAGATGCCAAAAGGATTGTTAGGACGGGGTCCGTGAGTCAACATCCAAGAACTCACGTGATTTGCACGCAACTGAAAGCGATCCTTGATAGATTGTCCTTGATACTTACGAGCCTCAATGTTCAGTTGGACTAGATTGTCTTCAAAGCGATTGCACTCGAATAGTGCATCGCATTTGTTCATTAAATAGCCAACGTTCGAGAGTCCCTGTAGCTCCAACAGCTCGTGCGCCTTTTGCGCATCCTCCCACGCCAATTCCGGCTGGGCAATTGACCGTCGACAAAGGCTACGCTTATCCAGCGCATCGGAGGCTAAGCTGCAAAACTGTCCATCAATTGGTTTGCACCTTTGCCCAGCCGGATTCGTCGGTCCGTCAAAACAGCAGGTGTCATCCCCCTGACTTTTGCATACGGACAATGCGCGTGTAAAATATTCCAGGGCCTTCTTGTTGCGCAGCCGACAGCCCCAGTCCTTAAACAAGTTCGACTGGGTGCAAAGCGGCAAATCGATGCGCTGCCACGGTTTCAGATCTGGATGCAGGGTGCCCGCCCGTGTGCCAGCCGTAATGGCTGTGCCAGTTATTATCTCACTAAGCAGCGACATATTTGGTTATGAATGTGTTGGATATTGAAATTTTGTACGACAGCTCAATACTTGCGCTGAATTTGTATTATGTAAAATTTTGGCAATAACTTGACGTAATTTTTAATCAATCGAATTGACAAACGAATTTCGAATACGAATTTCGAATCTGTACAAAATGTTCATGTTAAGCCAGCCTGGTGCCAAGCAGTGCACGGATCTGCTCTCCAGTTGCTTCCAAACTGTCGCCTAGCATTGCGATTAGAACTTTTGTCTATATACATATACATATCGGAACACAAAATCGATTTAATATTTTATGATGAATATCATAAATACTGAGAAATTTCTGTAATTTATTTGTGTATTTTTAAAATGGCAGTGCTTGCCATGGATATTTTTCACTGCCATGAAACCAATTTCGCATCAAACTGTAGGATACAGTATAAATAGTCCTAACCATTACTGGTCACAGATTGGTTAGCACTCATGCCGCTAGACTTGCCCCTATTTATTCTAATAACTCTATGGAAAAGTGGATGTTGTTTGTCTTCAGGGAAAAATGGAAGATAGATCGGATGATATTGATCTAAATGTCTTTGTTAAAAATCTATTCATGTTGAATCTCTAAGGTCTTTTTAAGGTTAGGACCTCCAAGTGCTTTTCAGCTGTAAGCTTTGACCCAGGTTGGAACCAGGTGCGCGTTACTTTATTATTTGGGTTCAAGGAGGCAGGTGGATCGGTTGGCATTAATATGGACCAATAAGGGTACAAATTTCGTTTGGCTGGAAGATTATCAACTTTTCTAAGTGTTAGTACCCCAAGTGCATTTTGTATCGGGATGGAACTAAGTGCTCGTCTCTCCATCGAAAATAACTATTTTCGTCAGCTATTTTAGGGTTATGCTTTGCCCCGCGATGCAACCAAGTGCTCCTCTTTCAATCGGCTGTATTTAAGGAAGAACGGGAGGTAGATCAGTAGGCGGTACAATGTATCTATAATGGCCTATGCTTCGTTTGCTCAGAAGCTATACCTGTTGTATTTGTCAGATCGTATCAGCTAACAATGATGTCTAGGGCTGAAACTAAATGTTACTTTCTTAATCATAGATAGATCGGTCGAAAACATAATGAACCACTAATCGTTTAGCGACTTGCGAGTTAACTAACCTAGCCCAGCTGGAAACGATTGCATCGTGGTCAGCGTCTTCTTTCTTCTCACACCGACGCAGATAGAGCTGTCGGATAATCACAGAAGTTAACGCTATTGGCCACGGTTCCAACAAACGATGCAATGTTCACGCAGCGAAAAACTAATAGAAACCACCAAAAAACGTAGAAGAAAAATAATACCCTTTCTCATTTTTTGTACCCATTTTCAATGGTAGAGAGAAACAGCTCAGCTGGCAATCGTGACGCGAAAAAAAAAAAAAACAATAACAAATAATTACCACAGTCATAATCGTGGAATATTATATAACTTTTAAGTTGTTGCTGCTGCGGGGCAGACCAAATTATTTAATTATTATTTTATTTGGGTTTTTGTTTTGTGCTTTGTTTTAACCGCTTCGTTCGGGCTAGACTTGGCCCAAATGCATGGCCAGCCACGACGATTTTACAACAATTATTACAAATATTTACTCGAAATGTAATTTGTTTAATTGTTTTTATTTTTATGTCATTTTTTTTTTCTCTCGCTTATCTTGGCTGTTGTTGTTTTTTTTTTTTCACATAATTTGTGCATTTCTTTTGTTTTCTTTGCATAAGCGCAACGCGAATTTGAATTTGTATTTCAATTTTGTTGACCAGACGCTCGACTTGCCCAGACATGGGGCTTGAATGGTCAGAAGACGGTGGGAGGGACGGAAGAAGAGGACAGAGATGTTGGCAAACGCTGATGAGCGCTCGAATTGTTCGCATTTGTATGCCAACGAGCTGTGGGTGTCACTTTTTACGTTTATTGCGGAAAGAAAGTCACAAAAAGGTAGCGAAACTGTTGCTACTGTTCCAGCAGCAGGTGGTGATGCCGGCAGAAGGGGGGCCAACGGGGTATGCCACTTGAGCGACAATTAAAGTTGGTTTTTTTTTTTGCTGTCTGAGTTTTGGCAATAGCGCAACGTGTGGCCAAAAGCTATAAATAAATACAATCACACATACATAGGTACACACTTACATATGAGGAAACCGTGGGGTCAGGCAACACTGGAAACTGGCTGCACAGCATGTCAATTAGGCGGCATACAGTCACTCTCAAACCGTAAAGAAATGCACGACTCAGTGTTGTAAACCGCGAACTCTTAAGGCTAAAAAATACGAACTCTGCCCGAAATAGTTTCTTTAATGTTTCTCAGAAAACTCTTGTAATCTATGGACTAGAATAAGTGTCTTTCTAAAAGTAAAGTATATGATTGCGTCGATCTTGGAAGTTATCAGCGTGAAACTCTTTTTTTTGGTATTGGAATAAGAGGGTTGAGGGTATCCCCTAGAACATCTTACTTGTTTTGCTGACGCAATCCCCCCTCAGCAGCTATAAGAGCTAAGAACTTCATTTAGAATAGTATTTCTTTCTGGCTCTCACTCAGCTAAAGTTTTATGGTTTTGCACTTACACACATTTGAATTTGTATATATTGATCTTTTGAAAATTTCATAACGATCGGACAATAAGCACCGAAGTTATGCAAGAATACATATTCAATGGTGCGGGGCTGAGTGGAGACGCACACAAGCCATTCGGAATGGCAAGTTCACAGCTTTACGCCCCATTTGGAGCACAAAGTTGGTAACACCTTTTGACAGCAAAAAAAAAACAACAAAAAACAGTCAGTGTAAACATGTCAGTATTTATTTATGCACCCTGTTGCATGCACCGCGCTGCACTCGAGATGCACCCAACTAAAATGACGCCTACCCCCGCCCTCCCTTATGACAGGTGCAAATTGAGTTAAGCCCAACTGGCACTTACTTTGACTCGGCTGTGACACATAAACACACGAGCTACATATGCTCATTACGTCGCAGTGCAGTTGGAAAGCGTTTGGAAATATTCAGATGTAGGCTAGCTATTGAAGGCGACAGACGAAATTGGCACATCAATTTCCATTTAACTGTAACTGTTATTGTCACATCAACTCTGTAAATATAATTACTGTGCGTGTTACTGAAACTGTTAATATTGCTGTTAACATAACTATGATATAACAGTGATCTGTTACTTTGACTGATCTGACTGCATATGTTGCTGCCTCTGTTAAAGTTACTCAGACTATGACCGCAACTGTTACTGTGCTTGTTACTGCAATTGTTAATATTCCTGATAATATAACTGTGATATTACAGTGATCTGTTAGTTTGACTACATATGTTGCTGCCTCTGTTAAAGTTACTCGGACTATGACCGCAACTGTTACTGTGCTTGTTACTACATCTGTTAATGTTGCTGATAATATAACTCTGATATTAATGTGATTGTTACTGCTACTGTTAAAGTAACTGTTGTAGTGACTACGACTGCAGTTATTACTGTTGCTTTCAATATAGTTGCATAGATATTATTAGTGGGACAGTCAATAAAAGTGATTGAGTTGCCAGCATGGCCGAGACTAACAAATTAGCAAGCGATAATGGGCACATAAACTTAAATACTACTTTGGCAGTTACTGTGATCTGTAATTGCTACTGTTACTTTTACTGTTGCTGTTGATGTTGTTGTGACAGTAAGTTTGTCTGTTACTGTTAAGTGTTATATTAATACTACTTTCACTTTGACTGTGAGCCGAGCGCAGCGATGAGAGGCGCCCAAGTTTGATAATTACTGCGATTGGCAGACTAATGCTTTAGTAATAATAATTTGAAACTTGGCCTCTACAAAATAATAAAGTATGTAATTTTGGTTTATTTTATTTAAATATTTTTTTATTTTTTTTTGATATTTATATCAGTCTACAATTTACTATTATGTGGAATGCCTGTGGACAAAAGTTAAGCGGCAGTAATGGGGAACAGTAAGGGGCAGTAAGTCGGTCGGTCGGTCGGCCGACATTCGTTTCGGTTCGGCATCGTGCGGCAGGCGGCAGTTGGCTGCTAGCTGTTGGCAGTTGGCAGTCGGCTTCGTATTTGGTGCAGCATCAGTCGCCGGACTTGATTCAGTTCGCTTTTGTCTCGCCCAGTGGCAGGTTGTCCCAGACGGTCCTTTGCGAGCAGCCCGACGCAGTCAACGCTCTCGACGTACATTTTCAGTTGACAATTTGAAAGCGGATTCATCAACTAAGGCGTTGCCGAGGCATCCTTGTCAACAGTGCTCATCAGTTGGTTTCTTGGCACTTGATACCGGACAGATTGCATTCTGCACTGACTGAGAGATTGGCCAAGCATTTGGCGTAAGTATTTAGCTATCAATTCTTGGCATTCTTGTTGTAAAGATGTTTTTCCTGCGATTAACTTGCATATCTCTTGTGGCTTAGCCAGACTCAATCAAATATCCCATTGACAACATCTCAATATCCTTTGACATGTATAGGTCTGTCATCAGGCTGGCCTCATTTATTATTTATCTGTCGGCTCGTTGCACGCACTTTTGTCTGACAGTTTAACACAGCGGTCGACAGAAATAAAAATCAAGTATACGCCGCATAAACACTTCAATGCCATTAACATGAATCTTTCATTTAATTTCGGGTTCATACTCGTACACATGATACTTTATGTTGCCCCCGTGCGTGTTTTTTGTGTCTTTCGCCTGTTACTTTTTTTTTTCATCTTCTTCTTCCTTTTTTTTTATGGACAAACTTGTACCATTTGTTTGCTCGCTTAATTTGCGCCTGCTTTCTGTTGAGTGCCACATGGAGCTCGGTGAATGCAACTCTGCGGCACTGATCAATATGCTGATAAGGGCACATGCTCAACAAAAACCCGGCCCATCGTCAAACTGTCAGCATATTTCATACACACTTTTCAAATCTAATATTTATGGCAGACGATTTTGTGTCTCGTCAGCAGCTGCTGGTCGGGTGGAGCTTGGCAGCGGTGGCTCAATGCATTTTTTTTTTTTTTTTTTTGGTTAACTGTAATTTCCAGCAGCAGCCAAAACTCAGCACCCGCCAGTCAACTTTATCGCTGGCGACTGATTGGCTTCGTTTGCCAGCAATTGTTGCAGTTGCATAATGTTTGCCAAATCAGCCGTGTGAGGCACATGAAGGTGTGGGGCATGCGACAAGCGGCCGCACACAATCATCTTGAAATTTATGCAAAAGAAAAGACTCTGAGTGAGCTACTGGCGCCACCTGGCGGAGGGCACATGATGGAATTCGTAGAATTCTGTGTAAAAAATAAAATACTCGTAAACTTTGCAAATGGCTTACAACAGCGAAGCGGATTCCGAATTCTGAATTCCGGATACCGTATTCAGGGCACCACACACACACAATAGCAACCACCATGCCCCACTGTGCCCAGCTATGCAACAGTTTTGTGGCATTTGTTTAATTTAATTGGCTTAAGACCTGCTTGAGCCCCGGGCGAGCTGAAATTAAAACGAAATGCTGCTCGGCCCAAGATGAGATCATTGACCTCTAGTTGTAACTGTGTCGGGTGTGTGGGCAGCACGGGCAGGTCTGGGTTGATTCTTTTGTGCAAATTGTCGCAAGAGCATCGTTAAACGTCTCGCATCAAATTATCGTTAGATTTATAGCACTTGCCCTCAACAGTGCCGCTGCCGCAAGCGTTCGCCGTGTTGCCCGCTTTGCGGCGCCACACTTCAGCTTTTTTATGGCCTCAACGCTCTTGACTGAGGCGACCAGCAAAGTTTCATTGCCCTTTTGATTTTTTGCCAAATGGGCTAAGGAACTGCAACTGAATGCATTTTTTATGCGGCAAAGCTAGAGCATCTAAAACTGGGAGTGTGGCAAAAACTAAAGCTGCAACATATTTGCGTGCGAAATCCGCAAACAGATGAATTTTGCAATCATCGAATTTTTGCTGCTTTCACAATTTTGTATGATTCAAAAACAAATATACAAATTGCATTTTAATAATTGTTATTATTTTTGGATTTATATATTTTGGAATAAATAACATTTATCATTGTGCAGCCGAATATTGGGCAGCAAGAGTGCAGGCACAGCTGGTTTTTGCTTGAACCTTGTTTCTCACATGTTCTAACAATTTTGCGTGGAACATAATATTGCTTGAATCGTAACAACTTCTGGCAATATATGATTCCGGTTCAGGTAGTCAGCTAAGACGCTTAAAGGTTCCATTTAAGGTCAATGCAAAGTTGGAATTCCGGCTTCGCAACGATTTGGTTAAAAAAAAATTCCGTTTCAGTTTTAGTTTATTTTCTAGTTTATTTTCTCAACAAATGCAATCGAATTTTAATCTAATTAATTGTCTAGTCAAACGAAAAAATTTAAACAAAGCAAGTCAAAAGAACTAAAAACGTTGCAGTAGGGTGTAAACGACTGCGCAATACTCTGTTTAAAGTAGAGTCCTCTTGAATATGTTGCTGGGTACTCTAAGACTTTATGCACTAAGTTTTTGGAATATTGATTTGTGCAACTTGCGGGGCGATTGTGGGCGTGGGCGCAATATTTTTGGCTCCATCTTATGAGTAGAGTTCCTCATTTATATATATGTATGTATTGTAATAGTATGATTTTCTTCGTTGATTTAACTTATGTTCGGGTTGCCTTTTTATTTTTAACAACACGTCTTCTTACTGCTAGTACTGTAGAGAGACTGCCTTCCACTTCTTCTCTGCAGCCGCTTTTCTTTATCGATATTTACTTATCGTACTGTTATAATTAACATAGATAGTGACACTATAATACCCTGGCTAGGGTTACCAATGATGCTCTTATCCTATTACAACTCGGCCATCCTGACAAAGAGAGCTCCCGATCTCTGTCTTTTATATGTGTATCTATCTTTATAACTAATGCTTATTGCCTATTTTCGCATCCAATGCTTAAAGTTTTGGCTATTCCAGATACCAACGTACGGGTTGCGAGATAATTGAAAGCCTTCTACATCCTTTAACAAGTATCTATCATTTTTTAAAATCTTTTCTATACTATAAGGCCCTTTATATCTTGGTATTAACTTTTTTGAAACTCCTGGTGTGCTATCAAAATTTTTTACCATGACATAGTCACCTATTTTATATTCTACTGATACTTTCTTCTTTTTATTAATCCGCTCTTCATTTCTGATTTGAGCTTCTTTTTGATATATTTCTCCACTCTTTCTTATATTTTCTAAATTTCTTTTATCACACGTGTTCACCTGTGTAAACTCTTCTAATTTTTCTTTTAATTCATCAACAACTTTTCCTTTCTGTTGTAATCCGAATAACATTTCGCTTGGAAATTTCTTTATGCTTTTGTGTTGTGTGTTGTTTATTGCATATTCAACATTTTCTATAATAACATCCCAATGTAAACCATTTTCTGGCTCCGCCATTTTTGCCATCATCGGACCCAAGTCTCTATTCAACCTTTCCACCTGACCATTTGCTTGCGGACAACCCGTTGCTATTTTAATATGCGTTACTCCCTCATTTTTTAAAAATTCATCAAACTCTTTTGCAGTAAAACAACTCCCTCTGTCCGATACAATGAACTTAGGTCTACTATACGCTCTGAAATAATCTTTTAATGCCTTAATCGCTTCTTTCGTACTTGTTGTCTTTGCTGTATATAGTCTAACAAATTTTGAAAATCCGTCAACCACCGCCAATATATATTTATTAGCCCTTCCTGCATTAATTGGTCCATAATGGTCTATATGGATCATCTCCCACGGTTTGTTTCCTTTCGGTATGCTATGTAATAGTCCTTCACTCTTACCCGTCTTGGGGGCGAAGGCAATGCATTTTAAACAATTCCCTATATGCTTTATTGCTTTTTCCTTAATATATGGGAACCAGTAACTCTTTCCAATGGCATCGATCATCTTATCTCTCCCAGCATGTCCCAACTCATCATGATATTTGTAAAGTACATGTTCTTCCATATCCTTTGGTACATAAAAAACTAATCTGCCATCATTTGTTTTTCTGTAAATGACCCCATTTCTCATTTCGAATAGCTTGTGCTCTTCTTTTTCTAACATCTTTCTAATATCTACCAGTTTGTCATCTTTGCTTTGGCAAATAACTAAATTGTCCTCAAAACTATTGGATTCAATAACTAAAATGTCCTCATAACATCTGCTTAACGCATCCACATGTTGCATTTGCTTGCCCGATCTATGCACTAACTCAAAATCGTAATTTTGTAGTTCTAACGCCCATCTAGCAATTCTCGGATTTAAATCTATTTTGTTAAGCGTTAAAGTTAAAGAGTTGCAATCTGTCATTATTTTAAATCGTTTTCCCTGCAGATATATACGAAATCTGCGTAATGCGTAAATGATGGCTAGCGTTTCTAACTCAAAACTATGATATTTAGACTCTACTTCGGTTGTTCTTTTAGAAAAATAAAAAATCGGGTGTAATTTCCTATCTTCTTTTTTTTGAAATAAAACAGCCCCAAATCCCACTGCGCTGGCATCACAATGTAGTTCTATTTCTTCTTTGTAATTATATATTGATAGTACTGGCGCCTCTAACAATTTATCTTTTAACATATTAAAACACTTAAACTCCTCTTCTCCAAACTTGAATTTCTTATCTTTTTTCAATAAATCATATAAGGGTTTAGCTAATATAGAAAAGTTTAAAATGAACCTCCTGAAGTAGGAGCATAACCCTAGGAAACTTTGTACTCCCTGAATTTTGTTTGGTATTGGAAAGGATTTAACCGCTTCTAACCCTTTTTCATCAGCCCTAACGCCTTTACTATCCACCACAAATCCTAAATATTTAACGCTGCTTTTAAAAAATTCACACTTATCTAATTTCAACTCTAATTTGTTTTGCACCAGTCTTATAAACACTTCCTTTAAGGTCTCCATGTGTTCCTTTATGTTTGTACTTGCTATCATAATATCATCCATGTAAACAATTACCTTATTATCTTTTATCATATCACAAAATATGTTATTAACAAATCTTTGAAATACATGTGGCGCAGTTTTTAAACCCATGGGCATCCTAAGAAATTCATATTGTCCTAAAGGGGTAACAAATGAAGTGTATTTAATAGATTGCTCATTAACAAAAACATGAAAATACCCGTTTTTTAGATCCAACTTTGAAAATACTGTTTTTCCGCATAGTCTGTCTAATAAATCGTCGATCAATGGTAGCGGGTAGTTGTCTCTACATATAATTTTGTTCAGTCTTCTAAAATCAATACATAACCTCATGTCTCCAGTTTTTTTCTTCACTAGTACTATAGGTGATGCATACTCTGAACAACTTGGCCTAATGATTCCATCTTTTAAATAGTCGTCTAATAATTCTTGCAACTTTTCTTTTTCCATATAAGATAACCGCCTAGGTGTACAATTAAATACTTTGTCGTTTTCTAATCTTATGCTTAACTCATGTCTTAATTTTGGCTGATTTGGCCTTTTCGCTTTTACATAAGTATTTTCAAATAAATTTTCAAATTCACACTTTGTGCTGTAATCAATATCTTCACTTAAAATATATATATTTTCTCTTTTGTTAGAATCTTCCCAACTTATTGTTAAGATATCCTTCTCAAAATTCTCTTCTAACACTCCCATGATTTCGCTATTCACTGGCGCTTCATTAACATGATTATTAATTTTAACTGCACTGTTTCCTATATCTTCTATAATCACTTTTTCAATCCCGGTTTGATTATAGATAATTTCATCACTAACAACTTCTTCACTATCAGGTTCGAGCTTAAGCTCTCCATAACTAACTATCTCATCACTAACAGTTTCGATCCCAATCACTTCATTTCTAACTATTTCACCACTAATTATTTTATTTCTAACTATCTCATCACTACCAATTTTATCACCAAGCGTTTCCGGACTAACAATTTTCTCACTAACTAATTCATCACTACCAGTTTCATTACTGACTATTTCCTTATTAACGATTTTATCATTTAACAATATAGTTTCATTTTGCTCGTGTTTGATATCTTCATCGTCCACTTTTTTTTGTTTTTCTTTGTAGCTTGTAGCTATGATATCATTTTTACCATTATTCTGGTGATCAACTTTATGCCCGTTCACAATTTTTAATGTTCTTAAATCAATATTTAAACCAAAAGAATCCATAAAATCTCTACCAAGCACAGCGTCATACCTCATAGACTCATTTGCCACAATTATAACATTAAAATAAACATTTATTAACTTTTTCTTCATAAAACATAAAATTTTTCCAAAATTTTTCAATTTACTTTCATTTAAACCTACATACGAATTTGCATCTGGCATACGCTTTACTTTTAATGGCACAAACTTTTCCTTTAAAAATGAAATAGGGCTGCCAGAGTCTATAAGGCATTCTGCAATTATTGATTTGTTAAATGAGTTACTAAAATGAATTCTTAAGTATCTTACATATTTGTTTTCCATATCATACTTTTTATTTGGACATCCTGCTATTAAATGATCCTTTGAGCCGCACGCATAGCAAGATCCTGCCTCCCGTTTGGGCTTTAAACAATCTTTGGCCCAATGGCCCTTAACATTGCAATTGTAGCAACGTTGTTGTTTGTCCGCCTGTGCTTCCTGTGCAGTTTGTTTCACTACATGGTTTCGTACCCGTTTAATTGGCAACTTTATAGCTGCAAACGCACGTAAAATTTGAGCCGGATTGGTAAAGCAATGCATACTAGCTTGAGTGCGCAAGTTTTCGCAAGGTATGCCTCGAATAATACCCTCCATTAACTCCTCTACATCAATGTTGATGTCCTGTGCCAATATGCTTTTTTCGCTAAAATATGTGGCGAACACCTCATCTGGTTTCCAAACCCGATCCTCGAACTTCTGTCGTAGTTCCGACTTCGAAAATCCTCCCCCGAAGGCCAAAACCAATTGATTTAGCATCTCGTCAATCGGAGCAATGATGCGCATAGGGTCTGCATGCAACCACTTCAAAGCACCGCCTTTCAATTTGCTTATACAAAGCAAGTGCTGTTGCATATCATTTAGTCTGTAGATCTTGGCCACATTGAAGAATTGCATTACCCATTTACGCACCTCACTTTCTCCAGTAAATTCTAATAAAATTTCCTTGGCTAACATCATCGCTCCAGTTTGGATGCAATTATTTAAGTTGCCTCCGACAGCGTTGCCACTTTCGTCGATCCTTCCAGCTGCCCCAGCGTTGCCCGCTGCACCAGCGTGATCAGCTGCACCAGCGTTGCCATCCGTTCCAGTGTAATCAGCTGCACCAGCGTTGCCATCCGTCGACCGTGGTCTTTCTTCAGTGTGACCATCCTCTAGCTGCAATAAATCGCCGACTTCACTTTCTTGCTCTCCCCCGTCGCTCCCGCCGATGTGCGAGTTGCGGTTCACCGTTACTTGAAATTCTTCTAGGAATTTTCGAGACGCTTCAATTTCGAGACGCATCAATTTCAGCATCTCGGCGCCATTTGCTATTTCGTCACGCTGTTGTTGCATTATGTTTTGCAACTCATTTTGAGCCTCAATTGTCTGTTCCTTGTTACGTTGAACTTCAAGTTCCTTTGCAGCATCGTCTCGGATATCCACTGGTACCTTATTTAATCTCGCCATCAGCTCAGTTTTGGTACCCTCTGTTGGCAAATTTAGTAATGCCAACCAACTTTTCAATGTCGCTATTGACACGTCATTTATATTTATATTTTCCATTTTGTTGTGTTTTTTTTTTTTTTTTTCTGAGTCAATCCCACTTCTGATATTGTAATAGTATGATTTTCTTCGTTGATTTAACTTATGTTCGGGTTGCCTTTTTATTTTTAACAACACGTCTTCTTACTGCTAGTACTGTAGAGAGACTGCCTTCCACTTCTTCTCTGCAGCCGCTTTTCTTTATCGATATTTACTTATCGTACTGTTATAATTAACATAGATAGTGACACTATAATACCCTGGCTAGGGTTACCAATGATGCTCTTATCCTATTACAGTATGTATGTACATATAGTTATATAATGCACAAATAATATACTCATGTTTCCTTTGTGAGTCGAGCATAAAAAATGCTTTCAGCTTTGCATTGAATTCAGTTCTTTATTCAAATGAGTGAAATCAATTTTGTGAATTTCAAAAAAATAAAAAACCAATTCAATTTGTAATTCAATTCATTATTGCATATTGAATGAATACATATTTATGCTAAAATTTATTTCATTTTCATATTATTTAAATGAATGCATTGAAAATGTGGCAATTCAATCCCCGAATGACTCGCACTTGTTTATAGCTCTATTAAGAGCTGTTTTTTTTTTTTTTTAGAACTGAACGCAACCTGATTTTATTTTGTATTAAGCTTTAATGTGACGTATTTCGTAGGCAATCTGGGTTTGCAATTCGCATTCATGTAATTCAAGTGCTTTTGCAGTATTTGTATTCCGTGCACCTACGTGCTTACCCGACAGTAGGAATTCCGAGCCCATAAAGCTTATGCATCTGTTCTTGATCAGGACGACGAAACTATAGAATCTAAAGATCGGAAAATCGAAATATATATTACTGTGAACTATGAGCTGAACATGTATAGCTTTTTTTTTTTTTTGAATACTTCCCACATTTTGTGGAATATCAATATATATGGATTTTTTAATCTGGTTACAACTCGAATATTTTAAGAGCTAGTGACATTAAACATGATATTATTACGATGCCACAATATGACTGTTTAATACTTTTATAACACCTGTTATTACCTGTTTTTTCCAAAATAGAAAAAGCGCCATCTTCCTTGCAACTTTAGGCTTGTGTCTAAGTATGTACACACATTTGGCTGCCATATTTATGCGTTAAAATTTCTGCATGATCGGACTGTAAATATCAAAGTTATTCTAGAATGTATTTCATATAACGTGTAGTCACTCCCAGTTGAAAGCACTTCCTTGCGTTTTTCTTTTGAAATATCTTGTAGGAAAGAAGTCAAGTTCAAAGTCAAGTTCTACTGAAATGTCATAACGCACTCCGAGCCTAGAACTCGTTAGAAGTCACCTTTGACGAGAGCATTTGATGCTCTTCTCGGAAAAGGCGTTTAACGTATACGTAATTTGCATTTCCACAAAATAATGTGTTAAAGATCAGTTAGGTTAGCAATATATCATTATTTTCTTTAGCTACGCTTAGCGAACTTTCGCTTCGACTGTGGCTCTGTAAATCATGTGTTATCTTCATGGAAGATTGCAATTATGACCCCAAACTGGGTTACATGCTTTGAGTGCATTGCACAAGCTGAGTTCCTTCTGAGTGCTTCATAAGTGGACTAAATTTATGCAGCGCCTGCCCCCCGAAAAACGAGAAATGTGACAACACATGCAAGACGCAGGCGGGGCATGCTTGTGCAAGCAACAGGCGCAGCAACTTAGCGAACAACTGAGTGAACAGCTGCGCCCATTCCTAGACCAATCCAACCACCCACCGCCACGACACCAGCACACTTACAGACCACGTCTGCTCGTCTGCGCACAGCTCGTCAACGTGAGCCAAAAACCAACAGGAGGACAAGTTTTGTAAATTCATTAAGCGCTTGAAATATGCATAAACATAATTTGGTTTTTTTTTAATTAACATTTTTTTTTTTTTTGGCAGATTTCATGCTGCGTCTGTTGCCCGCGCAGTGGTTAGAGTGTCCTGTCAAGTCCTCTGCTCTTTTTTGTACTGTCTGCTGATGTCCCACTGGGCGTATGAGCGACAACAGCTGCGTTCTAGTTGCCCGCTAATTGAATCACTTTTGCCATTTTCGGTTGCCTTTTGTCTTGGTCCATTTTGCAACTTCATTCTGTCAGCCAACGAGCTAAACTAGGTTGCGCCAGCATAAATACAACTCTTTGCATGTTGCCTAACCATAATACGTGCTGTTTTTTTTTCTCTAAACATAAAGCATCTGCAAAACCAGATGGTGTGGCTAAATTCACGCCGAAGATTAAATATTCTCTTAGATAAATGACTTGGCCTCATATTGACAGAAACAATATGGTATTGTATTGATTGATCCAAGTTGGTTTACGGTAGCTTGGAAAAGAAAACATTCAAAAACTAATTCTTTGAATTATGCTTTCTGTAAAGTTTTATGACTTGGTTTATGACAATGTGTGTGCATGCTATGCCGCAGGCAAGATTTCCTAAGAAAAAAAGGCATCTAAAAAAAAAAAATTCCCCGTAGCAAAATAGCTGATTGGTTGCATATTTGTAAAAGCTATTCAAATAATTGAAATAAACAAATGTTGTTAAACAAAAAACAATATTTGCTCTATTAAATCGCAAATCGAATGTGTATGCGTTCATGCATTCATTTATTCAACAACTAAACCTTCAATTAAAAGGGACGTAAAATCCCACAAGTTCAGGCAATTAAAACAATAGTATCCAAGGTTATGCTATAAACAAAATCAATATATAAAAATATATTTTAATATTCATAGGAATTATCTTAAAACTTTATGCTTGAAGATTTCATTTAATGTGAGCAAAATAAAATTTGTCAATAGCACAAATCTTTGCCAAACACGACCAATTATATTGAAAACTTAATGGCTTTAACGATATAAAATTCGGCTAAATTTGCTGAGTCGACAAAAGTGAGAAAAGGGAATTTGAATAGTGCTAAATTGAATAACATTGTATAAAAAATAGTTTGATTTTTAAAATATTATTTTCAAAGCGTTTAAAATGAAAATGGTGTAGAAATATTTAATGGTATCTTACAGACGTTTGCTTTTAAGCGTTACACAGTTCATGACAAATGTAGAATACTTTTGAAAACACTATAAAAAGTAGAAAATTATGCAAATGCCAAAGGCCAACACGAGGTATTGCTGTGGTTTTTCTGGCAACTCTTGGCTTTTCTAAGAACCAGGCAAATGCTATGTGGACTTGGGCAAGGCGTCTTATGAAAAACTTTTGCCTTTTAGCTGGCTTTTTTTTTTTTTTTGGGCTTTCCCCTTTTATGTGCCACTTGTTGAAACTCATTAATTTGGGACAAAAAAATAATATATAAAAGAAAAACTTTTCGAAAGTTCGTTTCGATGCCAATTGAAAGGCACGTGCAATCTACAATTTTCTCACGAATTTTCGGCATTTTTTCAATCGACACGTTTGTCAGCGTTTAGCGAATTAAGGCCAGAGCGCGGAAAGGGAGACAGAAGACAGTTGCAGCAAATTCTAGAGTATATGTATGTGCTTTTTGCAGCCAATTTCTCTTTAGCGCAGTATAGTTTAATTTACATGACGATGCCAGATAAAAACGCTTCAACGCGGCTCTGCTCAAGTGCGGACAGGGGCAGGGGTTGATGGGGACTTTAACGGGTTTGTGGGGGTGGCAACTTAACAGCTCTATAAACACGGCCAACAATGGGCAACCACAGCGAAAATATCGTACTGTCGCCATTCAAAGGCAGCTGTGCAGAAACCGGCAGATAATGTAAACAAAACAATGCAAAAAGCGACAACAACAACAACAACAACAATAACAACAATAACAACAACCGACAGCCTGTGCATGCATAGATGCAATCCCTTGTCTGACTGGAGGCGCCTCCTTGGCAACGCTTGAGACGCAGCTCAGCTGCGGCAAAAAAAAAGGGGTATTGGGGTGGACTGGGCATGCATGTGTGTATGTGTGTGGAGGGGCGGAGAGTGCTAAAACCATGTGGCTTTGACTTAATGTGCATAGTACTGCAACTGCATCGCAGCTGTTTGCGGCACGCCCAGTGGCTGAGAACAAACAACAAGTGGTAGAGTGTTGTGACTACAAGATACCCTGTAACAAGCAAGGCTGCAAGCTAAAGAAGTTGCCGCAGCCGAAATCTGATGCAAACCGAAGCATGTGTTTTATTCCTTTAAATAATTAAACGCAAAATAAATTCAAGAGTGCTTTACTCAACCTGTGTGTGTAACACGAGAATATTCATCTTTTAAATTTCGAGTCTCAACCTCTTGCAGTTTTTGAAATCGATGTGTTCACGGAGAGAGAAAAAAATCGAAAGGGAAATAGATAGAGAGAAGACACAGAAAGAAACGACGTACATTCGGTCATTTGTAGACTCAGCTCGTCAACCTGATCAAGAATGTGCTGTCTTCTGACTGTCTGAAAGCGATTTTCAATGGTTTCAGGGCATATTCACAATAACCAAAACTGTTCAAACTCAGTTTTCATATTTGTTAACTGTTATTCAGACCCCAGCGATCAAAGCTGTCCATTAAATATCATGTACATACACTATTTCCAATTTTAGTACAACTTTGTGTGCTACATTTTCGAAATAGGGTATACAAAAACACTATACATAATATAACAGCACATAAAAAATGTATCGTGAACACGATTTTTTAAGACTGTTGGTCTAAGGGGCCGTTGTCAGCCATAAAGCGAGGGGTTGGAACGGAGCTAAGCGCCAACCCAGATAACTACAACCGGAAACATAAGCATAACGGGCAAAGTGCAAACTGAGCTTTTGAATGCTAATGAGCTGCGATTATCTTCTGCACTTACTGTGATCCAAAGACAAAGCTGCAGCCCGTGCAGCACGTAGACGGCTTTTAGCTACTTAAGTCATAATTAAAGCAACTACTTTTTAAATGGGTTAAGAGCATGCGCTAATTATCAAAGATAATGCCTTATTAGAACTGAAGGAAATTGTCTAATTTGTCTAATATCTGCGATACAATTCAATTCCATATGCTTTGCAATATCTGCGAATGAATTTGTAGGCAAATGCCTTTATCAATTAATTAAATACGAGCCAGTCAAAAATACATATACATTGTACCAGATCTATGAACGTAATAAAATCTGCAGCTTTTATATTCATTCATTAGAGAAAAGTCGATAAATTTCACTTTCTGCACGTAATTAAGCTTCAATTTCGGTTCTTTACTCACATTGCATTAGGTTACTTTTTTTTTCTGCTTGGTTACAACTGAAATTCCAAAGATATTTGTTGTTCTTGAGTTTGTGTGCCGTTTTTCTGTTGTCCAACCACCCCCAACAGGCACGCGTGCCCTCGCCCAAATGTATGCTACAATATTTATGTATTTGTTTTATATGTATGTGAACCTATGAGGGCTGAAAAGAAGCTTCAACTCGTGATGCCGACCACCAAATGCTCTTTTGTGGCAGCTATTTACGATTGTGATTAAGAAGAACCACGTTTAAGTCGAAGGTCTGCGAGCCAATGGCTCGCATTAAGTTTCGGTTTGATTTTTACAATTTTCTTTAAACAATTTTGTTTGGTTTAGAATTGGGTTTAGTCAAGTCAAGTTGGTTACAGGGTACAGAACATATTGAGTCCTACATATCTACAGCCTGAAAGAATAAACCTATACCGAGTCTTCAAAAAGTGCTTTAAACCTGCATATAAAATCAGATAGATCATACCTTAGTTGCATTACAGATTTCGTAAGCGATATGGCAATACCCTTTGCAAGTGTATAACAAATTCCTAGAAAATGCCTTGAGCTGTCTTCGAGCAATGCATGGCAACAAATTTTCGTCGTGATTTGTCTACACATGTGAAACTGAAGTTAAAAAAAAAAAACAAGGGGCTGGAGCTGTTAAGGAGGTCAAGAGGTCAGCAGTTCCTAGACTACGCTACAGTTGTTGTTCGGTTCTCGTAAGATAAAATATCATTGCCAATTAATGTTTTTTCTTTGGGACTCTGCACATGACTTTAGCTTTATAAAAATTTCACAGACACACATTCACACACAAGAGCATGCTGTGTTTATTTGTTTATATATCGATAACGCTGCGACGCGTTTTCAATTTGCTTTTGCCGTTGATTTGAGCAAATAAAATGCTCGACCCTCACAACTTTTGTTGCCCCTTTATATTGTTGCCAGTATAAACATGCATCCGTGCTGATTCAGTTACCCAGCTGGAACGAGCCACATGAGACTTTAACTTTTGCTCTTCGGAAATTTCAAATGGAACGAGCGATAAGCTTTTGCTCGGAGTAGTTCTCTATTCGAAAGATGTAAATGTGCTTCATAGGTATCTCAGCATTCTTTTTCTATTCCCATTT